>NC_058132.1:645796799-645833017 GCF_016433145.1 Gracilinanus agilis | reverse complement strand
GGAAAGGAAAGGAAAGGAAAGGAAAGGAAAGGAAAGGAAAGGAAAGGAAAGGAAAGGAAAGGAAAGGAAAGGAAAGGAAAGGAAAGTTATTATTCTCAAGGAACTCTAAGGCTAATATCTTGGTCATTGGTTCCCCAGCATTTGGAACAAGCCCGTGGGCTGCAGGGGGTGGTGGTGGGGCATCAAAAGTGGGGCATGTCTTTAGGGAAGAGTTTGACAGAAAATCAAAGTAGCTCAGAGCAAAGGGATATATCTTTGTAGTGAAAATTTTGGTCAGAAAATCAGGACCTGACAGGATCAAGGAAGGGAGAGAGAAATCTGAGCTATGGATAAAAGCAGGGAATCAACAAGAAAGGAAATAAAGAAGTCCAAAAAAGCAGAGACCAAGCAATCTCAAAAAGCTGACTCCGATTTCATTTATAAGCTAGAAGGCTCTGGAGATGTTTAACCAAGAGTGTCTAATCTACTTTTGTGGAAAGTCATGACAACACTTGGCCTGACTTGCCTCATTTTACCTTGGAAGGAGCTATATTAGAACTGGAAATGGTCAGCAACGTCTCTTGAGATATTAATTTTCTGCTAATGTCTCTTTTGTACAGAGACAGTTTAAAGGCAAAAGCATTATACTATAATTCATAGAAAGCTTGGGGAATACAATCTCTGGTAATCAAGTTCCAAGCATATATTCTGAGACTGACCAACTCAAGCTTTTCCCCTGAAATAAGACTCTTGCCTGTCCAGTCTCATTCCCTAAATATTTCTTGAACCCCTACTATGTGAAAATACACAATACTCCTCGAAATAACAGAGCCTTCCTCTTTCCACTTCTATCATGACCAAAAGGGAGTAAAGAACAAGGGTGGAGAAGAATAAAAGAATTGCAGTTTTTAGAGTATCTACAAGGTTCATAACTCTGGGATCCCAATTTCCTTCCGGGGTCAATCTGAGGACAGTTGAGGCCTCAGGCCTTGGGTTTCTCAAACATTCTGTGCTGATTCCAAGTTTCTATCTCAATTCTAGCACAAACTTCTCTCCCTGCAGTGCTGTGGGACCCTGATTAGTTCGCTCCTTGATGGCTTCCCTTGTTCCTTTTAACTAGGCTTCTTTCTCTCCAGACAAAAAACAGCACCAGTTTCTAAGAATAACAATGTCAGAGAGGAAAAAGGCTTTGGAAGTCACCTGGTCACATTGTTTCTTAAATATGAGGAAAGAGATGTTAGTTTGGTAAAGTGGTAAAATGTCCTCATTAAAAAAAAAAAAAGAAGAAAGAAAGAAAGAAAGAAAGAAAGAAAGAAAGAAAGAAAGAAAGAAAGAAAGAAAGAAAAGAAAATGATCAGAAAGACCAAGAACTGCTTTTCAGGCACTAAAACATCAAAAGATCTCAACAAGTTGTTCTTAACACAAACAAACAATGCCAAAGACTAATAATAAGAGGAATTGATGTTCAGAAAACTTGTGGATTTCAACTTCCGAACCAGCAAACTGCCAGGCATGTAAATAATGGGCAATTGGTTGGAAAAGCTATGAGAAAATGGGGATCATACATACATACATACATACATACATACATACATACATGCATGCATGCATGCATACATACATACATACATACAAGGGAGAGACAGAGCCAGAGAAGAGAAATAGTAAATTGATTGTTGAGCTATGAATTTGGTTCAACCATTATGGGAGGAATATGGATTTATGTAAGAAAAGTCCCCTAAGTATTCATACCCTTTGACTGAGCAATTACATTGTTGGGCATAGACCTCAAGAAGGGCAAAGGCAGATAAGTCCTACATACATGAACATATACACATAGCAGGACTTTTTTGTGGTTACCAAAAAATAAACAAAGGAAGCAAAGGAAGAACCTCCATTTGGAAACTAGCAGCACAAACTGGAATATAAATGTAAGAGAATATTCCTGCATCATAAGCAATGATGAATAAGAAGGATCTGAGAAACATGGGAAGATTTACATGAACTGATGCAAAGTAAACACAAATATATGAATACGGATGATGACAAAACTAATGGAAATGAAAAAGAAAACTAAGAGGAGCCCTCTACAAATGTACTAACCAATATCAAGACCATAGAAAAGCCAAGGAAGTATACCTCCCTTCTCTCCTGGGTGGACCTGGGGACCTGGGGGGTTCAGAGCTTCACTCTGTCTCACAGAATGGTTGCCTGTAGGATGGTTTTGCATATTTGTTTGTCCTTCATATAAAGAAAAATTGAAAAGCAGGGGGAAAGAGGCTATCCAAAAATGGCTATGATTATGACATTTTTTAAAAAGCATCAATAAAATGACAATTAGCAGAGAAAAGGAAAAAAAGATGTAAATTTTTAACTGATCTTTTTTTTAAATTGATTTAGAATATTTTTCCATAGTTACATGATTCATGATTTTTCCCACCCCTCTTTCCTCCCCACTCCTGGAGCTGACAAGCAATTCCACTGGGTTATACATGTATTATTGTTCAAAACTTATTTTCATATTATTCATATTTGCAATATAGTGACATTTTAACAAAAATGTAATTATTAATGGTTCTCTGTAAAAACAAATTAAATTGCTAATGAAAGAAGGTCAGAATTGCTAAAAGAAAAAGGGATATGCCTTTTTGTACCTTGGATATTGGCTGGCTTCTAAAAGTTCTGAGATAAACAATAGTTGCATTTTTCTCTCTATTTTATAATTTATAATTTCTACATTTTTCTGTATATTTAAACTGTAAAAAAAAAATTTCCAGACATCTCATACCCACTCTCTCCTCCTCACACCATAGAATAACAATGAGAATAACCAAAAATATGTTTGTACATATACAAATTACATATTTCATATTTTTATTTATTAGTTCTTTCTCTGGAAGTGAACATTCACGAGTTATTCTCCAAATATTAATTTTGTACATGTATATAATGTTCTTTTGGTTCTACTCATTTCACTCTTCATTATTTCATGTAGGTCTTTCCAAGATTTTTTAAAATTAATATGCTCATCATTTCTTATGAAACAATAACATTTCATCACAATCATGTGCCACAACTTGTTCAATCCTTCCCCAGTTGATGGACAGCCCCTCAATTTCTATGTTTTTTGCCAAAATAAAGAGAGCTGCTATGAATATTTTGGACCAACAGTGGTATTGCTGGATCTAAGAATACAAAGAGTTTTATAATTCTCTAGGCATAATTCCAAATTGATTTCCAAATAGTTGGATCAGCTTGCAGTTCCACCAAGAGTGTATTGGTGTCCTCATTTTTCCACATTCCTCCAACATTTGTCATTTTGCCTTTTTATCATTTTGGCCTCTCTGATGAGTGTGAGATGATCTCTGAATTGTTTTCATTTGCATTTCTATAATCAGTAGTGATTTAAAGCATCTGTATGTGGCTTTGGTTTCTTTATCCAAAAACTGTCCTTATCAGTTGGAGAATGATTCTTAATCTTATGAATTTGACAAAATCTATATATTTTAGAAATGAGACCTAGAAATCATTGAGAAACTATTTCTCCCAATCTTCTGCCTTCCTTCTAATCTTGGCTACATTGATTTTATTTGTACAAAAATAATTTTATATATTAAAAATATCCATTTTACATCTCACAATGTTCTTTCCTTTTAATTCATAAATTCCTCTCCTATCTATAAATCTTATATGTAATATATTCTCTGTTCTAATTTGCTTATGATATACCTGCCTTTATGTCTAACTTTGCTGTCTGGATAGCAAAAGGAAGAGAATAATGTTTTTACTTACTAGACTTTTATACTAAATGATTTGTTTTCATTTTCAATTTTATACTAAATAATTTTATAGACTTTTATACTAAATCATTTGTTTTCATTTTTAATTTCAACTTAATGAACATTCCATTCAAGGGACTAAATTATTTGCTTTCAAAAACAATGCAAGTGGGCTGTAATTTTCTAAGGGCAGAGAACTCCAGATATAAGAACGAGCCCATCAAGCCAGAGAGCCTTCTCTTTATGATTTGGTAGACTTGACATACGGAGCTGACCCAGACACATAGCTTATTGGGCCCCAAGACTGTAAGTGAGTTACCCACTATGATGAGCTGCTTCCATTTCAAATCAATATTGAATGTCAGTAGGATCTTAAGTACTTATTTCAAATAGAGGAAGGTAGATCATGTGGCAAGTCATCCATCAGCACATACATGAACACACACACGCATGCTCACACGCATCCTGCAAGTGAGTCCTTACTGTCCAAAGTGCCCAGAAGTCTTTGCTGATTTGGAGACAGAACCATGTTCTTTTAGGGACCCCCAGCTTCCTCCTAAGACATGTGTTTGAGTGAATGAATATCCATTTCTTAAGGACTTAACTGTGGACCAGACATGGTGAGAAGCTCTGGGGAGAGAAAAGAAAAGGGAAAAAAAAGATAAACCAACCAAGAGCGCTCGAGGCTCCGGGAAGCTTCCACTCCAAAAGAAGGACGCAGACCATGCATGGGAAGGAGTGGCCATAAAGGGGAGCCGAGGGCTATGCAGCAACAGGGCCATCCGTGGGCCTTCAGGACAATTGGTTGGCCCGTCCTCCCCGGGGTCCGGCATGCCTCAGTGACCCCTCACACCAACAAGTGGGACGCGGTGGGAGAGGAGGGGTGTGCTTGGCCACCGGGCATGGGGAGGCCCAGAGGGCAGCCTGGGAGCTCCCGTGGCCATCCTGGGCAGACTCGCAGCAGGCAAGAGTGCCCAGAGGTGGAAGGCCAGGCCAGAGCGGGCAGGGAAGCAGGGTGGCAGCAGCCACACCGGCAGCCCCAGAAGAGGGAACTTGGAAGCTCAGGGCCTGGTGGAGATGTTTATGAAATGGGATCTCCATAGTGTTGAATTAGAGCAGCATTCACGGGTCAGTGAGTGGGGGGAGAGCAGGCTGCGCCCATCACACTCCAGGAAAGGCCCAGGAGGCTTCATAGAAAGGATTCAATCAAAGATGGTGAGCTTGGCGGGGAGAGGAAGGGACGGCCCTCAGCGGACAAGAGCAAGGAAGACCTACCAGACAGCAGCCTTGTCTTTCATAAGTATGTGTAGGTATGGGGGCACACATACACACAACACGCACAGATACATGTTTGTACACAGAGATCCATGTCTGTGTGTATCATGTGTGTGTACATGCACACAAGAACATGTACACGTGTGTGTGTGCACATACCGCCTCCCATTATCTCCTCCCACCAGAAGAGAGGCTCCTTTCCAGGAAGGATGGTTTGGTCCTTTTACCCTTAGCCCGGGCACGTGCGAGGCCCTTAATAAGCCGGTGTCGGCTGCTCGCCGATGCCTGCGACCCATCGATAATCAGGCCAAGGCAAGAGGACGAGAGGACGCCTCCCGCCAGGGTGGGGACGGCCGTCCTCGCCAAGCACGAGGCCTCGGTCTTTGGAGGAGCTCCGCGGGGCGGCGAGGCAGGAAACCCTTTGGAATATGGAACGTGAGCGAAGAGCGTTTCCTTCCGTTTTCTGCTGCTTTGGCCGTAGCTTCTCTGTGGACAGGGGAGTAAAGGGAACCCCCAGGCTCTGCCGAGATGGCCAGAGAAGGGACATGACTGTGACGGCCATCATCCAGGCTTCCGTCCAGGCCGTGGGCGTTGGGCTGAGGATGTGAGTTGGGGGAGAAGAGTGTGAAATGCTCCGATGAAATCATTAAAAAATAACATAAAAGAGACTAAAAGAGGAGTTGTATCTCCAGGCAGAGGCCAGGTTGTGCCAGTGGGCAGAGTAGAGAGATGGAGACGGTGGCCGGGCATCAAGGGGAGAGGTGAGGGCTTCTACGGAGCAGAGCTTCAGAGCTGGGAGTCGCCTTTGTGGCCACATCACTCGTTTGGTCTGGAGGTCTGGAGGAGCTTGCCAGGTCCCACAGCTGGTAGTGTTGAGCTGGGAAGGGCCATGCCGAAAGGAGGCTTCCACGGTTTGTTGGTAGAAGAATCGCGCTTTTCTCCCTCATCAGGAGTTAGAAGGGCATGTATAGGGGTATCTTGGTTACTCAGTGGATAAAGAGCCAGACCCAGAGATGAGAGATCCTGGATTCAAATCTGGCTTCAGATATTTCCTACGTGCATCACCCTGGGCAAGTCACTGAAACCCCTTTGCCCAGCCCTTCCCACTCTTTTGCCTTGCGTTGAATACACAATATTGATTCTAAGGTGGGAGGTATAGGTTTAGAAGGAAAAAAAAAGGACATGTATGGACTCAGTTTAGCAGGAAGAGTAAATGGGTATAACCATAGAAGCGGATGAAGGAAAGTAGAGGAAGAAGGGTTGTGCCTTATTAAAAAAAGGGCTTCTGAGCAGTCTGGAATCATAAACTTGTGCTGAGTGGCATGCTGCTGATGGGATAGAAGCCAAGCCCTTTGGAAGTAGAAGCTTGATTTAACTTCGAGTTGAGTGAGATCGGGAGAAGGGACGTGTTCTCGGTTTGATGCTCAGAGAGAAAGAATCATCTCTCTGGGGATAAATGATGCCCGCACAGGAGAGAGTCCGGCCATCCCTTCAGGGCAATGGAGAGGCACTGGGGAGCTCCCAGAGAGCAGTGTGCTCACCTGGGCCCCCATAATTAGTCCTGATGAGGGTAATGATGATAATCATCCCCTAATGGCTTCACCTGAAACTCCAGCAAGCACCCAGCCTGTCTCTGCCCCCATTAGAGTAGAGGTGCCTAGAATGGCTTAGGTCAGCCGGATATTCCATCAGTGGGAGATCTCGAGCGACACGCTGGGTGGTCTGCTTCAGACAGGGGCCGATGGCATCGTTCTGTGGCTAAGAGCATGGGGGCCCACCTCAAGGGCTGCTCTGTCTCCTTGGGCCATCGGAGGAGCCTTCCGGGGCCCTAGAGGAGCCCTCCTCTCAGTGACAGACTCTGGACGATGAGCGGGAAGGACCGTCCAAAATGAAAAAGGTCCCTCCTCTTGTAGTGGCATCCTTGACTCAACTCAATCACTGCCAGCTTAATGAGTCACTGAAAAGAGAAAAGGAGGGAGGATGGATGGAAGGAAGGCAGGAAGCAAGGAAAGGGGGAAGGAGGGAGGGAAGGAAAGAAAAAGAAAGAATCAGGAGGAGAGAGGGCAGATAGATAGCTAAGAACCGGACCTAGAGACAGGATCCTGGTCCTGGGTTCAAATCTGTCCTCAGACACTTCCTAGCTCTGTCAGCCTAAGACACTTGACCCCCACTGTCTGGCCCTTAACCTTCTTCTGCCTTGGAGCCAATACACAGCATTGCATTCATTCAAACACACGTTGCTATTTCAGGTTTCCCTAAAAATCCAAAACCATAAAACAGATCCCTCTGGAGGCTTTCCATGCGGGCCTTCCTCAGCCCAGCTGTGTGCATTGATCCGGGGCTTTTCTGGGGCTTTGGATTGAGGACACCTGAGTTGAGTCGGG
This sequence comes from Gracilinanus agilis, assembly GCF_016433145.1. Lineage (NCBI taxonomy): Eukaryota > Metazoa > Chordata > Mammalia > Didelphimorphia > Didelphidae > Gracilinanus > Gracilinanus agilis. Next base: position 645,825,600 of record NC_058132.1, on the reverse strand, counting down.
CCTCATCCTGCCCCTCCCCAACCCAGGGACTGATCTCCCGTGATTGGCTTCCTCTGCAGCATGAGAGCCTTGAAACCTGGCTGAGGCCAGTGATCTCTCCTGATGATGTTGGCCTCCGGAGCTCTCTCTTGTTAGGTAGGTAGAGTGCGGGGAGGAAGTCACTGACCGACAAACTAGATATTTCAGGACAAAGTGCAGCCCACAAAGCAAAGAGGGGATTTATGGAAAGAGGCAGAGAGAACCAGGCACTAAATCCCCTGGGGAATCCAGCCTGGACACCTGGGTCTTCCATCAGCATCTCTGTGTGACTCTGAGCCCATCACTTCCTCCTTCTGAGCCTCAGTCTTCCCATCAGCATCTCTGTGTGACTCTGCACCCATCATTTCCTCTCTCTGGTCCTCAGTCTTCCATCAGTGACTCTGTGTGACTCTGTACCCATCACTTCCTCCTTCTGGGCCTCAATCTTCCATCAGCATCTCTGTGTGACTCTACACCCATCATCTCTCTGGTCCTCAGTCTTCCATCAGTGACTCTGTGTGACTTCTGCGCCCATCACTTCCTCCTTCTGAGCCTCAGTCTTCCATCAATATCACTGTGGGACTCTGTGCCCATCATTTCCTCTCTCTGGTCCTCAGTCTTCCATCAGTGACTCTGTGTGACTCTGTACCCATCACTTCCTCCTTCTGGGCCTCAATCTTCCATCAGCATCTCTGTGTGACTCTACACCCATCATCTCTCTGGTCCTCAGTCTTCCATCAGTGACTCTGTGTGACTTCTGTGCCCATCACTTCCTCCTTCTGAGCCTCAGTCTTCCATCAATATCACTGTGGGACTCTGTGCCCATCATTTCCTCTCTCTGGTCCTCAGTCTTCCATCAGTGACTCTGTGTGACTCTGTACCCATCACTTCCTCCTTCTGGGCCTCAGTCTTCTCGCTTGTCAATGGAGAAGTCGGTTTCTCTTGCTAATCAGCCAAGATTCTACATTTGGTGAGTCTGCTAGCTTGGGACTGGGGGAGCCGGAATCTCAGGCATTTGGGTAACAAACTTGAGGATGCCTGACTTTTCACGAGCACATCAGTCTTCCTAGGGCACCTTCTAGATGAATAAATGAGGTAGGATTGCTCTTATCTTCAGCCTTCCCTGGCTCCATCCCTTCCCCCAAACCTGCCAACATGGCTGGCACAACTGAATTTTAAAATCAGAATTAGAGAAGCCGCTTGCTTAGAAAAGAAGAAGGGTGCTTTGAAATCCTAGGACGGAAGCCAGCACTCTCCCTTTACAGATGAAGAAACTGAGGCACAGAGTTATTAAGCACTCTTCCCTTAATCACAGGGAATGTAGACCCAGGTGTAGGTCCCTGACCCTCACACCAGGAATCCTGCCATCTTCTGCCTGGCTCCGGAGCTTCTTGGCTAATCGCCTTCAATTCTGATCCTAAGAGAGACCAGACTGGACCACAATCCCCCCTGCTCCATCTGTGCCATCAGCCAATAGGCTTATTGATAGAGGAGCATCATTGCGCCCAGCCTGGTGGTCATCCTCAAAGGATCCATGATGCACTGCTTGTCTTGGGGGAAGGGGGACGCCCTCAGTCAGTGGCTGGGGACTGGCTTCTCCCCATTCCCCAGTCAGGGCAGCCAGCTGGGACCCGACTCTTTGGGGGCTGCTTCACAGGCTGAGCCCAGGTGCTGCTCAGACCCTCTGACTTACTGAAGCCCCTGGATTGGGGCTGGGCGGCCTCTCAGGTGATGGCAGTTAAATTGGTGGAGGTGGGAGGAGAGAGAAGGAGCTGCTGCCGGCTGGGGCCTGCCTGTGGTCAGTGGGTGGCTCTCTCCTTAGTGCCTGGTGTGGGGTCTCTCAGCTAAGGACTACCCCAAGTCTTGGGGTCCCTGCTGGGGTGGAGCCATAAGGTGAGTGCTGAGTGCCCAGGGAAGGGGCAGACAGCCAAAGCTGGGCAGAAATAGTGGCAGCATGGATCGGGGAAGGGGTGCCGATGACCGGGAGGCTGGGAGGGAGAGAAGAAAGGGCCACAGCAAGGCAGGGTTTGGGCAGGGCTGGGGGCTGCTGGCGCCTGGGCCCTCCAGGAGCCACTGGACAAGGAATCAGGTGGGAAATTTCACTTTCTGGCTCAGGACCCCTCAGTGTCTGGGTGGGTGTGACTGGTTTGACAAGAGGCCTGAGCCAGCCACAGTAATTATACGGGGAGCTTGTGAGCCCTGGGAGGCTTGGCAGGGCCCAGAGGTGAGACTTCGCACAAGTGGCTCTCCTTCCCCTTTGGGTTCAAATGTCAAGGATTACCTCGTCAGAGAAAGAGCGAATGTGCCTTTCTTGGCCAGAGGACAAAAGGTCCCGGGCAGAGTCGGCCAGAGCAGCCATGAAGGAGAGGGTCTGGGGCCCTTCAGAGGCAGATGCTGTGTCGGACCCTGACACTGTGGAGGCCCGCTGACCTATAACCTACATTATTGCTCACAGGAGCTCCATAAGGGAGGCAGGAGCAAGTAGAAAAACCCATTTTCCAGAAAAGGAGACTGAGGCTTAGAAATAGTCAGAGGGCTGGAAAGTGGGGCAACTGGGTGGGTCTCTGATTTGGGTCTTCTCTCTGCTACCTGGTGTCTTTTCATGTTGGAGGGAGGAATGAATGGGCAAAGCCTGGATCTCCGCTTATTTCTCAGGATGAGCTGAATAATCTAGAGGCAACAAGAGAGCCAGACCGTGTGCAAAGAGCTGAGCTCTACCATGAGCCCTTCAGTACGAGATCTCTAATCTGACAACAGCTAGCTATTATCATAGGCCACTGGTTTGTCCTCCCTGACCTTTAGTTTGCTCATCCATAAAATGGGGCCAAACTTCCATGTAGTTTCTCCCTCTCAGGGCTGTCGTAAGCCTCAGATCAAATGTTGCTCGTAACGGACTTTAGAACAGTGAAACCATCTCGATGAAGGACTCGCCCTTGTCTGGCCACGTCCAGGGCTGGCGACCCACCATGTTCTCAACAGGAGTCAGAGATCAGAGTCCCTCCAGTGTCAGCTCAGAGGAAGTCTCTTTGTCCCATTCTAGACTCTGCCCAGAACCCAGAGAAGGTGGGATTCTGGGAGCTCTGAGACGTAGGGCTGCGAGGCAGAGAACGTCTGGGAGATTGGGAATGGCGAGCCAGCCCTGTCTCATTCAGAGGCAGTGACCTGCCCCCGGGGAGGAGGTTCATCACTCCAGTGAGAGGCCGGGGGTCCGGGGACTCTACAGCTAGAAGCAGCAGAGGGCCAGGCTCTCCTGTGACTAGATGCGGCTCCCTTTCCATGGTACCTGCCTCTTCTGGACTTTCCCATCCCAGAGGAAGGCAAGAAGCCAAGTCTGGTCCTCTTCCTGCCAGTCATCCCCAAATGTCATTATGGCCGAGGTCTCTCGCTGGAACCAAATGGCCCTCCAGCCCCCAGCCCAGAAGCCTTGAAGATCTCCTGTTCTGGCTCCAACCACAGGAGCCAACTTTTTCTGCATTTCTGCTGTCCTGCGTTTCTGTGGGTGTTTCTGATGAAACCAAACCCTTTTGGCTTGTTGGCCAGGAATTTGCATGGAAACTGTGAACCAATGTTTGGCCTCCAGGCTTTCTGGAACCACGGGGAAGGGAGCCCCAGAATCATCTCTTTGAACCTCAGTTTCTCTCACTGGGGATGGGAAATGGCCCACCTAAAGTTTCCAGATTTCTTGTCCAGTGCTTCCTGGAATGCCCAGGCGGCAGCAGCACCCTACCCTTCCCAGAACCCTCTCTGGCCATCGCTGTTTCTTCTCTCCCTCCCACCCCCATCTGTTAAGGGCTTGGAGCAGGCTGCTCTCCTCTCCCCTTGGCTTTCGATGCCTACTTGGCAGCCCCTCTCCTCCCCTCCCGCCTCAGAGGAGTGGCACAAACTACTCTCCAGCAGGACTCCGGCCATTCTACTTGTTGGAGCTGCAGACCAGTCCTCCAGGGTGCCCGCAGCTTCAGCAGGAGGCTCCTCCTTTCTCTTCCCTCCTCCACATACCTCCCAGGACCAGATGCCAGGGGGAGGCAAATTAAGGTGAACAGAGGTGCCTGCCCGTGCATGCCTGCTGGACTGCCCCACAAGCTCTTGTTCAGCACCACGTAACCCGGCCTCTCAGGTCCTGAGGCAGCTCTATGGCTCCTAGGAGAGCCCGTTAGCATGACTCAGGTCCCAAGCGGGCCTGCAATGGGCCTGGCTAGTGACGTCTCCTGCCACTGTGCTCAGAGAATTCTACTTGTCCTCCAGCACTGGCCTGGGCACCTTACTGGTCACTCAGACCCATGCCAGGCAGGACCCGTCTTCCATCCAGCTTGTCACAGGGCACCTCCAGAAGGATGCCAGCATTTGGATGTGAACAGAGGCTGCCCACCGTGGGACAGGGGGCATTGATTCTAATAAAAGCCACCTCTGGCTCCAGTATGTAGCATCTGAGAGGACCGAGGACACAAGAGGTTAACACGTGTGTGTACCTGCATATGGGATCTGCTGAAGCCTGTACATCCCTTCAGAATAATGTCTTTAAATGCATTAGTAAAATAGAATTGAAGAAGGAAACCAATTTACATTTAAATTTAGTTATTGTCTGCCTCAGTTTCCTCATCTGTAAAAGGAACCGGAGAAGGAAATGGCAACCACTCCAGAATCTCTGCCAAGAAAACTCCAAAAGGGCTCTCAAAAAATTGGAAATGACTGAACAACAACTGAAACCAAAGCTCATAGACTACAAGTTAGGAATGCGTGGAGGAATAGCAGACTTATCGATGTGTCCCCTCCAAGTGAGAGGCACGAGGGCCACGCAACCCCATTGCTAGACTGCTTCTTGTTATTTAGCCATTTTTCAGTCGTGTCCTACTCTTCATGACTCCATTTTGGATTTTCTTGGCAAAGATGCTAGAGCGGTTTGCCATTTCCATCTCCAGTTTATTTTACAGATGAGGAAACTGAGGCAATCAGGGTCAAATGACTTGTCCTGGGTCACTCAGCTATGTGTCTGGGACTGGATTTGAACTCAAGAAGCTGAGACTTCCTGATTCTAGGTCTGGCACTCTGCTGTGCCACCTAACTGCCCTGGCACTGGATCCCAAATGCACACTCCCACCTCCCAACTCATAAAAGTTATATCACCCTGAGGAGCCACTTAGTGACTATTTCCATGTCCTGAAAATTCCCGTTTCAGTTCCTGTAAAATGGGGAGGTTTATACTTTCTCTCTCGCAGGGAGGAGTTGCCTAGAATGCCATTGTAAGTCCATCCTGCGTGTCCGTTCTTTGACATTCCTTCAGATCAGGAGCAGAGTTTGGACTAAGAGGGACCTCGAAGATTGTCTAAACCAGTGATGGTGAACCTTTTAGAGACCAAGTGCCCAAATTGTGACCTTCTCACTGCATCTGAGCCCAGACAGGGGAGGAAGGAAGTGCCCCCCCCTTGGAGCGCTGGGAAGAGGGGCAGATGATGGGAGAAATGCCCTCAGGCATGGTGGAGAGGGAGAGGGGAGCATCCCCTTCCGCCATGCATGCTATAAGCTCGCCAACACAGCTCTAGTCCAACTGCCTCATTTTACAGATTAGGAAACCGAGGCCCAGAGAAGGGAAGTGACCACACCAAGGACAAAAAAGACTGGAAGCAGGAGAGTTTGACTTTGAACTTGAGTGTCCTGTCTCTAGGACCCAGCAGGCAGAAGAGACTGGAAAGAACTTTGAATAAACTTCCTTTGAAGTATGTTTTTCCCCACTGACTGCCTTAAAGTTAATTCTTGACTGGGTTTGAGGTTTCGCTATTCCTTCAGGTTCTTTTCAAGGCAGGTCAGGTAGCGTCACCAGAAGCACCTCCTCTGTGCAAGGATGCGTCACCAGATCCATCCCTTCAAGTATGTGCTTAGTGTTAGGGGGGCAGAAGGTGGTGACCGAGTGGAAAAGCCTGCGTGTAACACCCCGGATCTTACTGCTTTGGGGACGCCTCACTTGGCCCCTCTCCCAGGCACAGAACTGGGCTGGATGCCTCCAGAGGCTTCTCCTTCTGACCCTTCTCTTGGCCTGGAGGCGCTGCCATCCCGATGGAGGCTCCTGGGAGCTCCCACTTCTATCTCCTTCCAGTCCTTCCAGCAGCCCCCCATGAGTTCTCTCCCGGGACCTGCACTGCTCTGGCCTTCTTCCCGGCTCTCCCTTCCTCCCTAAGCCCTCCCACCGACAGGTGTCTCGTCTTCTCTGAACCCAAAGAGGGGACCACAAGGAAAGTAGACACCGCCACTCCCCAAGACGTGTCCACGATGTTAGCAAATACATTTCCCGGGAGCCTCGGATCCCCGAAGGGATGACTAATGGGTGGCGTTTCACAACTCGGCCCTCTCCTGGGCCTCGATTTCTCCACCTGTCCAGGGAGGAAGGAGGCCAGATTCCTTCCCTCTACCATTGTGCCACGTTCAGGCTCAGAATACCTTACAGGTGAATCATGTAGGAATGGCACGGATGACGTTTGGGCCCTATCGTTTAAGCCACCTCATAGATCTGCCCCAAGACTCCTTCCCTTTGCTTCTGACAGGACTCTCTCGTGCCACACCACAGTAGTAATGCCTGGCCGAGCAGCGATCTGGAGCTGGGGCTTCCGACCCCGAGTTCGAGGTTCTTTCGATGCTTAGCTTCTCGCCTCCACAGGGCAGAATCCGGAGATCCTGCAAGGAAAGCACAGAGCAGCATCACTTCCTATCGCCCTGCGCCTTAGGAACTCTCTGTTACTGACAAAACCATGATTTAGGAATTCCTTGCTGTTGTGCTTATTTTCTCAGATGTATACGTAGTTATTTCCCCGGGAGAATGTCCGTTCCTCGAGGGTCGTGATGGCTCCCGTTGTTTTTTGCCTCAAATTTAATCAAACAGGTTGTTATTGAGCATCCTCTACATGCAGGCCCTCCAGACACAAAGGGGAAAGAGAAGGGGGCCTCAGAGGGTCCTCACCTTCTGGGTTCAAATCAATACTAAGTATGGGTTCCAAGGCAGAAGAGTGGTAAGGGCTATGCTATGGTCATTAAGGGACTTGCTTAAGGTCACACAACTAGAAAGTGTCCATGGTCAAATTTGAACCCAGGATCTCCTGCCTCTAGACTTGGCTCTCTTCACTGAGCCCTCCTTAAAGAAGCTCCTATTCTGCTGAGTAGAAGAGGCAACACGGAGACAAGGAAGTCAGTGTAAGATAGACTCAGAAGCATTAGAGAGTAAGTCCCAGCCCTGGCCACATCAGAGAGGGCTTCCTGGAGGAGGCACCTCCCAATGGCTGCCATAGTCCACAAGGTGGTGATGGGAGGAAACTCATTCCAAACTGGAATGAGGAAATGGAACTTCACTAAAGGGAAGGGCAGGAAAAAGGCAAAAGGAAAAAGAGAATAAGTGAGGAGAGAGAACATGCAATCTGAAAGAGTAGGGGAGGGGGGTAGGATTCCAGGGGGAGAGGATTGGAGGGGGGGGGGGTTCCCAGAGGCAGTGTGGAAAGGGGAAAAGTCTCCAGCAGGACATGCTTTAGAAATAAAGCTTCAGCAGCGAGGTGGATGATGAATGGGGGAAGGGAAGCCCTGAATTCAAGAAAAGCCAATTATTAGTCCTTGCTAATAGCAGAGGCAAGAGTTGATGAAGTATTTAAGTCTCCAAGGGCCCAAGGGGATGAATGGGAAAAGGGAGATAGAGGCAGATTCTCCCCTGCCTGTTTCAAGTCTTGCACAACCCGGGGACTTAATAAGTGTTTGTCTAATTGAGTTTATAATGATAGCAGTAATGGTTGAACACTTTGCTAACATGGTATTGGACTGTTCTTGGCACTTGGCCATCAGCAGGCCAATGGATGGAATTACTCCGGCGGCCTTCAGCCCCCGGCATGGCCGGGTCCCTCTTCTCCAGGCCTCCACATATCCTGGCTCAGAGAAGCAATCCTGGAGAAGCCCGGAGTGCAAAGAGATTGTAGGAAACAAGGCAGCCCCAAAGAACCCCATCTTTAATCCCAAGGAAAAAAGCTGTAGCTATGGGCTGAGCCTGGGAGCCTAACCCTGAATTCCAAGTCCCAATTAAGTCCCAGCCACCCACACATCCCATAAGTCAACACCCTGTTGTTTTTTCAGGTACAGAAGGTGAAACAGAGGTGCTTTAAAGGCTGAACGGGTTGCCTGTCCTTGCTTACAGGGATGGGGCCGCGGCCAGGGGAAGCGAGAAGAAGAGGATCATGGGAAGGAAGCTGCCTCTCCTGATGGTCCCCTACTCTTTCACTGGCTTGTAGAATGGGGATGGGCCAGGGAGTCCTTGCTGAAGGCTCCATCACGTGACCTCTATCAAGGGGGCTTTCACAATAGGGCAGGAGCATCACCAGAGAGGCTGCACGTGTTCCAAGACCAAACCAAAGTGGTGGAGGCCAAAAGGGTGAACCGCCAAATTCTGCAGGGAGCTTTCTCTGAGGGGCAGCAAATGTCTGATTCTAACCCAGAGCAGTAAAAGTTAACTTGCTACCTTCTGAGAGGTGGTCTGGAGGAGGTGGCCGGCTCCCTCTCACTGAAGGGCCTCAGGGGATACCTCTGGAACACTCTGGAGCCATGTTGGAAAAAGCTTTCTCCCTGAGGTCAGCATGGCACTAGATGAGCCCCAAGATCCCTTATGACTTGGGGATTCTGGGAACCTGGGACCCGTTCTGCTTGCCTTTGGTGCCAGGAACAAGGACAGACTTTGACTTGACAAAAGGAAGACCTCCCTAAGTCTTTCAAAGACTGCCGAAGGTGTGATGGGCCACCTCGGGATGGGGCAGCTTCTCCTTCTCTGGAAGTATTCAAACAGGCTTGTGACCTGTTGGAATCATTGTAGAGGGCATCCTTGGTCAGGGAAGGGTGAGACTGGAGGAACCTGGTAGTTCCTTCCAGGTCTGAAAATTTCTGGTTCCGTTATGATTTGTCTTTGTCCATTGGTTTCATCTGCATGTAGGACCTCTTGTCCTTCTAGTCCTAGTAACTTCTAGTCCTGAAGACCTTCTGGGGACCCTGAGAGGCCACAGGATTGCTCGCAGTCACACATCTAGTGTGAGCTCAAGGTAGAACTTGAGGCCGGGTCTCCTTGGCTCCAAGGGCCACCCCCTTCTACTGACCAGTTAAAGGGTTTTCATCATGGCCTCTGTTGTACTTTGCAAACTATCATCTATAGGATCGTTCAGTCTCGTGGAAACGTCGGCGCTAACCCTCAATGACTTTGGTTTCTTTCGAAGGTTTGTGGACACTCCTGCCCATTTCTCCTGGAAAGAAAGTTACTACAGATCCACCATGTCCCAGAGCTCACAGACCAGTGAATTCCTCAGTCCAGGGGTCTTCCAGCACATTTGGGACTTCTTGGATCAGTAAGTATTAGCGAAATAAGACACGTCGTGGGTCAGACCCTTGAGAGGGCTGCAAATAGCACCAATTTAGGACACGTTCCAACCACTGGGGTTACCAGGTGAAAGGCAGATTTTCTCCCAAGTAAGAGATCTCCCTTGTTGAACATGACAAGGTCTTCATGGCCATGGCCACAGGACTGGTAACATTTGAGCAGCCAGAATATAATCTCCTTGATGACAGGAACTGGTTATTGTGTGTCTGTCTGTCCCTAGCCTGATACTTGACATGCTTAAGAGTATAACAAACGAAGGAGAAGTCAATTCACCCCAGCGACATCATTTCAGCAATTTCGGTATTTCCTCCACTAGCCTAGATTGTCCAATAGTAATCGTCCTGAGTAATCTCCTTGCAAGCATTCAAAAGGCCTGGGGCCAAAGCCTTTGCAAGCCAGGTTGCCCATGTTCTTCTCACTCCTTGACTAGGCCAGTGCCCAGGTAACGGACACACACTCCATCCCTGACTGGACGTAACCCTTCTTCAGCTTGGTGCAGAGCCTTCTGGGGTCCCCGGGAGCCATACAGTGTCAGGGCCACCATCTTGGAGAGGACTCTGGTGGGAAGCAGTCAGGTTTCAGATGATTGATGAGACTGCCTTAAAAAGAGCCGACTCCCTCTCCTACTTCATGGCCTTCTTCCATGAGACCAGCAAGGGTTCTCGTCCATAGTTTCCAAAAGCTGATTTCCTCTGAGAGCCAACAGGACCAATTGGAAAAGAGAAAATGGAGGGCAATAATGGAATCTAAACCGGCTCTTAGAATATCCCCAAACACATACTAACTCTCTCTGTTCCCTGACATGTTCTGATCCCCAGTGCGCCTCCACATCTCCAATTCCTTTCTAGAACTAACTTCTGCGCTCTTCCCAAATGCCTCTCCTGCCTCACCAGCTGAGAGGAATGGCCCTGGCTGAGCTCTGTGAATAGTCAGTTACCTGCGTGCCGCCATTTTTAGGGACCCCACAAGACCACTCTCCACTCTGATGGTTGAGGTTAGAGCAATCAGATCCATTATTCTGGCTTAATGTTTCTTATTTCAGGTAAAAATAAAATTAGACACGGAATTCATTAAAAATACCCCCCAAATACACCCATCGGCACTCCCCATAGTAGTCGAGGGCTCCTTGTGTATTGGGTAGAGGGTGGATTTGGCTGGGGGAAGGCGGTGAGTGCCTGGTGAAGGACAGAGCGGGTGTGATCCTGGAGAGGGTCGTAAAAGGGGCAAGAAGGGAAGAGTCTTCCCCGGAAATACTGATTTTGCTTATCGATGAGCCAGTGCTTGGGGCTGGGTGGACGATGGAAAGTTCATGTCTGGTGCTGCTGATGGCAATCCTCTTGAGAGAGCTGACCTCTCTCACCCTTGGCCTCCCTGAGTCATGAGATGTCCCCAGGGATGAGCTCCCTTTCCTTGGATCAACTGGAAAACCCATAAAATCCAAACGTGATAATGGAGGACTCGGCCTCTGCCTTCTCTCTCACGTCGGTGATCAGGCTGACTCCATCATTAATACTACGAACATCTGCAAAGAAGGATGAAAGCTCCCCATTTCAGGTTCGACGGCAGGCATTTTAGGGTTTCTTCCCTGACGTTGTCTTTCTTCTCTGGACTTCTAGTGTCCTCGTATATAAGTCAGAGTGAAAAGGAGTCCACAAACCTCTTTGAAGGTCTAGAAAACAATGTGACAAGGAAGAAGCAGTATCGGTATTACGTGACCAAGATACCAGATGAAGCTCTGTTTGTGCTAGAACTGGAAGGGATTCTGGACATCTAGCCAACTGGAGCCCCATTTTACAGATGAGCAAACCAAGGCTCAAGAAGATTCTACCTTAGCTAAGATTTGAAACAAAGAAAAGCCAGTATATCAGCCAATAAGGGCTTGCACCCAGTGTCAGTAAAGCCTCCTTCCCCCAGTTCTCACTGCTTCCCTTGCTCTGAAGGGAGATCCTTCAGGAAAGGAGCTTTTCTTGAGCAAAACTTAATGAATGGCAGAGAAGGAGTAAGAAGGAGATGCAAGCAGATGCCCAGCCCCAACACTGGGGCTCATGTGAATCTAGTCAAGAGCCCCATTTCAGGCTGGTTGTTTGTAAGATAATAGAGGCTGCATCTTCTCCACAGTCGCCAGCCTTCTGATCATCTCCAGAAGTGAGGAGCGTGGGGCCCTCAAAGCCTGGAAGACCAGGGAAGACCAGAATTAACATAAGACGAAATGCAGTGTAGCAAAGGAGGCAGGAAGTTGACCTCACAGGCAAGAAGACCTGAGTTCAAGACCGAGGCGCTGGCTGAATATAGGCAGATCACTGAACCCGTCAGTCTACTTGGCAACTTTCTAAACCTAAAAGGTCCACAGAGCTCCCTCACCTGGGAGTCCCCTATCCATGGGAAATCAGGAGTCCAGGCTACATCCTATTAGCTAAGGATGGGAATAGATAATAGTAAGATAGAAAATAATAGTAAGCTACAGCCCAGTGAACTGCCAAGTGTCTCCTGCTGACCCTGAGCTTGGTGGCACCAAACCCAGCTTCAGATAACAGAAAGACTGCCGTGGAAAAGAGCGCTTAGCCACGTTCTGCTTGACCCCAGAGGGCCTGACTGAGAAGACAAGGAAGTTACAAAGAAGTCAGTTTAGGCTCTGGGTCAGTCAGAAATTCCTCCAATGAAGGTCATGGCCAAGGCCGTGCAGATACTCTTTTCCCAGGACAGGTCACGACGCATTGGTGTCTGTCCATTCTCCATGAGTCTTTTGGCCTTCCTCCTCCACCCTGTCTTCTTTCCTGTAGGTCACGATTGCGTCGAGGCCTTGCCCTCAACCGTGTCCATCTCTTTTCCCTCACTTTTAGAAACCCCATAACGAGCCCTGCTTCCTCTGAAGAGTCTCCATTTTCTAGGCGCTGTCCCTTGTGCCTTCATGCATTAGCCATCATCAGAAATGTTCCATATGGGGGCAGCTGGGTAGCTCAGTGGATGGATAGTCAGGCCTAGAGACAGGAGGTCCTGGGTTCAAATCCGGCCTCAGACACTTCCCAGCTGGGTGATCCTGGGCAAGTCACTTGACCCCCATTGCCCACCCTTACCACTCTTCCACCTAGGAGCCAATACACAGAAGTTAAGGAGTTAAAAAAAATGTTCCGTAGATTAGACCCATCTTTGCCCATCAGGTCACCTACAGATAAGGAAATTGAGGCTTCTCGCAGGTGACAGCTACAGCTTTGTAGTCATTGACAGAGCTGAGACTCAAACTCGAAAGGCCTTGGTTCTCTAAAACACTGCCACCCTTCCTCTTTGGGACAGCTCACACTGGGAGGGAGTTTTTCCTGGCATCATATCTAAAATTTGCCTCTTTGAAACTGTCAACCATTGGCCCTCTGGGACCAAAAACAACAGATTGCCTCCCTCTCCCCATCTGACTGCCCTTCCCATTACTGACGCACAGCTACCATGGCCTTTGGCAAAAGAGACTTTTCCATGCTAAATATCCTCCGTTCCTTTTACCCATCCTCAGATGACACACCAAAGAGATTAGTAAAGAACAAAGCAAAGTCTGGAAACTAAATTCTTTGCTAGATCTTAAAGTTTGGGAATTCCTAAGAAAGATTCCAATATCATTTGGCACCTCACCTTAGTCTCCCCACCTTCTCATCACTAGAAGGATCCAGATGATGATGTTGAGCCTCCTTCTGGAGCTAGCCATCCCACTGAGCTTCCCCTCCATGGTCCAGGGTGCTGCCCCAGTGATGGAGGACCTGCCTCTTCCTTCTGGCTACCCACACATCATAACCTCAGGGTTGCCTCTGATGACTTGGCTTGTCAGGTGTCCAGATTTTAGATGTCAGAGCATGTCCAAGGAACCCCACCCAGCCCCACCCTGCTGGTGCATGGAATTTTCTATTTTGGTCCCAAGGCTTTGTAGAGACCAATTAGAATCTATTATAGTCTGAATTTGGACTACCCAAGACTTTGGGTCCACTCGTAGCAGTGTCCCTCAGGAGCTCCTTTCTCCCTGCCATGTGATCCCACTTTGAATTCTACCGTGTAGAAATATTTTTCTGAAGTCAAACAAAAGCTTTTTTTCTTCCTCTTACCCCTCTTTTTTCTTTGAGTCAATTAGCCCTTGTTCCTACAGAGAGAAGAGAGGGATGAACGCTGGTCACTCTTTGCTAAAAAGAGAAGGGAAGGTAATCTCTAGGTAACTGATGATTTGGTTTGGATCTCGAACACAGCAGTCATTCAAATAGATCCAGTCCAGCAGAAATCAGAGTGATGAGGCTGAGCATTTGTGGGCAGGAAATTGGGATGAAATCATCCAAGAATATGGAAGGGAACCTTGAAACCCTTGGCCAAGATTCCTCTTGTCTGCATACCCAAAATGTGGTAACCCAACTTTTGGCTGCAGACCTCTCCGGAGAGAATCTCTACTATTTCAGAAACCTTCATTCCTCTTTTGGCCAGCTCTGAATGTTCAAAAGCTTTTCTCCCCATCGAGCCTAAATGTTCCTCTTTGCCCAGTACTCCTGGTTCTACCCTACATTTGCTCCTCTCTCAAATTGGGAGTGGACAACTCTATTGGACTAGAAGCCCTCTGAGGTCCTTTCTTGCGGGCTGCAGATTAGTGGACCTACAGACATATGCAAAGAGGTGGAGAAGTCACGGCCTTTTCTTGGCCTCATTTTCCTTCTCTGTAAAATGAGAAGGCTAGACAACATCTGAGGTCTCCTCTAGTAAATAATCATCTATTCCCCTCGATGGGCCTCAGTTTATTCTTCAATAAAGGGAAGAGTTTGGAACAGATGGTTCATGATATCCTCTCCAGCTTTAAGTCTAGAAACCTCTTCATAATCCCTGATGGAGTCTTAGGAAGGGGGATGGGAATCAAAGAATTTTGTCTCATCATAGCTCTATGTGGTAGGTAGTACATCTTATTCTACCTATTTTTCAGGTGAGGAAACTGAGGCTTATGTAAGTTAATTGACTAGTTCCATAGCCAGACTCAGACTCCAGTCAAGTCTCAGCCCCAGTTTGCTTTCTCTATAGTCCATCGTCTACTCAGTTTATAGTGATTGAGTGGGCTCTTGGACCCCTATCATTGCTTGCAGATCTTTCATTGTCCAACCACAGCAGATACTCAATTGCTTAGTCTCTCTTTCTCTGCCCTGCAAGTCCAGTGCAATAAACCCCTGAGATAACGATAAACAGAATAACTCACATTTTCCTAACACCTCCTCTGGGCCAGGCACTGTGCTAAGCGCATCACAATTTGTACCTCATTTGATCTTCCCAACAACCCTGGGAGGTGGGTGCTATTAATATTCTTATTTCATAGATGAGACAAACTGAGGTGAATTGATTTGCCCAGGGTGAGATAGCTACAGAGTGTCTGAGGATGAATTTGAATTCAGGTCTTACTGGATCCAGACCTATTACTTAGATAGTTAGAGGTATCTATTCCACTTAATTGACTTAATGCCAAAAAGAATTGTCCATTTTTGGAGGCTACCCTGAAGTTTGTTGTGAGAATCAACTGAGATAATATGATTAAAGCATCCTGAGTTAATGCTTTCCCTCTCATTGGAATTGAACTGGAAAGTATCTTAGAGATGAAGTCTAGCCTCAGTCACTTATTAGCAATGTGAACTTGAGCAAAACACTTACCTGCCATCTACCTCAGTTTCCTCAACTGTAAAATGGGGAAATGGAGATAATAACAGCACCTATCTTTCAGGATTGTTGTGAGCATCAAATGAGGCAATATTGGTAAAGTTCTTGACACACAGTAAGTGATCAATAAATCTTTATTCCCTTCTCTTCTCCCTTCCCATTGTAGGAATCGAATTTTAATAGTTTGACTAAAATATATGAAAATTTTAAATAATAGTGGTGGTTGCCAATTTAAAGTATTATTGCTCAAAGTCAAAATTATTTTTAATAGTTTTTATTTACAAAAGAGGTGGAAAGAGTAAAAACAGAGAAATACAAAAGGGTAGAGAAGACATTAGCCAATCTAACTAAATACTGCTCCGATGCTCAACTCAGCCAGGACTTGTTCACCTTCAGCTGGAATTAAACTCTCTCTAGAAGACAGGAAGGGAAAGCCAGCTATCCACTCACCCAAATTCCCTCCAAGAGTCAGGTCAAGATGATGACTTGAGCTGAAGGTAATTCCTGAGGCCAACTTTCTTTCCTGAGCTGATCTTCTTGAAGCTGACTTCCTTCTTGGAGTCTACTTCTTTAATCCCAAAAATTCAGGGTCGTTTATAGTGGCTTCTTCTCCCTTCTCCTTTTCACAAGGGCCGATCACAGCTTCCAAATTGCCCAGTACTGCCTAGGGGGAAGTGTGTGTGGGAACCAGTTTTCACCTTCTGGAGATGTGAATACTCATCAAAAGGGTTCATAGACTCCTGACTGACTGAGGTGTGAATTCTCATTTCCTGGCTGATTGAGTCATCTACCTAGCACTAAGTAGGGTGTTCAAGCTTTTGTTGATTCAATTCAAAAGTAGACAAAGAAGAGTTAATCCTGTCTTCACAATCTAGTGAGTTACTAAGTAGGGGTACTTAAGTTATTGTTAACCAAAGTGTTAACTTAAAATAGACAAAGGGAATAAGGGATTCCATTTCACAAGTGTAACTCAGAGAGAACATTTTGTAAATGGGAAAACTGAGGCCAGGAGATTGGGCTTGAATCACAGCACTAGAGTCTGAGAGTTAGAAAGGACCTGAGACAATAGCTAGACCATACTCTACTTAAAAGAATCTCCAGTAAGACACCCCTGAAGTGGTCATCTAGGCTCTACCTGTTTGGCAACTTCCAAGGATAGGCCACTCAGTACCTCCCATGACAGCCTAAGCTGCTTTGTTACAGCTCTCAGTGGCAAGGAAGCTTTCCCTGATTTCACATTTAAATCTGCATCTTTACAATTTTTGCCCATCAGCCCTCTTGAGTGGGACAAAGCAGATGGATTCTTCTGCCATGTGATAGTCCCTCCTGGTCCTGGGACACAGGCCCCGTGTCTGATGGCAACATGTTTTTTTTTTCCTTTAAAATAAATACTCCCCATTCCTTTTGCCCCTCCTCATATGACATGCCTGAGAGATAGTTCCAAGACTGGGATTAAAGCTCAAATCTTTGGACTTCAAATCTAGGTCTTCTTCTACTCTATACCATGTAGGCCATGGTGGACGCTGAATCAATGCAGTGTGGCATAGATTTTATTCGGAGGGTCAATATTATGCTGGGGGTAGGAGGAGGGGCACTTCTGATATTTTTCTCCATGTCCCTGCAATGCAGACTTAGCCTCTCCAATGATGTTCAGGAAGCATCTACTCTGTGTGAGGATCTATGATGGGTGCTTAATAAAGATCCAGTTTACTGTGGACCTTGGTAATGAAGTAGAGATTAGAGACTGAGAGTCTTTCTGCTATCTGGCCCTAAGGAAGACAAGGAACAATTCAGTTCAGCTCCTTCCTTTCACTTTAGTGAACACAAAGCTTCAAGATGGGCTGTGCCTTGCCTGGTTCACCATAAGTGTCTGAAGTTGAATTTGAATCCAGATCCTTTGACTCCAAAGTCCTCACTCTTTCCATTATACCCTGCTCCTCATCCAGCAACACATACATGGATCCTTTTCTTTTCCTTTCCATTCCTGAAGAGCCCCCATGATTCTCCTGGAGAACCACACAAAGGGACTGGCCTGTTGCTACAATATCATCATCAAGATAGTAGTGATAGAAAACGCCTTAGAAATTTGAATCCAGGGGCAGCTGGGTAGCTCAGTGGATTGAGAGTCAGGCCTAGAGACGGGAGGTCCTAGGTTCAAATCTCAGACACTTCCCAGCTGTGTGACCCTGGGTGGGTCATTTGACCCCCATGGTCCACCCTTACCACTTTTCCACCTAGGAGCCAATGCACAGAAGTTAAGGGTTAAAAAAAAAAAAAAAGAAAAGGAAAGAAAAGAAAAGAAAAGAAAAGAAATTTGAATACATTCCCTACCTTTGACAGAAGAGAAAACAAAAACCCAGAGAGAGGGCATGTCTTGCTCAAAACCCACCAGGTCCAAGATTTGAAGCCTGCCTCACACCCCACCCACCCCAACAGACTTTCCAATGGGTCACTTGGCTATAAAAATGGTGGTGTTCTGGAATCATTTCTTATAATTCAGCATTCTCTCTGGGTCATCGATGAACTCCTTGAGAATAATTCTACTTCTTCTACTTCCTCCTTATCTGAGGATTCAATATTTAGATGGGAAAAGGACATTCAAGGTCATAAAACCCAATACCCTCATTTGACAGATGAGGAAACAGGTCCAGAGAGGTCAATGACTTGCCTGTGGCCATATGGCTAGTGAGTAGATGGGTTGGAATCTGTACCCAAGTACTGCATGGCTACCCTTGCTTATAGATGCACACAGCATCAGATTTCTATTGAGCTGAATTCAGAGGGAGGGATATGATTAACAAGATTGAAAAAAGTGACAATGCAGGAAGGTGCATCCAGAGCCAATGTACAAAGGAAAGGAAGATGGACTGACGGTCTCATGGGAAAGAAGCTCTGGGACTGGGCTTCAAGGCTCAGTTCTCTCATTCTCTCTCCAGGACACCTTGGGCAAGTCACAAGCTCCTATATCTGTCTAGCTAGTAAGCTGCCCCTGTCCAGTTCCAACTAGGCTGAAAGCCATGACATCGTGAAAACGGAGTACTTTTTCCTCCCAGCCTTGAACCTCAGAGTTGGAGTCCAGCATCCATTCCATGAAGATGGTGGTCAAGTCTTTGACTGAATAACTCCCCTGGGTCCCCATTTCAGCTGGGGACGCCCCCCCCCGGCCCCATCAGTCCTGGGATCTCTCAGCAGATTGGAATACCAACTTGGAACACTTTCTCTGTGGTTTTTGTTGTTGTTGTTGTTGTTGTTTTTAAATAATACTCTTACTGATCTGATTAAACTGTTTAACCATGGCTGAAAAGGTATGGATGAGTCAAACCCTGAATCTGGGGAGAATGGGAGTGGCCTGTAGGTGGGGACAGTTGATGAATGACATACACTTCTAGCCAAAAGAGCATAAAATACAACACACCCTTTACTGTTGTGTGTGTGTGTGTGTGTGTGTGTGTGTGTAGGGGGGGATGATTGACGGGCATCCGCCCTTACTGAAGACACAACCCATTTGGTACAATAGCAGCTTCTCTCTGATATCAAATCCAAATCTTCTCTGTAGTTTTGACCCATGACTCCTAGTTCTGCCAAGCAAATCTGTTTACTTCTTCTACCTGCTTACACTGGGCAGCTAGCTAAGGCAGTGGAAGGAGTGCCAGGCTTAGAGCCCAAAAGACCCGAGTTCAAATCAGACATTGAGACAGTGGTATGACCTTGGGCAAATCACTGAACCCTATTTGCTTCAATCTCCTCATCTGTAAAATGAGCTGGAGAAGAAAATGGCAAACTATTCTAGTATGTCCAACAAAAAGCAAACAAACAGGGGCAGCTGGGTAGCTCAGTGGAGTGAGAGTCAGGCCTAGAGACAGGAGGTCCTGGGTTCAAACCCGGCCTCAGCCACTTCCCAGCTGTGTGACCCTGGGCAAGTCACTTGACCTCCATTGCCCACCCTTACCAATCTTCCACCTATGAGACAATACACCGAAGTACAAGGGTTTAAAAAAAAAAAGCAAACAAACAACCCAAATGAGGTCAGGAAGAGTTGGAGAGGACTGAACAACAGCAACAACTTACTTCTTATTTCCTGGGTCGCCCGTCACCTCCAAGTTTTCTCTTCTCTAGTCTAAGCAGATCCAATTTAAAATGGAAAGATTTTTGTTGATGGTTTCCAAAGGCCTCCCCACCAAAGCAGCTTGGTCACGGGTTCTAGTGTCCTGGGGCCACTCTGAGCTCTTACAGTCGACAGTAGCACAGAGAAAATTGGCTAAGTAAATCTGTCAGTGAGCATTTCTCAGGCAACAACTATACTCCAGGCACTGCTAAGTGTTGGGCAAAGACAATGCCAGGCCTCTGGCAGCTAGCAATGTAAGGGAGAGAAGTAGACTGACCCAGACTTTGTAGGCTCTTTCTTAGTCATTTCCAGAAGCTTAGCTTGGAGTTCCACTGAATTACACCCAGGCTACACTATTTCTTCCCAAGGAAGAATTTTCCAAGAATGTAGGATCATTTGTTCACCACCAAGTAAGTATTAAGCAACTATTTTATGCCAGCCATTGGTTAGGGGCTGTAGGATTTGTAAATGTGAATTGAAGCACCCATAACTTTAACCTGGACGCCTCAAAAGGGATCGATGGTGCCATCATTTGGACTTTTCACTTAATTTGGCTGAAGTCAATTTCTCCTTTACTGCTTTGTTCCTGACTTTCTCAAGACTTAGACAAGGAGAGAGCAGCTGGGTTGCTCAGTGGATGGAGAGCCAGACTTAGAGATGGGAGATCCTACATTCAGACACTTCCTAACTGTGTCACCCTGGACAAGTCACTTATCCCCCATTGCCTACCCCTTACTGCTCTTCTGTCTTGGGACCAAAACAGAGTATTGATTCTTCTTAAATTGTTTCTTCTTAAATTGATTCTTCTTAAATTGTAAATCAGTATTGATTTTTCTTAAAAAAGAAAGAAAGAGGGGGGAAAAAAAGAGTTAGACAAGAAAAAGAAAGTCCTTTAAGGACCTCAATGATTTACTCCGTGACCCATGCATATTATCCATTAACAACTCTGATCTCTGAATTAAAAAACACATATGTTGGCTAGTCATGATCCTGGACTTTGCTACTCTGTTGACTGAATATACACATCCAATTAAACTAATAGAGGGAGACAGAGAGAATGAGAGAGACAAAGACAGAGATTTTCTTCCAAGCATGATTCCAGCAATCGATTTTCTAAGGAAGCTTCTATCTAAGTACAAGAAGGTTCACAAAGAGTGGGCCAGTCATTCTGTGAAATCTTTGGCCTTTGAATGACCAATGAGTGGATATAATTAGATTTTTGGTCTTCCATAGCTCCCTTCTGCTCTAGTAGTGATTAGCTAGAAATAGACAAAGAGAGAAGCATAAACAAGAATTGTACCAGGTTGGGCCAATGTGCCATATTATTGGAGGGAATATTTCAATGGATGCAACCCCTGGTGCGTCTGTATATTTTTAGCCCATTCTAATACATTTCATAGACTCTAAACTCTATCAGGGAACACAGGGGTGTTTGGCGATTTGACGGCCTCCCTTCCAAATCTCAATGCTAGATTACGTAACTTTTTTTTTTCTTTTTTGTCAACATAGGAGGTAAGACGTGTGGAAAATTCACATTAAATACTGTTCAATTTGTGCTTGAACCCATGAGAGATCATGATCATTTCATGTTTTTCTCTGCATGTGTGTATATTCTCATTTTTATTTTTTTTTTCAACTTCTGTCTAGGCCAATATGCTCTGTTCAACCCATTGATCTGAACTTTATGGATGAGCCAACAGCAAATGGCACCACCAACAAGATCGAGATCAGCATGAATTGTATCCGGATGCAGGATTCGGACCTGAGTGACCCAATGTGGGTGAGTGGTAGAGAGGGATGGGTCCTTTCTGTGTGCTATTCAGCTCTATTCATCCAACTGTGACCTACGTGAGAGGGGGCAGATGACTCAGGAAGGGGAGTACTGTTACTAATAATGAACATTTCAATGGCGATTTAAGGGGAGCAGAGCATGGGACTGACCTCATCTCATTGAGCCTCAGGTTAATCCTATGAGCTAGAGACGACACCTTTCATACCCCCCCCATACTACAGAAGAAGAAACAGAGACTAACAAAGATGAAGTGATATTTGTCTGTTGTCTCCAGCTAGTAAGTGTCAGAAGAAGGATTACCTTTGAGGTCTTCCTGACTCTGAATCCAGCACATCCCACCCCTCCTAAGGACCTATATTCCAGATGGAAATGAATAGCGTCAAAGGTGGGGGATGTAGGGTTTAAAGAGCTCTTAGAGATGACCTGGTCCATCCCCTTCAATGCTAAGTACTAGAAAAGCACAAATAGTAAACAGCAGAGCCAGAATTTGAACTCCGGTTCTCTGACTCCAAATCAGTGCCTTTCAGGTCCTGAGGGAAGCTCAAATCTCAATTCAAAATAAATATTATGAGGCTCAATTGAGATCATGGGGGTAAACTTTAAACTGACATAAATATGAGTTTGTATCATCATAATTGATTGTGACACCTAATGAAAGATAAAATAACAATATGGAGAATCTGTTCAAGAGTAATTTACGGCTGACCAGGTAATTAAGCAACATCCCAGGCGTTGATGAGAGTTTCCCACACTGAGAGAGCAGATTCCCTACTTTTGACTCTCTCCAGTCAATTACAGAGAATGAGTCTCCCTCTTGAAGATGTTTTCTTTCTCACGCTTCTCCTCTACTGGTTGTCCCCTTTCTCAAGTCAACATTTCTGATTGTCTGATGTTTGATCCTCACCTCCACCAGTAGTTAACCATTGGCTGAAGGAAGTCTTTTTCTGTGATGTAGAATTATTTTTGCTTACTGCTCGTTAAAAAAGGAGAGCTGGTGTGTGAAGGAGGGGTAGGTTGGTCTGTCCTTCCCAGACAGGTACCCCACGTTCATACTTTTCTATCCACAGCCATAAGTCCCTGCGCCCAGAAGGGTTGAAGGAGATATCCAGGAAATGGGTACGAATTTACCTAATCTGTGGTGACGTTGAGGTTTTTATATCCTATGGATTGATTTTCTTTCATATATGATGGTCAGGTTCCTTCATTCCAGTTGTTTATGTGTTAGCCACAGTGTTTAAAGGTTGTCCCTTCCCTCATCGTTGTTCATTTTGTGCTTCTTGATTGATTGAATGTTGGTAGGATCAGGGCTGTGAATGGGTATTTGACTTTGCATCGAACTCTTGCCTTTCCGGAAAGTGGTAGTGGTTGTAACTAATAATCATAATCGCAGAAAGGAAGACCACTATTGCATTGGAATCTTAGCTATTTTGTAATATTGTGGGTATTCGTATGGGTCATCTCTAGAACAATGTGCTGTGTCTACATTGAAATATCTTTTTTCAAAACCTAGTGCAAACATTGCCTCTACCAGGAAGGCCTCCTTGGATTTCCTTTCAAAAGTAGAACCACTGATTGAGAAGTGATTGGAGAAGTCATGTCATTTAACTAACTCATTTTACAGAAAGGGAAACTGAGGTATAGAGGAAAAAAATGATTTAGACTCACAGGATCTACAGCTCTAGAGTTGGACAGGACCCGAGAGGGCATCTAGTCCAAATTCTTTATTTTACAAATGAAGAAGCTGAAGCTCAGACACAATAAATGATTTTCTTAAGGTTGCATAAGTAGTAAATGGGTAAAGCCAAGACTTGAACCCCGGATCACTGCCACCAGTTAGCAATCCTCTCTTCTATTTCTCCCAGGCCTGGGTGTGCACTTGAATTGTCCTCGTTTGTACCCATGTCTTATCCTTGTGATTAGACTATAAACTCCTTAAGAGCATAGTCTGGCTCATTTTTCATCTTCATAGATCCACCTCCAAATAGGGATTATGCATTTAATAAATGTCAATTGAAAAGAACCCAGGATTGGCAGGTGCCTTGGAGGAAAGAGCCTCGACTCTTCAAACAAAAGATCTAGGATGAAATCCTGTTTCTGATGATACTCTCCATGTGCGACTTTGAGAAAATCCACTTTCCTCCCTGAGTCTCAGTTTCCCCATCTATACAACCATGTGGCTGACCTGGCTGGTCTCTAAAGTCCTTTCTACTCTCAAGATGGTAATCCAGTGATATTTTCAGGACAGGATTAGATGTGACCAAATGCGCTTTTATTGACCATCTTCTTTGGGAAAAGGCATTCTTTTCCCAACAGTCTCTCTACTGGTTTGCTGTTGACATTCTCCTCTAGGACCTGCCTCATCCTTTTGTTTCCTGGAGCAAAGACCCCCTGCTTCTCCACCCTCGTTCCTTCTGCTGCCATGTAGGTCAGCTCCCCAATCTCTTTTTCTTTCTGGTGAGAGGAATGGGAGGGGGTTTGATTCCTGTTTGACAGTGCATAGCAATTGGATATTTTCTGTGTCTGTCTGAGATTTGCCACTTGAGTTGTCATCCTTCCTCCCCAGCTTTCTTTGGAAAAAACCCAGATTTGCCATTGTGAGCTCCATGTTTTACTCATATTAAAAAAAAAAAAAAAGACAAATACAATGATATTCCAGAGGAAACCTAGTGAAAAGATCAGAATGACTTCCCTCAGATCAAGGCGTGAAGAGTCTATCCACCATGACACTTGGGGACAAATGTGACAGCAGAGGGCACAGCATGACCAGAGGGCGCAGAGAGGAGAAGATGAGGGATGTGGCCATCTCCCACTGGACACTCAGTCCAGGCTTTGTTCCATGTGAACTTCATAGCCAATGAAGGCAGATAGGAGCCTCAGACTCTGGGCTGCCCTATTGCCCAAAGACTTTCTTATCCACAAGCCATCTGGCTACATACATGTCCAACGACTCACCTCCTACACACATGCTGATCTGATACTCCCTGACCTCCCCATTCCTCCACCTTTCGTGGATGGATTGCTAAAAGATTCAGTTAGTTGGCTTGGGGTTGGCCATGTTAAATTTATATTAATTTGGCTAGTAGGTGGGCTAGTGGACTAATCTCGGAAGAAGCACTAACAGTGAGGCCATTCGAAGCTGGTAATGATCAAAGCTCTCTGGCTAAAAGAATCTCTCAAAGCACACAGCCTTTATTTTATGTATATCATATATGCATATATATATATAAAGAGGGTGAGGGGCAGGCACTAGGTGACCCCCAGATATGGTATGAGTTTACATTTTTTGTGGAAGAGAATAGAATATCTTTTTTCTTCACATTTCTACCACATTGTCCTGCTTCAGTGCTAAAAATTCAGCCATATGGTACAGGGGAAAAAAGCAAAAGATTTGGAGTCAGAAGACCTGAATTCCGAAGCCTCTGTCACATGCTACCTTGGGCAAGTCTCTTCAGTTAGGTTTAGATTAGTGACCTCTGTAACATCCATGATCTTAAGTGGGGCCAAAGCTGCCTCATGGAATTCCATTGTGCCCCCAGAACTCCAGAAGAAGGGGCAGTTGGGGCAGTTAGAAACCTGAGTAGAAAAGGCCAGGCACACTTTGATCATACTCCTTGTGGGTTCAAGGGCTGGGAGGAAGAGTTAGATTACTCTTTGGTTAGCTCATCTCTGACCTCAAGGGCTGAGTGTTACTTTACTGGTTCGCTACTGGGAGAATATCTCAATTGCAGCATCTTAACAAATCTCCATACAGATCTTCAAGCAAGATTACCTTTCCATCTTTAACCTAGTTGCATTAGATTAGGAGAAAGATTATTTAGGAAGTGGGATAGAAGTTAGATTGTTCCCCTTTGGGGAATGTGTAGCCAACAAGTTCAATGAAGATTTGAGTTAGCTTACCTCCCCTTCATTGCGAAAGCCATTTCCCCTCGCTCTGTTTTCCTGAAAATAATAAACCCCTTTGCTTGTTAAGCTACTGGGCCTGTGTGAAGTTATACCCAGGTCTAGTCACCATCCATATACTTTACCAAAGAAAGATCCATTCATATAAGCTCTGGTGCACTGTCTTCCCTGAGAGCAACTCATCTGTATTTGAAGACAACCTGGAACCTATTTTATCTTAGGGTTTAGGGAATAGTTTAAACAGTGAGAGTTGATCACCTCAGTGGGATTATATATACCCTGTCAATTAACCAACTTGACCCTGAATTTACTTACCTAGCTTGTACAGCCTCCATAGCTTGAACAAAAAAGGGATTCAAGGGGCAGCTGGGTAGCTCAGTGGATTGAGAATCAGGCCTAGAGACGGGAGGTCCTAGGTTCAAATTTGACCTCAGACACTTCCCAGCTGTGTGACCCTGGGCAAGTCACTTGACCCCCATTGACCACCTTTCTCTTCCACCAAGGAGCCAATACACAGAAGTTAAGGGTTTAAAAATGTTAAAAAAAAAAAACTGTTCAGTTAAACAGTTTTTGCCATCTAGACAAACTGCTCCTAGGGGGAGAGGAGAAAGGGAGAGGAGGAAGAATTCTACTCACTCCTACCCCTTCCCCTTTTTAGAACAGCCAGCTTGATCCTCTAGCTGGATTCCATTACTAACCATAGCTGATCTGAGTCAATTCAACACCTCGAAGAATCATCCCCACTCTGAATCTATGGTCCTTTGGCTCTAAGGCAATGAAGGTTATAAAAGCTAATGTTATTTCTGGGTACCAACATGGTATTTTACCCATAATACCTTCCCTAGAACTGAAAAACTGATCTCAAATTAGCCATTTGGTCACTAATAGGGCCCTAAGGGAATAGGAGCCAGGATGAACACTTTCTCTTTGGGGGGAAGAGGGATGCTAGTGAAGGGTTCCCAAGTCGGGGCTGCGTTCAGCAGGACGCCTTGGGGAGGTAGGAAAAAAGGGGAAGATGCAAACGTTACTCCAGATAGCCTGGCCTCATTCTCAGTTTTGCCTAGAGCTGCCCGCTTGCCTCTGTCTGTCTCTGCCCCGGCCCCATGGAGTGCTGACTCTTCCTTGACAAGGCCTTCACTAAGCTTCAGGACAAGCCTGCTTACTGGGGGCCCATAAACTCTGGGTGAATCAGTGGGCTCAGTTTCCCCTTTCTGCTAGGATGGCAGCGTGGGTGCTCAAGCTGACAGGGAATGGACCAGACCTGAACTAGGCAAATGAGAACCATCCTTTATGTGTAAACACTAACAACCCTGCCTGGGACTGTGGCTATTTAGTGCCAAGGATGGGGATAATTGCTGATTGCCAATTTACATGAGAACAAGAGGTGTCTAGCTAAGGCTGAAATCACCTGTGTTCCTGCACAAGATAGGCAGCCAATAATTCACTGTTACCATCTCCAGGCAGAGGGCTGCTGTCCTCTGGGACTCTCCTGTGCTCCCAGATTACTCGAAGCTTCTCGCCATCTTAGGATGCAGAAAGAATGTTCTTCATTTCCCCAAACTAGCGAAAGCCAAGCCAAGCAGCGAGGTGGGGACGGAAACTGTGCAGAGTCTCCAATCCAAGAACTAAATTCTGTTTAGCTTCTGTATAATGTGCAAAAATTGGGAACTCAGCCAAGGTTTTGCCCAATTTTCAAGAAATATGATTCTGTAGACACCGCGAGGCATGTCAGAAATTTTAGGAGAGGGGAAAGAAAATTGCAAAGCCGAGAAAATCATTTCTCATTTTAACTAACTTTTGACATCGCTTTCCCCTCTAGAAACTATGCACAAAATGAACGGCTTGGCCATGCTCTGCTGCCATCAATGACAACAGGGATGGCAGAGCAACTGTATTCCCCATAGTTCTCTGACCCATGCATTGGTGTTCATACTATGGAGTCATCGATGGGGGCCAAGGGAAGGGGACGGGAAGTAGGGCTTGGCCAGAGTCCCTGCAGGTTGTAGTTGCTTCAGCCTAGAGTTTTAGAGGCTGCAGGAATGATTCCTAGCTCCCTTGCCTCTGGGGGAGATCTCCCGTGCCTTTTCCTCCCTCGTAAGCATGATTTCAAGACTCCTCAGCGTCTTCCTTCCTCCCTGATACGGGCAGGCACTTAAATTTGACAGTGACTCCCTTAAAGTGCTCAGCCCAGAAGGGAATGCAGTTGGCGTGTGCTGAGCCCAATGGAAATCTCACGTCCCCTTGTCAGGACACTCTATGTCTGCTAAAACTCATTAAAATCTGCTTGAACAGCAGCCATATCCATATCACCCTGTTGACTCCGATTGAGGTCGCCGTATTCCGCTCATTCACTTTGGTCCTTTTCCCGTGTGCTGCTGGCTCGCCCCATCCTTTATTTCCTGGGTGACTTGGGAATTGGCGAAGGATGATACATTAGGGAGGGAGAAGCGGGACTCCGCTGGGCTCTCCTTTCTGATCTCTTTCTCGACTCCTGGTGCCGTTATCTATCTGTTCTCTCTAGCTCAGCTTTGGGTCACCCGGACAGTGGATAAATGTCTGCCAGGTATCTGCTCAAAGTGTTTGTGCCCGTTTGGACTTTTGAACAAACTGATATGGGATCTGGCTATGCGCAAGGTGCTGCGTCCTGCAGGGGGCAGAAAGCTGAGGAGGACCCGGGCTCAGCCTCGCAGAACCTGTGCCCAAGTCGGGGCAGCAGATGGATGAATGCCTTGGGTGACACGGCAGGAGCTGTCCTAGAAGGTTCAGATTTGTCCTTTTTGGACCAAGAAAGCAGAGCTAAGTAGGATGGGGGAAACCAGACTCAGTCCACAGCATGGCTGCTGGTGGTGTTTTTGCTTCTGGCCTATATCACATCTCTTTTTTTTGTTGTTGTTTTTGGTTTTTAAACCCTTAACTTCTGTGTATTGGCTCCAAGGCAGAAGAGTGGTAAGGGGTAGGCAATGGGGGTTAAGTGACTTGCCCAGGGTCACACAGCTGGGACGTGTCTGAGGTCGGCTTTGAACCCAGGACCTCCCATCTCTAGGCCTGACTCTAAATCCACTGAGCTTCCCAGCTGCCCCCTTATCACATCTCTTACAGCACCAAGTCCTTCAGTACCATGAAAATGTCAAGGTACCCCCCCATCCCCAACCCTCCCCCCAGTCCTTGGCCCAGGTACAAGAATCCAGAGTTATACCTCCCATTAGGAGGCATGGAGAGCTGTTCCAGGAAGAAGGTCTTCACTCAACAACAGAGGCAGATGAATTCCAGCCAGAGTAAGAAATTTCCAGATCCAGCTCAGATAGATGTATGTATGTATTATGTGGTGTTTATATATATATATATATATACAACTAATCTTTCTACTAAGGTAAAATCCCAAATCAACTTCTTTTTTGAAATAACAGCTAATAATAATAATAATTATATATATATATATAACCTATAGTGTGTTTAAGGAATATGACTTACAAATGGCATTCCTTCACAACTCTGAGATGCAAGTGAAGTGATTCTCCCTATTTTTATTGATTAAGAAACTGGCAGAGGCCAAGTGACTTACCCAGAGTCACACAGCTAGTTAAGTATCTAAGGCAGGACCTGAACCCAGGTTTTCCTGATTCTGGGTCCAGCACTTTGTCCACTGCATCACTTAACTGCTTCCTCTTAATCTGGTTTTCCGTAGCCATCTCAAACTCAAAATAGCCTAGAAGGGTTCATTAACTTCCACCATGACCCCCGACCCCCACCAAAAAAACAAATAGAAACCCTTTTCTTCCCATCTTTCTTGTTATCTTCAGGGACACCAACATTCTTCCAGTTACCTAGACTCATAACTTCATGAAAACCTGCTCTGTGATAACTAAAGCATCGCAAATTTAGAGGAAGGGAGGGAAGGAAGGAAGGAAGGAAGGAAGGAAGGAAGGAAGGAAGGGAGGGAAGGAGGGAG
>NC_058132.1:645749532-645786844 GCF_016433145.1 Gracilinanus agilis | reverse complement strand
GACTCAGAGCACTGTGAGATATTTTGCCCCGAGAGGTGGGCTTCACCACCGGCTGCGCTTTGGGTCCTCACTTCTGGCTGTTGCCAGGGCTTGTGACTTCAAGGGGTAGATGTCAGGTGCTCTGCTATTGGCTTAGATAGGGTCCCACAATCTCAAAGTCAGCTTGTTCTCAGGCTTGGAACCTGGCACAGTAGGTGAGGGAGTGGTCAGCCCCACTCTTCTGCATGCAGTTTCATTTCCAGTTCCATCTTATCCCATGAAATTCAAGTCTCTCTGCCTACGTTTCAGGTTGTTTTCTACAAGAGAGCCCCCTCACTCTGTCTCCTTGTTGGTTTTGTGACTCCTCTCATTTTGAAGCACTATTTTAAGATTGGCTTGAGAGTATTCTCAGAGCATTCTAGCTTTCACTGCCTCTAAGCCCCCATCTTGGTTCCACCCTCAGTTTTCCTTGACATTAAGCCCAGTTTTATCCCTTTACAATTTTCAATCATTACTCTTACCTCTTGCTGTTGATTCCAAGAATAAGTTGAATGCTTTTTCCATATGACTATTAGTCAGATCCTTCAAGGTAGCAACAATCTTCACCCACCTCCCACCCCCAGCCCTTCACTCCACCAGTTTTACCAACCTTCAACAATTCCTCAGATAATGTCATCTCTAGGTCTTTCCCCAAGAAGATTGCCTATGTCTGGATCTCCTCTATCTTGTCTTTATCCTTCTTTAAATATGGTGCCCAGAGATGAACACAGTAGTCTTGAAGTGGTTTGATCAGTGCAGGGTACAGTAGGACTATGGCCTCTCTTATCCTACATGTCATATCTTCTTAATGCATTAACTTGGGCAGGGGGTGGGGTGGTGGCAGGGAGGGGATTAACTAGGTGATTCAGTGGATAGAGAGCCAGGCCTATAGATGGGAGGTCCAAATCTGTCCTCAGACATTTTCTAGCTGTGTCACCCTAGTCAAGTCACTTTATCCCCATTGCCCAGCCCGTATTGCTTTTCTGACTTGGAACCCAAACACAATATTGATTCTAAGACAGAAGATAAGGGTTTTTAAAAGCTCATTAGCTTTTGGATACTTCCAGCTAACACTATAGAATGAATTCTGGTGAATTAAATCTCTTGAGTTGTCACAAACTGTTGTCTAAAAACGCCTTTGCATGTTGATATTTTGAACCCGCATAAAATTTGACATTTATTGCTATTCAGTTTCATCCTCTTACTTTGGCACATGTTTATAACTGATGTTTTTCATAATAATAGCTGGCATTTATATAGTTAATGTTTTCCAGTTTGCAAAGATTATGAATACATTACCTGATTTATGTCTCCTGAATCTGTCAACTTCTGTGTTAGCTTCATGCCAAATGCATGTGAATTTTATTAAATATTCCTTCCTTTAAATCAATGTTTAAAAAGTTGAAGAGCTCAATTCCAAAAAGCAGGCCGATTCCTAGATCACAACACCAGAGATCTCCTTTTTGCTGACATCAAACCTTAATGTCCACCCTTAGAGTCCAGGCCGTGAACCTATTTGAGATCCATTTGGCCATGTTATCATCTAATCCACATCTCTCTGTCTTGTCCACAATGATAGCAAATGAAGTCCAAAGATAATATTTCTCCAGCATCCCCCTTAGCTACAAGTTCGGCAATCTTATCTGAAAAGAAAATGAGTTTAGGCTGCCACGACATGTTCTAGGCGAAGCTATGATAGACTTTTAGCGATCACCAATTCCTTGTTGAGAATGTTCACAACCTGTTTTCCTTTAATGACATATTCTAGGATGTTTTTTTTTACCAAATAAAAATTAATCTGATGGAATCCTATTTCGACAAAGCCACCTTTTTCTCTTCTTTAAAAAATAGAACTTTAAACTCTCTTCAGTCCTTACTGTGGTTCCCTCATTTTTCTTTTTATTAAAACAAACCAAAAAAACTTCTGTTTTCATATCAGAATTATTTGCCTTGATGAAGCATGATGTGGTGGTTAGACAGTCATTCTCAGAGCCAGGAAGGTCTATGTTCAAAAGCTACTTCTGACATAGATTGACTATGTGACCACAGGAAAGTCCCTTAACCTCTTAGGTAACCCTGCAATGATCCAAGTTATAGAATGGTTGATCTTTCCATTGATAGAAAAAAAAATCCTCATAGGGAATCTTGCATGCCATTGGAATCACAGCTCGAGAAGAAGGGAAAAAAACAAACAACCTATATGACCTTGACCTCCATCCTGACCTTTCTGGGTCCTCCTTTATCAGAAATGGAGCACAAGTTCTGAAATTATTTTCCCAACTCCCATTTGTACCCAGTCTGGTCTCCAGATTTTAGATACTACAACTCTCCTTAGCAGTCTAGGGGATAGCCCTGAGGGATTGGGGGTGATCTTTCTGGTACTCAGTTCATGAGCCTTCATATTAATATCAGTAGATATCAATTAGTTAGCCAGACTCTAGTAGATTTTAGAAATGAATATTTATGATGGTAGTAGAGTTGCAGAAAGCATCCTCTCAAAAATCTCTGACACCCTAGACTCAAAGAGAGTCCGGAAGAAAGTGAACTCAAGGTTTGGAGACCATAAGTGAACAAAGGGGCAACAGCTTCTGGTTACTGGAAGTTCTCGTCTCTCTTTCATAGGCATCCTCATGAGGGTCCCATGTAATAGGATGTAAACTATTCTAGTGGGTTCCTTTTAGAGGCTCATATCCATTCTTTCCACTTGTTCCAATCTGTTCTATGTTCCCAGTGAAAGTACTGTCACCTGGGCACAGTGAGGTAGCTCAGTAGACTGAGAGCCAGGCCCATAGATGGGAAATCCTGGGTTCAAATCTGGCCTCAGATACTTCCCAGCTGTGTGACTCTCAGCAACTCATTTAAGCCCCATTGCCTACCCTTACCACTCTTCTGCCTTGGAACCAATATACAATATTGACTCCAAGATGGAAGGTGAGTCTTTAAAAAAAAGTGCTATCACCAGCTAACACTGGCCTAGAGATGGCAGGATATCAATGGAAAAATCCAAGTCCTTTAGAATCTTTGATACTTATACTAGGTCCTCTTTTGACTTTGAAAACTATAAAGTGGCCAAGTACTCTCTTCTTCCTCCCCAAAAGTGGTTCCTTCTCAGGAATTGCCTGGAAGGCTTCCATTATAAACTGCTAGGACTCAGATCTCTCCTTTTTGGCATAGGACCCCCAAATCATGACTAGCTTTCCTCAACCAATCCTGCAACATTACACATGTTCAGGGCACAACATCTTATCACTTGAATAATTAAGAAGGGCAGGAAAATTGATCAACCAACTCCAACACTTAAAAAGAAAAAAAATAGTCAAGCAAAACCAACAAATACATGTCATTTTGGCAGTAATTGGTGTCTCTGGATCCAATACTGGTCATTAAGAGTTCAGTGGTTCTTGGAGAACTTTTTTAAAATATTATCATCACATTTATATGTTATATGTATCAGCCTCCCAATTCCGCCTATTCTTCCTTGAATCAGTTCATATAAATCTTCATCTAATAAACACAATTCTCTATTTTTTTTCTAAAAGCATTGACTCTGTCTCTGCAATCATTCCTACCTCTTCTCTCTCTTCTGTGCTTTCTTTTCCCTTTAAACAAAATAAGTCCGTAATCATCTGCTGAGAGCAAACACCCACATGGTAGCCAAAGTTGGCACTGATCAGTACATTTTTTTTAAACCCTTAACTTCTGTGTATTGGCTCCTAGGTGGAAGATTGGTAAGGGTGGGCCATGGGGGTCAAGTGACTTGCCCAGGGTCACACAGCTGGGAAGTATCTGAGGCTGGATTTGAACCTAGGACATCCCATCTCTAGGCCTGGCTCTCCATCCACTGAGCTACCCAGCTGCCCCTGATCAGTGCATTTCTCCATTGTACATGGGTTGAGCAGCCCCAAATACAATTTCTTAGAGATAGAGAGAGATTAGATTGCAGGTGACAGATATCTAACTACATGCCTATGTACGTATAAACATAAATATAAATTTGCATATCGAATAGCTAATAATGGCTATATTATAAATATTTTATTATATATTACATATGCATGTATGTACACGCAATCAAGCTTATAATTAATTATAAGGTATTATAAGTGAAAGACACATTACACATACACCTATAGGATTATATCTGAATATAAAATAGTTATTAGATAATATATGATAGACACATATTGCATACATATTGACATGTCCATATGTGTCTTACAACTTTACTCATACAGATGATAAACCAATGTTTTAACTAGCTTTGTCACGGAGTCCCCAGGCCAATACTGAGGGGCCAGTTTCCTTGTCGATGGTCTGAAATATCTGCCCCAAACGATCTGTCTATACTCTGAGCTCTATATTTATAGAACCACAGACTGAGAGCTTTAAAGCGCCCACTGAGGCAGGCACATGCGCCCACTCACATCTGGATGCAGCTAATGAGAGTATTGGCTTTGTTGGACTTTACCTGTTTGTAATTTTTTTTGTGGATTTTCTCAATGGAGTAAGTGAAAATTTAGAGCTGAAAATTGAAGAATAGATTTTTTTTAATTTTAAAAGATGTTTAGGGAAAAAAAAAAAAAAAGGGTCTTGAGAGGTCCCTGAGCTCAAACTCATCCCTTGCCGAGGAGCAAAGTGAGGCTCGATTGGCAGTTTCTTGCCTGTGCTCACAGTTGGCGTCACGTCCTTTACCGGTCAGTGTCCATTCCCATGGACACACGTTAACATTTGGAGCAGGACGCCTCTGCTGGTGTTTTCGTCCTCGCGGCCATCCTAATGGTGTCTTTCAATGGCGGCTCTTGTTCTCAGATACCCTGCCTAGACAGAACGGCAGTCGGATGAGTCACCAGAGGCTTGTGGGACGAACAGCGACTCTTCAAACACTCCTGCTCTGCTAAGAACAGCTAATGAGGACAACAATTATCATAATTGCTTACAGTTAAATAGAGCTTTAAGGTGACAAAGTGCTCTGCCCTGCGCATTGTCCCAATGCTTCTCAACTGCACTCGGCGAGATGCAGAAGTCTGCTTTTACTGCAGGGCCATTTCGGGAGAGGGAAAACTGAGGGATTCAAGCCAGAGGAAGAGTGAGACAGCCCAGGAAGGGCAGAAGCTCGCTCTCGTGACCTGGTTAGGAGAGGACAGAGCCAGTGTTTGAATGAGAGTAAGGAGGCACGGCGTGCCGAGCTCTCTTCCCAGGGGTTTGGGGCTCCTCACTTAAATAAACAGCCAATTAGGTTGAGAATCCGAGTGTCCGTAGAGGCGCATTCCACCAGCAGCCAGCGTGTCTTGCTCCTGGCCTCAAAGGGAGGCCCATTTGGGTTTAGCTGAAAACCTGCTCGGTCTGGTTTTCTCCCCGGTGCTTACAACACACCCCGCCCGCTCCTCGTGTGGAGAGAGGCGCTGCCGAAATGCCTCCTTGGCTCCCTCCCAACTCCACGTTGAATCCGTCTATTGACGCGCCGTACACTGGAGCGCAGAAAACGTGGTCTAGAGCAAAAGCCGGAAATTAAACTGGGGGTCCCTGGCGACCCGCTTGGGGGGGATTCAGGAGCCGGGCTTGGAGAGGAGGTCAGACCCAGCTTCTAATAGTCAGAATTTGTTAAATGCCTGCTGTGTGCTCGATACCGAGGACAAAAACGGAACAGGCCGTGCCCTGAGAGATATTGCGTTTGCAGGGAGATGCCGCCGTGTAAAAACTGTTTTTACACGGAATATGTGTGAAAAGAGCACAAGGTGGATCTGGGCGAAAAAGGTCCCATGAGTCCTGGCTTCATCCAACAGACTTATCACCGAGGGCCCCCCTTTTGGGGGGGTTATCTTGAGAATTGTATTTCCCTATAGTTAATTTTCTGTGTAATCTGATGATTTTGTGCATTTAGAAAGTGGATTCTAAGAAGGGGTCCATAGTCTTCCCCTGAGTGTCCCCAAAGGGATCTGTGACACGAAGGTTAGGAACCGCTAATATGGGAGGAAGTGCCTAAGCCTTGAAGGCAGAGCTGAGGAGACGGGGCTGTGCAACCCTGGACAAATCTCTCGGCCTTCTTGAGCCTGTCTCATCTGAAAAATAAGGGCAGTAATCCTAGTCTCTATTGGGTATCCATGAGAGATCATCTCGTGGGCTCACTGGGAAGTTCCCCGTCACCTCGGCAGCGCCCTATAAAAATGAACTGTTGTAGGATTGTTAGGAGAATTGAGACTCAGGAAGAGCAGAATAGCCTGGGAGATAGCGAGCTGGCCTCAAGGCTTGTCCTCCTCGGTCCTCCTGCCGTCTCCCTTTGGACTGTTGTCAGTCCATCCTTTCCATAGCTTGTTCTTAGGTGACACGAAGTCAGGATTCTTCCTCCCTGAGACTGTGAGCTCCTGGGCAGCACAGGGGGTCTCTAACCTAAAGGGCACATGGTAGGTGCCTCGTTGGTGCTGCAGGACTGACTTGGACCAGGTTGAATTCCTGCCTTTGACAACCACTGGCTGTGTGATGGTGGAACAGTCCCTTAATTCCTCCGCGCCTTGGGCCCCTCTTCAAGACGGCAGTTCTCCTCCTCTGGGAGGCCGGTGCTCTGGGACAAACTCACAGGCCCAGACAAAAACCGATGACTGTTTCGAATATAAACATGAGAATTGCTGCGTCCATGCACACACTTTTTCCTACCTTCCTGGGCATTCCCAAAGAGAATTTCCTGGGCCAGGCTATGAGAGCCATGGCTAACTCTGGCCTGGCATGGCCCCATGGCCAAAAGGGAGTGGAATCTCCTGCTTCTTGGCCCAAACTGGCTCTTGTGGCTCCTGGTCACTGCAGAGGCTCTGAGAACCTCCTTAGAGAATGGCCACTGCCCCGGCCCCAGCTAATCCTGTGCCGAAGCCTGATAGGCATGAGGAGGTGGCAGAGGGGAAAGGCTGGGGGGAGGTGCCACTGCTCCTGGGACTTTGAGAAGGTCTAGCTGGCTTGGCAGTGTGACCCAGCAGGATTTCCATCAAGGCTAGCACCTTTGCACACAGGCCCTTTCATCTGTCTCTGGGGAGCCCTCCCCGCTCAGGGGGCTTCCTTGTGGAGAGGGGGAGGGCTCCCAAGCCCAGGCTCCTGAGAAGGCTAGAGGGGGCAGGCAGGCAGGCAGGCAGGAGGAGCTTGCTGCTGGCCCCCCACCCCCCCTGGGAGGGTCACTCCCTCCCCACTTATCTTGATCTTAATTCACTGGGCCTTGGGTACACTTTCCCCCACTGTGAGTGTTTGCATCTGAGAGAAGAAAGAGATTTCTACTGTACTTAGTCAGGCATTTACTGTCTTTTAAAAAGTCTCTCCTGGCGTGGCCAACTCCCTCCCTTTGAGTAAACCTCATTCTTGGGTTTATTTTCCTTTAAAAAAAAAAAAAAGAATAGAAAAAGAAAGAGAGAAGTAAACTGCTCTTCTAAAGCTTATGGGAGGTCAAGGCCCAGAAACAGTAAATGCTTCAGACAAGTTTGAATTATTAGGGCTCCCCCGCCAGGGAGACAAGTGGGCTGGAGCTGCCCAGGCTGGCTTGCCTTTCCCTCCATTCAGTGTAGCTTGAGCTTATTCATTTAGCCAGACTGGCCACCTTGGCAGTCCAGGACTCCAACTGCAGAAGCCACCCGTGTCCAGGAGATGCACTGAGGAAGAAAAGGGCCGTGCTGTCTGCAAGGATGCTCGGGAGCACGTCTGGTCCCAGGGACAGATAGATCCCAGGGATGCTGAGCTCGGCTGAGAGAACGCCACGCCATCACAGTTATTGATCCCGCAAGATTCCCCAGACCAGAGGAGCATGGCCAGACCAGTCATGCCAGATGCAGTGCAAAGAGCCAGAGGACCTGAGTTCAAGTCCAAAGGCTGCTACATAGAATTTATGTGACCTTTACCTCTCATTTATTTATTTATTTAGTTTTTTTAACCCTTGTACTTTGGTGTATTGTCTCATAGGTGGAAGATTGGTAAGGATGGGTAATGGGGGTCAAGTGACTTTCCCAAGGTCAAACAGCTGGGAAGTGGCTGAGGCCAGGTTTGAACCCAGGACCTCCCGTCTCTAGGCCTGACTCTCACTCCACTGAGCTACCCAGCTGCCCCCTCTTTACCTCCCATTTATAAAAGGAGACGACCACTGAGGTCCCTTCAAGGTTGTTCTGGGTGGCCAAGGATGGTGGTGCAAGTGACGTGTTAGCACCTGAAAAGGAGGAGTCACTCCACCCCAGATGTCTACATCTGGCTCAATGTCCTATTTATCACGTACTAATGCTACCTTCGTTTGTCAGAGCTCCATTGTATAATGTTCTGACCCCTTTGCGAGAACCTAGAAAGATGTTCTGAACCTAGAACCCCTTCCTTTCCCCAAAAGTGCAGAGAATAGGAAATTTGCCAAGCTCTCCATGTGCCTAATGAAGCAAGACTTCCCCAGTCTCCCTTCTGTCCCTTGGCTCTGTTATATCCTGTGATATTTCCCTCTACAGTGGTGATCTTTAGATCTTGAAGGCACTAATAGAGGGAAAATTAAGCCGATCAGTGTCCACTGTAAATTGGAAGAGGCTTATAGTCTGTTAATTCAGCAAATGCTAATGAATTCACGGTTGAATGCCTAAGATTGCTTGGCTCCTCTGTAGAAAAATTGGCTTTCTCTTAACCAAATAACATTTCTTTTCAAACCTGATTTCTAATGCTTGGCAGAAGATAAAAAGAGGGGCAGTGCATGCAAGAGTACATCCTCAATTGCTCTGCGACAGAACGCTTTTTTTTTTTTTTGTGGGCTTCCTTTGATGTTCTTAAGTTAAGGGAATTAAAGGTAGAGTGTGAAAGGGAAGGAGGAATGGAATGTAGCTCAATTCTCAGCAATCCTGGGATTACCATCATTTGGTCAAGTGAACCAGCCCTGGAAGCATTAGGAAATCCCTTCACTCTTTAACAAGGACATTCCTGTTCCTTCTCAAAGGATCATGGGCTTTAGAGTAGGTCAAGACCTTAGTCGCCGTCTGGGCCAGCCCTGGCCAGACCCCCAGGGCACCTCAGGCCATATTTTCAGAACCACAACCTTAAAACATGTTGTATAATCTTGAATTCTTCCCTCTCAGTCACTCCTCCCACACTCTTCATGTGCCAAATCCCTATAGATTTCCACCAGCACAATCTCTCAGACATTAGTTCCTTCCTCTTGACTTCCTCTGCCATGACCTTACAACAGACTTCTATCATCTCTTGGCTCGGCTGTTGAAAATTCTTCCCAATCGATCTTCCTCATCCCCAGTTCCTTTCCTTCTTTCATTTATCTTTTGCACAATTCACACAGTTATCTTCCTGGTATATGGAGGTAATTATATTATTGTCCTGCCCACAGACTTTAGGAGTTCACAGACTATGAAATGAATTACAAACTCCTTATTCATGGCATTCAAGACCTCCTAAAATATGGCACCTCCGTAACTTTCCTGGCTTATTTCATTATTTGTGAATCCTGTGTTCAACTCAAATCACAGTAGGCTCATTCTTTAATCTCATCTCCTACCCTCTTCCACTTTCATATCTTGAAGCATGCTATCCTCCAGATCTAAAATAGAAACCACTTTCCTTTCATCAAGAATCGACATCCCTTCCCTCCTTCACATCCCAACACCTGGATCCCTTTTCCATGATCCTCTCCTTAACTATGCAGCTAGGTCTGAAGCCTCCTTGGAATATGCTCACCAACCCAAAGAGATCATAAGGAAAAAGACTTGCACAAAAATATTTATAGCCATGCTCTTTGTGGTGGCAAAAAATTGGAAAATGAGGGGATTCCTGTCAATTGGGGAATGGCTGAACAAATTGTGGTATCTGCTGGTGATGGAATACTATTGTGCTCAAAGGAATAAAGAACTAGAGGAATTCCAGGTGAACTGGAACAACCTCCAGGAATTGTTGCAGAGTGAAAGGAGCAGAACCAGGAGAACCTTATCCACAGAGACAGATACACTGTGGCACAATCAATTGTAATGGACTTCTGTACTAGCAGCAATGCAATGATCGAGGACAATTCTGAGGGACTTATTGAAAGAATTTCACATTCTTTCAATTCACATTTCACATTCAGAGAAAGAACTGTGGGAGCAGAAACACAGAAGAAAAACAACCGCTTGATCACATGGGTTGATGGGGATATAATAGGGGACATTGACTCTAAACAATCACCCTAATGCAAATATAAATAATATGGAAATAAGTCCTGATCAATGATATATGTAAAACCCAGTGGAATTGTGAGTTGGCTATAGGAAGGGGGAGGAAGGAGGAGAGAGAGAAAGAACATGAATCAAGTAACCAAGGAAAAATATTCTAAATTAATTTAATTTAAAAAAAAAAGATATTTGCTCGCAGAGGCTAGGATCTCTAGACATACATGGAAAAATCTTCTAACTTGCAGTATGATTATTTGTCTCTCTGCCTCTCATCAGACACTGGCTGGATTATAAACTTGAAAGCAGGTGGTGATAAATGATTTAAAAAAGAAACATAGAAAAAGGACAGAGGATCATGGGTGGAAGTTTAAAAGTCACTTTAGGGATCATCTATCCAAACTTCAAATTTTATATGGAAGGAAACAGAGCCAAAAAAAAGAAAGAAACTTGCCCGAAGTCACATAATTAGTATCAAAGATAGGATTTGAAACAGGCTTCCCTGACCTCAAGCTCAATGTTATTTTGACTAAGTGGTACAAGTAGCAGCGAGGTGACCCAGTAGCTAGAGTACCAAATTTGGAGTCAGGAAGACCTGACTTCAAGTCCTGCCTCAGGATGCTTAATGTGACCTTGGGTAAGACACAGCCTCTGTTTGCCTCAGTTTCTTCATCTGCCAAATGGGGATAACTCTGAGGGTTATTGTGAGATTAAAAAGAGAACATGTATGTAAAGTGCTTCAAAAACCTTAAAGCATTATTATTATTATCACTTAACTCTATAGTATGAGAATGCCTTTCTATGTTACTCTAGTTGAATTGATTCATTACACATATCCAAAAACTAATGATGGTAGTGTACCTTAGTTTAACTATAGATATTATGGAAGGAAGAAAGGAAGGAAGGGAGGAAGGAAGGAAGGAAGGAAGGAAGGAAGGAAGGAAGGAAGGAAGGAAGGAAGGAAGGAAGGAAGGAAGGAGAGAAAAGAAGAGAAATTTGGATTCTAACATGGAAAGTCTTTTTTCTAATATCAATGATCCCATTTCACATCTGGTTAGTTAGTATTTCTTAATATGACTATCATCATCATTACTTTTTTCCTCTTTATACTTAATAGAGCTAGGAAAGAAATAGTCTAGGAACATGCTACTGTCCTGTTACATATCTTTTATGTAGGTTCTTTGATGATTTTTATGTGGGTAGAGATAATAGAATTAAAATATTGGTTTATAAGTTCATCCCCTATAGACTAACAGCGTAATTGAGATAACTGAAATAACCGACAGGATGATGGGAATTCTATGTACTTCAACTCAGCCATGTATGTTTTTTTTCCCCCATTGGATCTCTAGAATCTGAATGCTTTTGTCTGATGTTTGGAGATTATAAATAACTGTCATGGCAACTGTTAATGATGTCATTTAATTTCTGTGAATCAATGCTAGGCCTGGGCAATTGTGGATAAAAAATGTTATCTATAAGACTTTCTGAGTACAGTGCAGTTAATTCTTCAATTCTGAAAGATACTTTGGGATGTATATTGATAATATAAATATTATTCATTTCTTCATTTATAAAAATAGAGAAGTTCTCGGGGGCAGCTGGGTAGCTCAGTGGATTGAGAGCCAGGCCTAGAGACGGGAGGTCCTGGGTTCAAATCCGGCCTCAGACACTTCCCAGCTGTGTGACCCTGAGCAAGTCACTTGACCCCCATTGCCCACCTTTCTCTTCCACCAAGGAGCCAATACACAGAAGTTAAGGGTTTAAAATTAAAAAAAAAAAATAGAGAAGTTCTGATGTGTAATTGTGGCTAGTTTATAATGTCTTTCTTGGCATTTTATAGTAATGAGGCCACCAAAAGTCAGAGGGTCATTAGCCCATGAACACAAAGTGATCAAATGTGAGAGTCGGGATTTGAACTGAAGTATTTTAACTATCAGCCTAGTACTTTTTTTTTTTCTTTAAATATGTCATTCTTCCAGTTTGGAGTTTATTGGGATTTCTTAAACCAAGGCTCCTTTAAACCCACCCAGGAAACCACCAAAGAGAGGATGGAGGCTCCCAGATGCTTGTCCCGTGATTGAAATTATTGCCTCCCTTTTAAAGGATCCCAGCATTCTTCTCCGGAGACTTTGACACTGAAACATTCGTTGGTCCTAACCCATTCTACCTCTCAGGCTCTTCTTGCCTATATTGAGTCTTCCATCCACCATAGCAGCATCCCAGCATCTCAATGGAAGACATCTTAGGCCACATAAATTGTATGGGTAAAGAGGTTCTCAAGGAACACAGTTGATTCCTTGGATCCAGTTTTGCTCAAGTTAACACAATGAGCAACAGGAAATAGGAGGAGGTAAGAATTCCACTCCAATTTTCCTAAGGCAAAAATCACAGGATTGCTGCTTACCCTAAACCTAGGAGACATGGTCTTTACTTGAGAGGTGCCTGGGGCAAATCATATAATCTCTTTGACTTCAGTCTCTTCATCTGTAGGATGGGAAGTTGGACTCGATGATTTCCAAGTTCCTTCCAGATCTAAATCAGATGATACTACACATGATCGCAGTTTAAAACTGGTGAGGACATGCAGAGTGACCTAGTCCAACCCACTCATCAAACTGATCAAGAAGCTGTGGTCTCCTT
The DNA here is from genome assembly GCF_016433145.1 of Gracilinanus agilis. Classification (NCBI taxonomy): domain Eukaryota; kingdom Metazoa; phylum Chordata; class Mammalia; order Didelphimorphia; family Didelphidae; genus Gracilinanus; species Gracilinanus agilis. Next base: position 645,774,035 of record NC_058132.1, on the reverse strand, counting down.
AACCACCCATGGTCAAACAAGAATTGGAATTTGAACCCCAAGTTTCTGACTTCAACCCCAATGCTTTCTCCGTTGCCTCCTCTATCCTCAGGATTTCAAGATGTGTGTCTTTTCAAGGAATGGAAATTCCTTTCAGCAAAACAATTGAAAATCCCTGCGATTTGTCTCAGAAGGGCTTTGAGAGTGACTCCAGACTTAGCAAGGCTGATGCACTTACAATAGTCACATAGACTCCTGCTGTGCCCATGGTCAAAGTCTTTCATCCTGGAAAGACCTGCTACAGTCTTAGCTATCCAATCCCCAGAGCTGATCTCCTCCTTCCCCTCTCTTCAATGCCCTTCCCCTCTCTTTCCCTTCCTGAAGACAAGTCCAGAAAGAGCTGTAATGGAAAATATCAATTTCTCTTTCCCTGCCAACATTAAGTCCTCAAAACTTATAGGAACACTAATTGGTCAAGAGTTTATCATCCTCAGAGCTTATCTTTTCATCCCCAGAGAGCAAGAATGGCAATCTCCTCCCATCTGGTTCTAGACTTATGTAGTGGTGATGGCCACAGGTGCATTTGGGGGCAGTGATAGTGTGTGACAGGGGGCGCTAAGTCATATTTTTTTCTGGAAAGAGGGTGGTAGACCAAAAAAGTTTGGGAAGCGCTGATCTAGAGTCAAAGGCCTTCTGGAACATGCAGGGCAACTGCAATTTGTCTGGATGAAATTTTACCCATCTTGAAATATGGAGATGTTTTAGTCATGGGGAAATAAACAGGTGGCGGCACTGAAAGAAATAACGTGTGTGTTTGGTTGGTTTTGGGATAACAGTATTAAGGGAGAAAAGAATGAAATTCTGAAACTGCTGAGTCCCAAAAGGCCCCCAAACCATCCTCCCCAGAGGATACAGTAAATGAGTTCTTCTTTCACCAGAATATTTGAATGCTAGTTCTTTGCCTGGCATTCTACTAAATAGCAAGCAGGAATCGAAGCTCCCTTTGTCTACTGGGGCAACAGACACATATTAAACAAGGTAGATGTTGGCAAGTGCCTAAGAAAGAGGCTAATCTTTAAATGTGAGAGTGGGGAGGGGGGGGGAAGGAAAAGAAGCGCGAAAACCTGCAGTTGTGATCAGTGGCTTAAGGAAGACTGCTAAGATTTAGGCAGAGCCAGAAAGGAAAGGCAAGATTCCAGCAGTAGCACATTAGTGTGGAAAGAAAGCCTGGGGGTCTACAGAATGACAGGAACCGAGGTCCAGAGATGGTCACGATTGACAAGAGAAAGAGGAATCGATTTCACTTTGCTAGAGTATAGAGAAGCAAGCGAAGGCATCTAGGAAAGAACCGTGAGCAGTGAAAGTGGGACGTTTGAATTTCCTCATGAATAAAAAGTGCAAGGGGCTTCTGGGAAAGAAAAGATGGACAATCATTCAATAGGTTATTTTCCCCTTGTTTTTTTCTATATTTATTTTGATATCTTTTCTATTTGGAGTTGTTTTTAGATTGAAAGTTATTTGGGGGGTAATTATTTTAGGGGAAGACATGAACAGAGTCTCTGTTTCCTCTCTTCTTCTAAAGAGTAGGAATTCCCTCAGTCGAGGTGCTGGAATTCCAGGCCTTTTTTCAAGATTGATGGCCAGTCCTCTAGGAATGTCCCTTTCCGAACGTCCCCAGGCCGCTCCTCAGATGCTAGATTCATCGTCTATTGTCAGATATGCTTTCCTTCTAGTCTACCCTCTTTGCGAGCCCCCCAGACCTTGTGATTCTCAAGCCCAGCATGGTGGAATCAGGAATGACCTTTGGGGACAGCTAAGTGGCTCAGTGTATTGAGAGCAAGACCTAGAGACTGGATGTCCTGGGTTCAAATCTGACCTCAGTCACTTCCTCCTACTTGTGTGGACCTGGACAAACCACTTAACCTCACTTGTCTAGCCTTTATCATTCTTCTGCCTTGGAACCAATACTTAATATTGATTCTAAGGCAGAAAATAAGATTTTAAAAGTGACATACTAAAAATATCATGACCTGTACAAGCTACCACTCAAGTGGCCCAGTGAGTTAGAATCTACTCCCTTCTGAGTCAACCCAGTCCACCTCAGATAGGCCTGAATCATTTTTACTGAAATCAGGCCTGAAGTTGCAATTGTTTCTGTTTTAGTGCACAGTCAGGGGATCTGGGTTCAAATCCCACCTATGTGATGATAGAGAAGTCCTTTCCCATCGCTAGACCTCAGTTTCCACATCTGAAAATCGAGGAAGCTGGCCTTTGAGGTTCCTTCTAGCATTAGTCACGAGATCCTATAATTATCACATCCCACTGACTCTGCTCCCTCAGAAGACCCTCAAGTTTAACCTGGGTCTGATTTTGAATGTCTGTGATAAAGAGGAGATTCTTGTATCATTCACATGCCAGAAGGAGGTATTGTTTCTGCTCAGCATTGGAGAATGGGGAAGACATTTTCAGCATTGGGCCTGGTATAAGCAAAAGCCTAGGAGGCAGAAATAGCCCTAGTTCCATCTGATTTCAGTGAAACATATTTGGAAGAAGTAAGCAGTGTGCGCTGAGGCTAGAAGGCAGGAGGGATGCGATGGTTAGAGGCCCTGAAAGCCAGCCTAAGATATGTGTGTGTTTTCCAGGGCGTGCTAATCCCTGGAGATGAGAATGAGGCAATCCCTGCCCTCTGGAAACCAGTGGACTAGCTGGTGGTTAAAATGCTTTCTATCTGCAGGAAGACTCCCTAGAGTGTGCCTTGAGGCCTGGTCTGGGGGCCAAGCGGAGTAGGAACCATTGGATGTCCCCTTGTGGGAGCAGGGGGTAGAAATGAGGATGAGTTCACCAAAGAATTGACAAGGAGAAGAGAGGGCCTGGCTAAGGTCGAAGAAGAGTCTGAGCCACGCATCTTTCTTTGGTGCATCTTGGCGGAACCCTGGACCAAGGAAAATGGTAGTTCATTGAACTGAATGGAAATGGATCGTGATTGTCCATGCAGGCCTTTCAGGTCTAGAGATGGAGAACTGAGGAGGGAGAGGTGAGGGCCATCATCAGGGACACTGAAAGATGCTGAGGCTGATAAGTCATGGCTCAGAGGTTCTCACAAGTCAAGCTAGTGTCGTATTCAACTCTTTTGCTTTATAGGTAAGAAATTAAATTCCCAGGTTGTTGTGACCTGCCCAAGTTTCCACGGCTAATAAGTGCCCAAGGTAGGATTTGTAGCATTTGAACTCAAGTCCTCAGACTACACAGTCAGTATCTTTTTATCCCTTTCTTCCAAAGAGAAGGAGTGTGAGACAGGACTCAAGTCCACGTAGGAAGGTGATCAAGAATCATAGAAGTAAATGGATAGTCATGACAAGGATGCAATCATGCAATTCTCTATTATACAAAGAAGGAAACTGAGTCTTGGGTGAAGGGACATCCTCGAGGCTATGTGGCTAAGCTGAATGTGGGACATGGTGAGGTCTTGACCCTGGATCTGACCTGGACTCAGCCTCTCTTCATTCCACCATGATCCCTTTTCAGCAGCCAAAGATAACATATCTTTGCCTTTAATTGCACAGGGTGTTAAACAGCAGGTAAGGGAGGAAATCTGTCCTTGCCAGAAATGCTAATTGTCTGACCCCCTGAGTCTGAGCCCAGCCTCTGTCTCCTTTGTGATGCTGACCAGATCCCTGAGCTGCCCCTGACAAGCCACACCAGAAACTGGGTCTGAAACACATCATTGGCCAGGCAGGAAGTGGCCATTCAGCTAACCCATAGGAAGGCCTTCTAGGGACCCCTACTTCTTGGTTCAGGGCATCTTTGAGGGAGAAGATGGGACCAGGAGGGGGAGGGGTTCGTTATTCTCATTTTGAAGGGATGCTTCCTTTGGCTCTGGTCAGAATGAGCTGGAAATGACCCACAGCAGCCTCGGATCCTTCTCTACCCTCCCATCCACGTATGGAGTCCTGCCCCCAACCCCCAGGATTTGACACCAAGTCCATGAGAATTCCATTTCCTTCTGCCTTCTCCTGAGCAAAGAAAGGCACATTCTAACTCCAGGGCGGGACTCAGAAGGGATCCCCCAGAATCCCGAGACCTGGGCCTTGTCTCTGGAACTATTTTCCCCCTTGGTGAAGGCCTCTGCAGGGCTGTCAGCTGAATGATCTCTGAAGATAATGGTGTCTTACAAAATCAAACCCGGGGCCTCTGCGGGCCAGAAGTTCTGGCTGAGCCACCTTCTGCCCTGGGCCCGCCTCCTCAGTTACACCACTCTTTAATCAGGCTGTGAATCAGGCTTGGGAAGCTGGGCTGGAGTCGGGTCATTGTGTCTGTAACAGTAGCAGCCTTTGCTGAGCACAAAAACTTTGTTGGTTTTTTCCCCTGCTAAAGGGGAAAGTGTATCTCTTGGGGAAGTTTGTAGGTGAACCATCCTTCCCCCCTCCCCTTCCTCCTTTCTATTGCTGGTGCACGCGAGCAGACACACAGGCACAAACAGACACACACACCCCACCTATGACAAAACCACAAAGCCGCAAACAGAGCGACCAGTGGATTCCCAAAGGGTGGACTGTTAGATAAGCAGAGCCAGACCTCCCCTGTGCATGCATGCCCAGGATAGGATAGAGTCTTGGAGAGCACACAATTTCCATTTTATCACACACTGAAGCTCCTTAGTTAGGAAACAATGTTGCCCCATGGGGTTCCTAAGCTGTTACTTATTGTCATTTGTGTTCTGAGCTTTGGGGTTGGGGGGCAGGGGCTGGAGAACCTCTGGCTGCAAACCTCTTTCCTCCCCAGTCTTGAGCATTGAGTTAACAAGATAAGAGAGGTCTAGGGCTGGAAGGGATCTCATTCGCCATCAGTTCTAAAGCCCTTTGTTTACAAATGAAGAAATTAAGACCCCAGGAGGAGGTGAAATGTTCGATTTTCTCAAAGGGTTACTGTCTGCCTGGAGTCACACTTAAAAGTCAGAGGTGAGATTTGAATCCAAGTCTTCAGAAGGCATTTTTTTTTCCATCACTCTGCTTCCAAACCACCTCCCAGCTGGAAATTAATTTGACTTTGCTTTATGTATCTAGGTGCTGAATGGGGCAAATAATAAACCCCTTGAAGTGGTCACACTATTCAAATCCATACTGTACATTTCCATTGGGCTGGAACCAATGAACACATTTTACATAATTATAGACTTGAATATTGTGTATTAAATATGCCAGTTATCTAAGTCCATACTGTTCATCCCCAACGGAGTAGATACGTATCCTTGTATCCCCAGTGGCTGGTGCACAGTAGGTCCTGAATGATCATTGAATGAACGAGATGGGATACATCTTTTTTTCTGACTGAAGGTTGGGAAGAAAAGGTCAGAGCAGCCTTGTCTCTGGGGTGGCTAGGGCAGGGATTTCTTTCTATCATGTTCAAAATGGGCCGTGAAGTCCTTGGCAAGATTGCCATGATTTCCCTGCCCCACCTATGTCCTCAATCCTAATGTCTGGCAAGGGGTGGAAGGCTTCTGCCAAACAATTAGGTGTTTCTGGTTTCCATTTGAGCCTTTCGCTGACAAACTGTCACTGTCTTTTTGCTCTGACCTTGGGACTGCCTTTAATTTTCTGTGTTGCTCAGCCAAAGGAAGATCTTGCCTAACACTCCCCATTCCCACCACCTAAACCAGCTACTGTAAAGAGGCAGATTAGTAGGAAAGGGTGTCTGTTAAGGACTCGGAGAGCTTTAGCACAGTGTATGGGGAGCCAGATCTGGAGTTGGGAGGACCTGAGTTTAAATCTGGCCTCTGATACTTCCTAGCTAGGTGACCCTGGCTAAGTCACTTAACCCCCATTGTATAGCTTTTATTGCTCTTGTGTCTTAGAATTGTCATCACTTCTAAGACAGAAGGTAAGGGTTTAAAAACAAACAAACAAACAAACAAAAAAACAGGCATGGAGTGGCTGGAAACCTAGCTGGGGAGTGCAAGCAGGGATAGACTAGAGACACGACAGGAGAAACCAGCGCACTGCAGGACAGGAGGACAATGGCAGTATGTGACCGGCTTCTCATCTCAGCCCTCTGAAGAGCATTGGGGTGGCCAGAACCCAGGTGGGAAAGGAAATGGGTAGCTGGCCTGCCTGCACAAGACGTGCGGTTAGCACTTGGGACCTCTGCTTTGGTTCTCTCCAAGGCTAGTGGAAGCCTCCAGGTCGCTCAGGCCACCCCCTCCATCCTGTCACCTGTGGCAGAGTGGCAGCTGCCTCTGGGCATGAAATGCACTGCCTGGTGATTAGTGCCAGGTAATGCTGCATACTTGCTGAGACCAGAGAGAAGAGAAGAATGTAGACTGTAATGGAAAGTCCGTATTCAAAGGAGGCACAGGGTAATTTCTTATTGGATCCCAGCCAGGACTCCAGCATGAAAGTTCCTCCGGTCTATTTTGCCTTGGGATTTTTTGGAAAGGGGGGTTAAGGGAGGGAAGGGGTGGAGAGGATTTATGTAAGAAAGCTGGGTTGCTTCCAAAACTAGCCTACAGACACGGCAGGGCCGTCCCCACCCAATTTCTCATCAGTGCCATGGAAAGGGAAGAATGGCAACTGGGAAAACAAAGGCTAACATTGGAAAGACAAAAAAAGCCCCATTCCCAGAAGTCCAGGGATCCTTGAAACCCCAGGTTCTGTGCTGAGAACAGTCAACTAGCAGGGCTTGGGAAGAAGAGGGATTGGCTTCCCCCTTTGCCAACAGCGGAAAATAAATTGCTATTGTCTAGACAGATAGAGGCACAGAGAAGATTGTGCTTTGCTCAGGAGGGAAGGTATGTTCCTTTGAGACATCTGTCATCAAAGTTACCCTCTTCCCTCGCCCTTACACCCTCCATCCCCTCGCTTGCCAAGTCTCCTGGATTCTCTCACCATCACATCACCCAAATCCATCCCCTTCTTTCCACTCACACGGCCACCACCCTGGTTCAGCCCTCGCCACCTCCTGCAGGAACTCCTGCCCGAGCTTCTTATTGGTCTCCCCATCACGACCCCCAGGCTCTCTCTCCACATATTACACCAAACACACGTACACATGCACATATACATGCCCACAAACACACACACATAACACACACACGCCTATACACAAACCACATGCATGCATGTGCACACAAATATTCATATACAGCATGTGTGCTGCACATATGCACACAAACAAATATACATGTGTATTGTACACATATACTCATAGGCATATACATATGTGCATGTATGTTACCATTACATGCCCATACAGACATGTGTACATGCATATACACTACCACATGCACATACACACACACACATAGCCTCTCTCTTCTTACCCTCCTCTCAGTTGTCATATTCCTATTCTCAAAGTTGAGCCTGATTGAGTCACCCGCCCTTGCTCCAAATCCTGCAGTGACTCCAAGGAAGGGAGCCCCTTGGACCAAGAGAGATGCAGCCCACCCAGGACTCAGTAGAAGTGCTCAGATGTTCACTAGCTGTGAGAGTCTGAATGAGCTGCTTAATTCTCTGAACCTCAGGTCCCACATCTGTTCATCAGGAATAATGCAAACACTTACCTCAGGGGTTTGTCATGAGGCTCAAAGAAGGAGATAGTGTTAGCACGGTGGCCTAGAGCAGGGCACATTAACTGTTTTTATGTCATGGATCCATTGGGCAGTCAGGCGATGCCTATGAGCCTTCTCCTCAGAATGATGTTTTAAATGCTTAAAATAAAACCACAAGATTACAAAACAAGGCAAAAGGTAGTGAAGATAATGGACTTTGGGGAGTAGCTAGGTGGCTCAGTGGATGGAGAGTCAAGTGGTCCCTATGCTTAATTCTGGCCCCAGACACTTCCTAGCTGTGTGATCCTGAGCAAGTCACCTAATCTCCATTGCCTAGCCCTTACCCCTCTTCTGCTTTTGAACCAAAATACAATATTGTAAAGGTGTAAAAAAAGAAATAAAGAAAAGAATGGCCTTTCCCCCATCCAAGTTCATGGGCCCCTAAAAATTAGCCACAGACCCTTTTTGGGCTTCAACTGATTTTGATGGGTCTCTAAGTGGAAAGGAAAAAATGGCAGAATGGGGATCAGAAGGAGCTGGATTTGAATCCTGCCTCATCTACTAGCTGTGTAATGTCAATAAGTCATTAAATATCAGCCTCAACTTCCTGAGATTGTTGAGGATTAAATGGGATAATATACATAAAATGCTTTGTAGCTTTGACTGTCTATTGTTATTGTTGTTTTCTACTTTGGCAGATGTGAAGGTGGTATATGAGAGTCAGTTGATGATGGTGTCCTTTTCCAAACCTTCTTGCTTCTCTTCCATCAGATGTACAGTGGATAATATGCTGGATTTGCTTAGGCTTGGGTTCCAATTTCACCATATCTGTCATTTGTTAGCTTCCTGGCCTTGGACAAGTCACTTAATCTCTAAGGAATTCAGGAGCTCCCTGGGAATTATGTTAGGTTTAGAGGGATTCTGGTCATCTTTGGAGGAAGGAAGTTCACATGCTGACGTTCCCTAGTTCTTCCTTTATCTACATCTTCAGTCCTCTGCCAGAAGTACTCCTCCTGACCTTCAGGCCTGAGCTATGAGGGACAAAAGGGGCACAAGCTGCTGAGCTGGCAGGTCCTTCCCTAGGCTTTGAGGGGCAAAATGCAGCAGGCCAGGGTGCTAGACTATAAGTAGATCAAGGGACCATGGACTAGAGGAGAAAGTCCTGAGTGGTCAATATGGCCAGATTTAGAGTCACTGTTTGAGGTCTCATTTGGGAGGAGCACATGTAGGAAGTGACTCTGCATTCCCTGTATGTGAATCGGTGGGAGCTATTTCTATAAGCTTTTCTGTCCTCCAGATCACTGCCTCCCCCCTTAGAACTCTTCTCCCAACTATCACTCCTGCTGAGATATAAGAACTCTTGTTTGCAAGGTGAGAACAATTAGCCCAGGGATTGGAACCCTGAAACCTGAGATCAGAAAGCTGAGAAAGTTCATTAGAGTGGTGGGGTGGGATTACACCAGTAGCTGATTTGTTTCCTTAGGCAACTCACTTTTGGGGGTCTCACTTGTTCCTCTGTAAACTGTGGGGGAAGGATTCCATCCTAGGATCCTAGATTTTGAGACAGAAGTGACCTTAATCAATCATGGAGCATTTATTGAGCATCTACCATAGGCTACGTACTATGCTACGGCTGAAGATTCAAAGACAAAGCCTGAAACAATCCAGATCACAAGAAGCTGCCATTCCAGTCTAGCCCCTCACTGGATTTGGATTACAAAATCAGAGTGTTTTAGGGAAAGCGGGAACTTTCAAGGTCATCCTGTCCAACCTACCATTTTACAAATGAACAAACTGAGGCCTTGAGAGGCAAAGACATTGAGCCCAATTTGTAGAGGGGAGCCAAGTAAACCTCAATTCCAAATTCAAACCCAGCCCACCCAGTCTCCCATACTCTCAGGGAGGTCTCTTCTGGCCTTGACATTCCCTCTTCTCCACTGGAAGGGTTCCTCTAAGTCAGTGGTTCCCAAACTTTTTTGGCCTCCCGCCCCCTTTCCAGAAAAAATATTACTTAGCCCCCTGGAAATTAATTTTTAAAAATTTTAATAGCAATTAATAGGAAAGATCAATGCCCCTGTGGCCATCACTGCCTCCCTGGATCGCTGCAGCACCCACCAGGGGGCGGTGGCACCCACTTTGGGAATCACTGCTCTAAGTTTAAAAGCCTTGAAGTCAATGACCCTCTTGCCCTTCTCCATTCCACTGCAGCCTTCTCTGGAATATGGTGGGTTGGGTAGGTGTTGCCTCTGGCTGCCTCTAGTCTTAGACTTGGCATCCTACGTCCTCAGAGTATGTTTTGGTTTTAACATTATGTCTCCCGACGATGCTTTCAGTCTCACTTTCTGGAGAAGGAGCCGGGATGTAGAGACTCTCTACTATCTGTAGGGCATCCTAGAAGGTAACTCAGCTATCTCGAGGCATGACCCTGCTCTGACACAACTCCTCTCTCTGACTCTAAATGAAGGCACTCCTCTAAAGCTGAGCTTCCCTGGGGCACATTACCCAGACTTCATGTCTTGCACACAGTAGGTACTCACTAAATGTTTGCTGAAGTCGCATGTAAACAAGACATCTTTTTAAGCACAAGTTGCACCTTTAAAGACATCACTAGCAAGAAAAGGAGCTGCTTTATTTCATAGATTCATTTAACAGATCCTTTTTCCTTCCTGCAAATCCAATTTCAACTTGACTCAGAGTCTGGGGGAGGGTGGAAGGGAAGGGAACTCTTAACCTGCAAGTGATCAGGCTTTGAAAGCTCAATGAATTCTGTTGATCTTCCATTAGCTTAATAACAGATAGCTTTTAAAATGCTTAATTGAACGTGTCTTGCAACAAACTGGAAAGTCCCCATATTTCTTCACTTTCGCATGGGATCTGCAGTCTCTGAATCCTGTTTTTGCCATAGTGAGATTGTCAGACTGGCAAGTTTCCGATTTGACTGTTAGTTGTTAAGGATTCCGGAGAGTTAGCTTGGAGTAAAAGGCTTCATTTTTCTCTCTTCCCTTGCTTCAAGGTGGAGGTTTTACTAGATTTATTATTATCAGGGTTTTTTTTTACAGGAAATGCCTACTGAAATGTGACTTCTTGTGAGTGTCTTAAAATTACTCTGATCGTAAGCTGAATTAAGGGAAGTTTAGTGTCTAGAATTAGGGTGGTGAAATCCCTGTTGTCTTCTGCCATGTTAGGACACAGGGCATCGAGGTGCTGCAGTAGATAGAGTGCCAGGCTAGAGTCAGGAAGATCTGAATTTAAATTCAACCTCAGACACATACTAGCTGTGTGATCCTGGGCTAGTCACTTAACCCCGTTTATCTCGGTTTCCTCACCTGTAAAATGAGCTGGATAAGGAAATGGAAAACGACTCCAGTATCTCTGCCACAAAAAACCCAAACTGGGTCACAAAGAGGCAGACATGACTGAAATGACAAAAAAACAACAGTGATGTGAGTGTTACCTGTTGGAATGGCCATTGACAAGACAGAGTATCCAACGGAAAGTGACCAAAATATTGAAGGCTGCTCAAAACCATGCCATTGATGGGACTGAGTCAAAGAACTGGATCTATTTAGTACTGAAAAGAGGAGGCATAGGAGGGTAACGAAAGCTTCCTTCAAGTATCTGAAGGACTATCTCACGGATCAGAGAAGATCCATATTTGTTCTCCCTGTCCTCAATAGATGGACCATTCTTAATCAGGGTAACTATGGACAATGGCTTACCCAGAAAGGGAATGAATTGTCCATCCCTGGAGGCCATTGAGTAGAGTCTGGAGACCACTTATTAGACATGTTGGAGAGGAGATTCCTTCTTCAAATAAGGAATTCTTCATTGAGAAGATGAACAAAGGGGACTCAGGGGGCTCCAAAGTCCCTTCCAGTTCTGATGTTCTGTGATTCTATGGATCTCTATTCTTGCCTTTAATGGAGGGTCCCATTTCCCCTTTTTCGAAGGCAGTCTGTTGCTCAGTGCTCTTCCAAACTGACTCCCTTCCAATTGTTTTCTGAATGGTGCATCCAAGGAGGCAGTGAGATTAGGAACTATGTCTGATAGCTAGGAAAGGGAGTGAGGCTTTTGTTAAAACTTAGATGCTTCTTTTCTTCCTAGGCTCTAAAGGAATCCACCATTCCTTCTCCTGAATCCATGTCCTAACTCCACTCAACAGCCCCCAACCGTGATTCTCTACACCCAGCTATCTTGAGGAACCTACTGTGTTCCAGATATTAAACTCAGCCCTGGGGTACCAAGAAAGACAAAAGACATTTCCAAGAGGTCATAGTCTAGTAGGGAAACCAACAAACAAATGAGGGTGGCGTGGCACACTGGGCCCGGAATCAGGAAGACCCGAGTTTAAAACCAACCTCAAACACTTCCAAATGTATGACCCTGGTTGAGACACTTAGTTTCTGTTTGCCTCAGTTTCCTCATCTGTAAATTGGGGATAATAAGCCTGTCTCCCAGGGTTGTTGTGAGGACCAAACGAGATAGTCATTGTAAAGCACTTGGCACATAGTAGATACTATAGAATTGTCAGCTATTGTTGTACAGGATAAGTGGGAAATAATCAGCAGCGGGAAGCCATCCCAAAAAGGAGAGCTTGAGAAAGACTTCCCATAGAGACGATGAGATTTTAGCTGAGACTTTAAGGGAAGCCAAGAGGAAAAGTGGAGGAAGGGAGCCTCCCCAGGCGTGGGGAACAACAGACAGGAGAAATGTCTGGAGGTGGAGAGGGAGTGATTTATCAGAGAAAAAGCAAGAAGGCCAGGGGCACTGGACCAAAGAGTCCAGGGGGCGAAGCCGTCTAAGGAAACTGGAAAGGACTGTGGAGGGGAAAGCTTGGTTATGAAACACACTGGGCACCAGACAGGGAATCTTTATGTTTGATCNTTCTCCACTGGAAGGGTTCCTCTAAGTCAGTGGTTCCCAAACTTTTTTGGCCTCCCGCCCCCTTTCCAGAAAAAATATTACTTAGCCCCCTGGAAATTAATTTTTAAAAATTTTAATAGCAATTAATAGGAAAGATCAATGCCCCTGTGGCCATCACTGCCTCCCTGGATCGCTGCAGCACCCACCAGGGGGCGGTGGCACCCACTTTGGGAATCACTGCTCTAAGTTTAAAAGCCTTGAAGTCAATGACCCTCTTGCCCTTCTCCATTCCACTGCAGCCTTCTCTGGAATATGGTGGGTTGGGTAGGTGTTGCCTCTGGCTGCCTCTAGTCTTAGACTTGGCATCCTACGTCCTCAGAGTATGTTTTGGTTTTAACATTATGTCTCCCGACGATGCTTTCAGTCTCACTTTCTGGAGAAGGAGCCGGGATGTAGAGACTCTCTACTATCTGTAGGGCATCCTAGAAGGTAACTCAGCTATCTTGAGGCATGACCCTGCTCTGACACAACTCCTCTCTCTGACTCTAAATGAAGGCACTCCTCTAAAGCTGAGCTTCCCTGGGGCACATTACCCAGACTTCATGTCTTGCACACAGTAGGTACTCACTAAATGTTTGCTGAAGTCGCATGTAAACAAGACATCTTTTTAAGCACAAGTTGCACCTTTAAAGACATCACTAGCAAGAAAAGGAGCTGCTTTATTTCATAGATTCATTTAACAGATCCTTTTTCCTTCCTGCAAATCCAATTTCAACTTGACTCAGAGTCTGGGGGAGGGTGGAAGGGAAGGGAACTCTTAACCTGCAAGTGATCAGGCTTTGAAAGCTCAATGAATTCTGTTGATCTTCCATTAGCTTAATAACAGATAGCTTTTAAAATGCTTAATTGAACGTGTCTTGCAACAAACTGGAAAGTCCCCATATTTCTTCACTTTCGCATGGGATCTGCAGTCTCTGAATCCTGTTTTTGCCATAGTGAGATTGTCAGACTGGCAAGTTTCCGATTTGACTGTTAGTTGTTAAGGATTCCGGAGAGTTAGCTTGGAGTAAAAGGCTTCATTTTTCTCTCTTTCCTTGCTTCAAGGTGGAGGTTTTACTAGATTTATTATTATCAGGGTTTTTTTTACAGGAAATGCCTACTGAAATGTGACTTCTTGTGAGTGTCTTAAAATTACTCTGATCGTAAGCTGAATTAAGGGAAGTTTAGTGTCTAGAATTAGGGTGGTGAAATCCCTGTTGTCTTCTGCCATGTTAGGACACAGGGCATCGAGGTGCTGCAGTAGATAGAGTGCCAGGCTAGAGTCAGGAAGATCTGAATTTAAATTCAACCTCAGACACATACTAGCTGTGTGATCCTGGGCTAGTCACTTAACCCCGTTTGTCTCGGTTTCCTCACCTGTAAAATGAGCTGGATAAGGAAATGGAAAACGACTCCAGTATCTCTGCCACAAAAAACCCAAACTGGGTCACAAAGAGGCAGACATGACTGAAATGACAAAAAAACAACAGTGATGTGAGTGTTACCTGTTGGAATGGCCATTGACAAGACAGAGTATCCAACGGAAAGTGACCAAAATATTGAAGGCTGCTCAAAACCATGCCATTGATGGGACTGAGTCAAAGAACTGGATCTATTTAGTACTGAAAAGAGGAGGCATAGGAGGGTAACGAAAGCTTCCTTCAAGTATCTGAAGGACTATCTCACGGATCAGAGAAGATCCATATTTGTTCTCCCTGTCCTCAATAGATGGACCATTCTTAATCAGGGTAACTATGGACAATGGCTTACCCAGAAAGGGAATGAATTGTCCATCCCTGGAGGCCATTGAGTAGAGTCTGGAGACCACTTATTAGACATGTTGGAGAGGAGATTCCTTCTTCAAATAAGGAATTCTTCATTGAGAAGATGAACAAAGGGGACTCAGGGGGCTCCAAAGTCCCTTCCAGTTCTGATGTTCTGTGATTCTATGGATCTCTATTCTTGCCTTTAATGGAGGGTCCCATTTCCCCTTTTTCGAAGGCAGTCTGTTGCTCAGTGCTCTTCCAAACTGACTCCCTTCCAATTGTTTTCTGAATGGTGCATCCAAGGAGGCAGTGAGATTAGGAACTATGTCTGATAGCTAGGAAAGGGAGTGAGGCTTTTGTTAAAACTTAGATGCTTCTTTTCTTCCTAGGCTCTAAAGGAATCCACCATTCCTTCTCCTGAATCCATGTCCTAACTCCACTCAACAGCCCCCAACCGTGATTCTCTACACCCAGCTATCTTGAGGAACCTACTGTGTTCCAGATATTAAACTCAGCCCTGGGGTACCAAGAAAGACAAAAGACATTTCCAAGAGGTCATAGTCTAGTAGGGAAACCAACAAACAAATGAGGGTGGCGTGGCACACTGGGCCCGGAATCAGGAAGACCCGAGTTTAAAACCAACCTCAAACACTTCCAAATGTATGACCCTGGTTGAGACACTTAGTTTCTGTTTGCCTCAGTTTCCTCATCTGTAAATTGGGGATAATAAGCCTGTCTCCCAGGGTTGTTGTGAGGACCAAACGAGATAGTCATTGTAAAGCACTTGGCACATAGTAGATACTATAGAATTGTCAGCTATTGTTGTACAGGATAAGTGGGAAATAATCAGCAGCGGGAAGCCATCCCAAAAAGGAGAGCTTGAGAAAGACTTCCCATAGAGACGATGAGATTTTAGCTGAGACTTTAAGGGAAGCCAAGAGGAAAAGTGGAGGAAGGGAGCCTCCCCAGGCGTGGGGAACAACAGACAGGAGAAATGTCTGGAGGTGGAGAGGGAGTGATTTATCAGAGAAAAAGCAAGAAGGCCAGGGGCACTGGACCAAAGAGTCCAGGGGGCGAAGCCGTCTAAGGAAACTGGAAAGGACTGTGGAGGGGAAAGCTTGGTTATGAAACACACTGGGCACCAGACAGGGAATCTTTATGTTTGATCGTGTGTGTGTGTGTGTGTGTGTGTGTGTGTGTGTGTGTGTGTGTGTGTGAGAGAGAGAGAGAGAGAGAGAGAGAGACAGAGACAGAGATGGGGGGGCAGGGTGAGGCAGGCAGACAGACAGAGACAGAGATGGTAAGATCTGAGCTTTAAGAAGACAACTTTAACAGTTCTGTGGAGGGAGGGTAGTGGTCGACTGTAGTGGAGACACTTGAAGGAAACGGCCCAAAATAGTCCCAGCAAAGAGTGAGGAGAGGCGGCATCAGGAAGGTGGCGTGTCAGAGGAGAGACAGAGAACGTGTAAGAGGCATTATTGGCAAGGGCCAATTTACAGATTAGATGGAGCAGGGCAAGCACAGTGAATGAGAAGTCAAGGACTACACCTAGTTCCATATCTGGGTGACTGGGAGGACGGTTGGTGCCCTTGAAAGTAATAATCAATGAGGCAACTAGATGGCCAACCCTCAAACAGAGAAGTCTTGGGTTCAACTATGGCCCAGCACACTTCCAAGCTGTGTGTTCCTGGGCAAGTCACTCAATCCCCATTGCCCAGAACTCAGTGTTGTTTCACCTTGAAATGGATAGGCAGTGTTGATTCTAAGACAGAAGGTGAGCTTCTTAATGTTGCTGGTGGTGGAGGGTTGGGTTTTGCGGGGAAGACAATGGGTTTGAGTAAGCTTAAGATGTCTACAAAATGTCCAATGGAGTTGGAGTAAGAGATTGGAGGTCAAAATGGGAGTTGGGGCTGAAGAAAAAGATTTAAGAATCATTAGCTTAAGGATGGCCATCGGATCCATGAGAAATGATGCAATCAAGTGAATTTGCCTAGAGGGAAGAGAGAAGAGGGCCCAGGACTGAGACTGGTGAGACATGATGGTTAGGGAGATTGACCTGGATGGAGATCTGATGGTTTTGGTCTAGAGAATATTGTCAATTCCTTCATCTTATCTCTTCATCTTCTTAGAAGGTGTTTGGGCATTGCCCGTGTGTCATTTGGGGCAGCTAGGGAATGCCATGCTTGGCCTGAATTCAGGAAGACTCATCTGCCTAGTTCAATCTGGCTTCCTAAGTAGGTGACTCTGGGTAAGTCGCTTCACCCTGTTTTCCTCAATTTTCTCATCTGTAAAATAAACTGGAGAAGGAAATAGCAAACCATTCCAGGATCTCTGCCAGGAAAACCTCCAACGAGGTCATCAAGAATTGGACTTGACTGAACAACATGGAGGCCAGAGAAAAGACAACTGGAGAGCTGAAGCTGGAGCCAAAGGGCCCAGGTCTGTCACTGGTTCTACCATGTATTTCCTTGGGACTTTAGACAAGTCCCTGAACTTCTTTGGGCCCTGGCTTTCTCATTTTAAGATATGATGGGATGGGGGACAACCAGGTGGCTCAGTGCATTGAGAGCCAAAGACAGAAAGTCCCACATTCAAATCTGGCCTCGGACACCCCTAGCTATGTGACCCTGGGTAAGTTACTTATCCCATTGCCTAGCCCTTACCATTCTTTTGTCTTGGAATCATACAAAGTATTGATTCTAAGATGAGAGGTAAGGGTTTTAATGTCTGTGCATACGTATATGGAGAACTATATAGAGAGAAATGTTTTATATATAAATATCTAAACTATCCATACCCAGCCACACATAGATATATGGAAGGATGAGGCTAAAGGGCTCCCCACCTGCTCTCCATCCCTGTTCCTCTGTGAAGAGGAGGCCTGATTAAAATCCCCGGGGCTTTACCCCAGTACGATGTCATCCTTTCCATTCCCTACATCTTCCCATCCTACATCTCTCTGTTTTCGTGTTTCCAAGACCTTACAGACAAGCCAGTGGAACATGTGAATGTCCTGGGTTCCTGCCCACCCCTGATTCTCGCTGGATGCTTGACTCCAGGCCAGTCCATCTCCAGCTGAGCTTGCATCCCATCATCTGTAAGATCTATAACATGTACTCTGTGAAGCTTCAGCCACAAAAAAGATGTCAAAGCACTTTGCAGATCTGAAAGTCCCCTAGAAACATCTGGTGGTTTTACTGCTGTTGCTACAGAGTCGTACCCTTGAACAGAAATGAGTCCAGCCGGATATGTTGGGCAATTCCCTCTCTAGTTCCTCGCCCTAAATTTAGAGCAAGGAATGCTTCCTCTACCAGGACTTCAAGAGCCTCTTGCTCTGCCCGTTGGTTTTACACCTGGGAAATCCATGGCTTCCAGAGGGAGGGTCAGTGACTCACTCAAGGTCACAAAGCCAGCATGCCAAGAGAAGAAGGCTCGATTCTGGGGCTTTTCACCTACCAGCACTCTTTGCTCTGATTACATGGAAGCACCTCGATTCCATTGGTGGATGAGAATGCAGCTGAGGAGACTTAGCTGGGCAGATAGTCTTGCTATGACCAAGTGTGACACCAAGAGGTGTTGTGCAAACCACATTCTAGCAGGGATCACTAAGCCCCAGAAGGATGTTTGGGTGACTTTGACAGAATGGCTACCTACTAGGCTATTACGATATATGGTTGAATCTAAGGCTGGGAGGGAGGCAGGGCAGAGTGAGGACCTCACCTGGAGCACAGATGCCATGGGCCAGAAGCAAATCCTGGAAGACATCAAGACTACTGAAGAGCTAGCAGCTAGATTTGGATCTGAGGGAGGGAGGTGGTCCTGAAGGGCAAAGGAAAAAGAGTGAGTAATAGAGGAAAGAAAGACCCTAGTTGTGGGAAGCCAATAAGAGAATAGATAAAAATCTGAGACTCCTCTTTTGACCCCTTTTGTGATCCTTGTGATTTCTTGTTGAAAAGTATTGTGGCCTTATTGAAAAGCTTTAAGTTCCTAGCAAACCTGAATTTAAGAGGTTAACACTCTCCCCCTTTGGCCAGGAATGCAGCTGCCTGGTATAGCCAAGGCCAAAATCTTAGCGGGGGCAATTCGACCCTGAGAGGGATACTCTCTGACTTGGCTTCCTGATAAGAACCAGTCAAAATTCAGCCTTGGCCTTGGTCTATTCTGAAGCCAATGTTTTGTGTTTTGATGTGACAGAATTTGTAGCTTCTGCACATCTGCAAAGTTTTGAGGGGGCTCTTTTGTGTGAAATGAGTCTTGAAATATATATATAGTAAACTCCATGCTCCTGGCCTAGTCACCCAAGCTAACACTGGAGGGGAAGGTGTTCATCTAGAATGTGGTATCTGATGGCAGAACCTCATCTCCATATATTACAGCACCCTGAGTCAAAGCTGCAGCTGTCCAGTCCTAGTTACATCTCTGGCTACCAGCATAGATTTGTCTCAGTAGCAAATGATGTCAAAGTGATACCCATCCTGTCTGGGTGTGATTGACTTCCAGGTGGTTATGCAGGGGGTCTTCAGTCATTCTGCTTCCAGCCCTCCCAACCCTCAGAGATGGTCCTTGAAACCTGTCCTCTACATGGTGTCCTCGAGAACAGACTGGCTCCCTTTTCACTCTGTATCCCCAGTATGTCATAGTCAAGGGCTTTGTATGTAAGACATGCGCAATGATGCTTTCTTCATTCGTGCATGCATTCATGCATTCTTTCATTCTTTCAATAACAAAAGCAAATAGAATTAAATAGGACATAGTTTTAGACAGATAGATGTCTTCTTGTCACCTGACGCCTTCTCTAGTGGACAGAGGAGAGGGAAGGAGACACCCAACTGGGTGTTTTAATATAACAAAAAAATTGTTGTTTTTTTAAATCAGCTGGAAGTCCATAGTTCACTGAGGAGCCTCTCTCTGAGCTTGACCAGGATAGCCCATGAATGAATGCCACACGGGGCGCAGACTCAACTGTCCTTTTTTTCAGGTTAGAGGAATTTCTGGAGCTCTCTCTGCACTGACATGGTCTTCATTGACCAGAGTGACCTCCCCCCCTGCAGTGCCGTCGATGGAGGATGATCTGTCCATTGCCCAATAAAGGTCACTTTCTGTCACTGGCCCAGCGTCTCCCAAGGGAGTCGTTTTGGTAGCAGCCTCGAGCACAGCCTTTAGAAGAGGAAGTACTTGACTTCATGGTTTACCTTGCTGTTCTTCCTGGGCACAGGACATACTGGAAGCTATGAATCATCCCACCCTGAAGATCTGTGGTTGATGATTTGACTTCTGTGTCTCACATCCTGGGCAGATTTCAGGAGTGACATGGAATAATCTATATAATAATAATGGTGGAAAGAAGAGTGGACTTGGGTTCCATGTTGGACAAATCGCATCCATTGTTGGAGTCTTATTCATGTGTCAGATAGGAATTGCCACCATCCCTGCACTCCCTGCCTCCCAGATGGTTGGCAGGGGCCTGAGGAGGGTTCTTAAAGCCCAGTCGTTACTTGTGGATTGTCACCAAGGGCCACCAAGAGCCGGCATGGTCGGGGAATTCAGAGACAACCGGTGCCTTGACTTCCTCTGCCCACACTCCTTACCTCTCCTAAAGCAGGCTGGCTTCTAGCCTCATCGCTTCACTGAAAGCCTCTCCCGATCTGAGGGTCTTTCCTCAGCCACAATCCTTGGTTAGCCTGACCTAGCTGGTGTGTGGGGCATGGGACAGTGTGGACTAGTCTCTGGGCTTTTCTCAGCCCCGCCTCCTGATTCCCCTCCTCTCTCCTTTGCTGGCTGCCTGTATTTTCCAACGGTCTATCCGAGGGCCCTTTTCTTCTTCTCTTCTTCTGTCTCAGTAACTTTGTCTGTTCTCGTCTATGTGGATGGCATGCGTGTGTATAAGGCACACAGCGCCCCTTCCCTCCACTTACACAGCTGCCATATTAGTTCAAACCCTCATCACCTTCAGGCCCCCGCTAGGGTTAGGCAGAGATTTGGATTTCTGACTTAACTTCCCCTTATTTCTCTTTGCCCTATTCCTGGCCTCATTGATATGGAGGCACAATTCAGTTATGGGGAACGTTGGGGTAAGGAAGCCACCAAGGTTATTGCAGTCCTTGCTATTACATGGCACTTGGGAGGGGAAGAGCCTTTCCTGGGACTTGCCTTCCCTCCATGGGTGAAGAGGTGGTGGCTCCAATGGCCACGTCCGCCCAAGTCTTCTGCCTCCAACTTCGTCGGGTGGATGACCCTCCCTCGGCTCTCCCCTTCTCTGGCACACCTCAGACTGCCTTTTCCTTTCTCCTTTCACTGGTCGCCCCTGCTTTTTCAGACTCAGTTCTAGTCCCACTTCTTCATCTCCGCTGCCAGAGCTTTCAAAGACGCCCACAGTTCGGAGCCAGCCCCATTTTCCTCCAGCCAGCAGAGACTTCCTGTTGCACTAACTGAAAAGGCTCTGATGCCGGTAGCTGTCCAGCTTGACCAGGCTGGTGGCCTTCTGGACGGATGTCTTCTCTCCGGCTAGAAGTGTCTGGGCTTAGAACCTTGCACTGACTTCAGTTGGTTTAGGCTGGGAAGATTGCCTCACTTAGCTGGACCCGCCCTTCCTTCCTCAGGCTCTTACCAAATCCACTTCCCCTAAGCGCAAACCTGACCCTGTGAATCTCTTCCTCGGCCAGTTCACAAATTTTCTGCCTCCCATGGGAGGGTTCTTAACCTGGGCTCACCCAAAGGGCTTCCTCCACAAAGCTTAGGTGCTCTGTGGTCTCCAATGGGGGGAATCCAGCATTACTTATGCCGCGGGGGGGGGGGGGGGGGGCAGAGATGATTCCAGGCTGGCGAAGGGCTCCCACAGTCCCTGGACCCATCCGGGCACACACACAGCCATCAGCAAGCGCTCTAGGACAAAAGAGCAAATCTCACATTTCACTTTTTGTGCCGCACCCAAGCTGCTCCTGCAGCCTCCTCCGGGATCCCTCTCCATTCCGCTCGCTGAAAGGACCTTCTCTTGGTTCCTTCCAAAGGACCCTCCGGAGGGCCTCTTTTCAGCTGCCATTCCCCTCTTCCGTCTGCCTCATGGAGGTCTTCTCTTCTTTGAAGATGCCACTCGAGCACCATCTGCAAGAAACCTTTCCTGGAAGCCCCAAATGCTCCCAAGTGACCTCGTAGTTAGGCGACTAGCAGGCACCACCTGGAGGAAGGAAGACCTGAGTTCAGATTCCACCTCAGACATTTGCTGTGTGATCAATTTTGAGCATCTTTCTGCCTCAGTTTCTTCAACTTCAAAATGGAGACAATATTTAGACCTGTCAAGAGGACCAAATGAACTATTTATCAAGCACTAAGCACAGTGCCTGACACATAGTAGGTGCTCTATAAATGCTCGGTATCATTATTAGTTTTAGAACCCTTACCTTCTGTCTTACAATCTATAGTAAGTATTGGCTCCAAGGCAGAAGAGCCATAAGGGCAAGGCAATTGGGCTTAAGTGACTTGTCCAGGGTCTCACAGCTACAAAGTGTCTGAAGTCTTATTCGAACCCAGGACCTCCTGTCTCCAGGCCTGACTCTCCATCCATTGAGCAGCCTCCTCGCTGCCCCAGAGAGCTTCACTTTTTCACTTTGCATCTCTGGTGCCCAGCTAGCCCAGAGCTCCCTCGTCCGTAGCAGATGCTTTGGGGTTGGGGTTGATTGATAGAAAAGCACACACATGGTATTTCCACCCCCCCCCATAAAAAGGACAATCCGAGTGGGGGGGATGACCAATGGAGGGGCGGGAGGCAAATAAGACTCCTAGAGGAGGCGCCCCATGAACTGTCTCAAAAGAAACTAACGATTCCAAGAGTTGGAGGAGAGGAGAGAGAACGAGGCATGAGGGACGAACCCAAGAAAAGCATGGAGCTGCCGGATGGAGCTGTGGTGGGTCACTCAGTGGCAAGATGGCCCAATGGAGGGCGCCGTGTCTATCTGACTTTAAGCCAGGGGGTTCCTAAATTTTTTTGGCCTGCCGCCCCCTTTCCAGAAAAAAAAATATTACTCAGCGCCCCCTGGAAATGATGGAACTATTTATTGAACTCAGAATAGAATGTAATACAAAAAAAGTGTGGCCATCACTGCCTCCCCTGGATCGCTGCAGCACCCACCAGGGGGCGGTGGCGCCCACTTTGGGAATCACTGCTTTAAGCCATTGACGACAAGGTGCCAAGATAGCATCCTCTCTACAGCCTGGTGAGGACATGGAGATTCGCAGGGAAACAAGGGGGTTGGTCTACTCTCACACACTTGGTGAGAACCCGATCCCGACCCAGCTCACTCCCAATTCTAACCTGAGCCCTTGTTTTTTGTGGCCTTGTTTGATGGTTTTTAAACCCTTACTTTGTCCTAGTATCAATTCTGAGACAGAAAGGCAAGGGAAACGGGGGTTAAGTGACTTCCCCAAAGTCACGTAGCTAAGAAATGTCTATGGTCAGATTTGAACCCAGGACCTCTTGTCTCCAGGCTGATGTTCTATCCACTGAGTCACCTAGCTGCCCTTGAGTTCTCTTTCCATGACTGAAGCTCTACCTGGAAGCTAAGGTTGACTTTCATATGCTTACTGTGTGGTCTTAGACAAGTCACTTCCCTGCCAGCTTGGAATGCTTTCTCTCCTTAATTTATCCCCTTCAAGACTCAAGTGTTCTTCAAGCCCAGATCAAGTAGTGCCTCCTTCAGGATGCTTCGGCTTATCGCCCTCCCCTCAGCTGCCGGTGCCTCCCTTCCAGCCTGAAATGACCTGTGGGTTCCCCATAGAATTTGTATGTGTCTACAGCCACCCCAATGCAAACTGCTTAACAATTGGGGCTAACACGGAGCATCTCCTGTGCCTAGTGGCAAAGCCATACAGATACCAAGGGCTCAATGAGTTCCTGTTGATAGATGGCAACCTCCTAGCCTTGGTTTTCTCATCTCTAGAATGGGCACTCGTTATCTCACCTGGTTGTCTGTGCTGATGAAATAGGATCATGGAAGTGCTTTAGAAACTGCAAGCATGGCGGACCTCTTGGGAGTGAAGGCCACTCTTTTCTTTTAGCCCTTGAGTCTTTTTTTTTTTAATCTGTGGCTTAGGGGCAACATATCTTGCCTAAATAAATTAAGTCCCCGGGGAAAGAAAGCTGGAACTTCGGAAATCTCTCATCTTACTTGACTGAAGAGCAATTCATTGTATTGAGGGACTTTTTGATCATCAGGAATGTTCTTACAAATAAGAAAAATAAATAAATAAATCACATTTCATTTAAAAAGGGAAGAACTTTGCACTTGGAGTCTTGGGGTCTGGGTTCAAATCCTGACTCTTCACCTTCCTGTTTAAGCACAAAGACATTGCCTATCCTCTGCTTTTCAGTTTCCTCATATGCCAAATAGAAGTCTCTTGGACAATTCTGCCTAATCTGCAGAATGACTTAACAATTGGAATTGAAGAGAGAGAAAAGTAGAAGCCAATGGGTGGAAAGCCTAAAATTCACTAGTGCCTTCCAGGTAAACAGGGAGCCCCTGACTGGCCACTCCCTGGAAGTGCCTCGTGGCCTGCTTGGACTCCCAAGTATATGTTGGAGGAAGCTTTTCCTATTTTCTGGAACTCTGGGGAAAAGCTTCCATTGGGTGCAGGATGGACTTTGTCTAAACTGGCCAGGTGGGCGTTTGCTCTTGCTGTCTGTGACCATGTAACATGGGGGCAGAGGAGAGAAGGCGGAGGCTGCCAGAGAGCTCTTAGAGAATTCCACAAAACCCTTTGAGATCATGGAAGGAATTCAGTGAGACATCGGTCACTCCACTAAAAGCCCAGCGCCAGATGCCCGGGCAACATCCCCCGGTACCCACGTAGGCATATTTACGGGACAAAAGCCAGCAAGCGGCACCTTGTAGGACCTGGGTCTGCCTACTCATCCCTGCAATCTTATTTGTGTCTCTGCAGCATGCCAGCACATTGGGGGGGGGGCTCACCCCAGGGCACGGAATGCTTTCTGGGGGGGGGCATTAGGAAAACCTGAATGTGGAATAATGGAGGGAAGAGATAGTCAAAGAAATCAAAACCAGGTCTGGTTGGGGGCTTCTGGGGGGAGTGGATGGGGGGCTCCCACTCCCAAGGGAGGGACTGATCCCCCCAACTCGGACCTGCTTTCACACGAGTTGCTTTCTCCATTCCCTCTGAGTACGTCTGTTCAGATCCAGGTAATAGGCTGAAGTTCTCTACTCTGTGCTGGAAATCTCCCCAGCACTTCAGGTAATCTGTGGTGGAACATGTGGAACGGCCGGCCAGGAGAATCAATGGCTGTGGGTTAATGTGGAGGCAGG
>NC_058132.1:645691703-645746576 GCF_016433145.1 Gracilinanus agilis | reverse complement strand
TCTTTTTTCCCTTCTCTCTCTCTCTCTCTCTATCTCTCTCTCTCTCTCTCTCTCTCTCTCTCTCTCTCTCTCTCTCTCTCTCTCTCTCTCTCCCTCACCCCAAGCAAGGGAAAGTTCCACGGCTCTCTCTCTGTCTCTGTCTCCTTCTTGTTGTTGTTTTTTTTCTTCTTTTTAAAGATTGGTGATAAGGAATTCTAACCACTTAATGAGATGGGAGAGGCCTCACTCCATTGGAGTGGAGGAGTCCAGGTGGAAGTTTGATGGATTGGACAGGTAAAGTGAACAGTCCCGCCCCTTCATGCCTATAGTTGGGTATATATAAGGAAACCTTAAATTATGCAGGAGATTGAGAGCAAGCCTTGAGTCCTGTTATCTTCCGAGGAGAATCCTACTCGCAGGGTCTCAGAGGGGGTGGGGGGGTTGCCAAAATCCTGGAGCCAGAAGAGCGGACAGCGCCATTGATCAACCTCCCTGCTAACATGCTGTACCTGGAGAACAATGCTCAGACTCAGTACAGTGAGGTAAGGGGGTGCTGGGGATTTGGGCATCTGCTGGAGAGATGCTCTCGCAGTTGAATTTCTCCATGTATGTGTCCTCCATGGCTCTGTGCCTAGCTAGAGAGCCCGAGAGCAGCCCTCGGGACTCTTGGTCAGCCCAATCACCATTGCAGAAAATTGTCTCTAGAACAGTCCCTTTGGAGAAGGCTTCATGGGTGCGATGCCAGCTGGTTAGCCTGGGAAGTTTAGGAGAAGTGCGCCGGGCTCCGGATTGGGAGGCGAGAGCTCGCTGTTTGCCCTGGTGCGTGTTTTTCCACTCTCTTCGTGAGAAGGAGCTGGACCGTCGGAGCTTCTTTGGCCCCAAATGTGCCCAAAGCACCCAGCTAGAACAGCTGTCACCCCCAGGCACCCCCCGACACGGGGGCGCTTCCTAAACTCCATGCTCTCTCCATGCCTTGGTCATCTGAAAAGCAATCAGGTGGGCAAATCCATTGCAAAGTGGTGCAAGTTGGCAAGGCGATCTCGCGTGTACTAAGTGACCCGGATCCCGGCCCCGCGTCGTCCGAGAGGGCGAGGGTTCAGCCACCTGCGTTACCTGGTGGCAGCCCCGGAATTCCACAGGGCAGTGACAGTCAACAAGGATGCCCGTCTATTGATTGAGATCAAAAGTTAGAGCCGTGCTCACGGAGAGATAACGAGCGGGCCGCTCGTATCTCCCATCAGGCCGAGCACCGGTAACATCCGTTAAAGAGTTGTGGGTTAAGGTGATTGGGAGGGAGGGCTGGAGGACCCCCCCAACACACACACACACACACACACACACACACACACACACACACCCCTCAAGGGCTTGGAGGAAGCCTCCTGGGGCTGAGGGAGGTCTCACAACAAGATTAGTTTACATTCCACAGAATAGAGCAGCTGTGTTGACATTAATCAGATTTTTTTTGCTGGGGAGGGAGGGGGGGCTGCAGAAAGAGTTCAGGGTTTCAGACAAAAATGCCGAATGCTCCACGGTGGCAGACAGACAGGCCCGGCCACTTCCATCAAAATAAAACCTTCTGGGCTACTTCAGGGGGAGGGAGAGAGAGAGCCAAAGTTGGCACGGCCGGCCGGGAGGCTCCTTGTTTGGGCTGCCGCACGGACCCCTGAGTTCTGGAAATACGATCGGGGAAATATTGAGCGAGGGGAGACGGACGCACTTGGGGGCTCCGCTTCGCCTTCTGAATGTGGCCTTGAGAATCCGGGATTCTCTCTTCCTCCTTCCCGGGAGAAACACGATACATTCATTGGTGGGCCCCGATGCTGGCGATCACTTGAAGTTCTAATAAGTGACGGTTTTGAAAAGGAATTTGGCCCCCCGTGATCAGCTGCTCCCGGCTGACAGCGTCCGTCCCTCGTGCCTAACCATTAAGTCAATCCACAGCCGGGCAGAATGAGGCCGAAGTGGCCTGTCGTGCCTTTTCAGAGACTGTCTGAGCCCCCGTAAGATGTTGCCGTGTCGTTGTTCACGCCTGGTCACACACGCAGAATTTATGGCCCCCAAACCCAGAGCTTTCCCTTTCTGAGGTCGGACGTGTGCGGTGCTTGGCGGGGTCGGGGTGGCCGGGGGGAGGCCGGCCATGGCCGGCCGTGGGTCTGTCTTAGAAAATAAAAATGCTTTTTGGCGTCTCTAGTGACAGTTTCCATCATTATCCTTGTCGAGGGCGAGGTAAGA
Organism: Gracilinanus agilis; assembly: GCF_016433145.1. Classification (NCBI taxonomy): domain Eukaryota; kingdom Metazoa; phylum Chordata; class Mammalia; order Didelphimorphia; family Didelphidae; genus Gracilinanus; species Gracilinanus agilis. The sequence goes on along the minus strand of NC_058132.1, from coordinate 645,744,362 downwards.
TGGGGAGAAATCAAGGTCAGATCACGGGAAGTTAAATATTAAATTCGTGAGAGAGCAAAGGGGAGCCGAAGGCATTGTTGTTCCCCTCCTCGGGGCCCAGCATGCTCGCAGCATCGAGGGAATTCGAGGCGAGCCTTTTGACCATCCTGCTTGCTTTTAAAATTCCATCCGTTGGGCTCGCTTTATGGGAGAGGACTCAGAGCGGGGAGCCCCCCGTCAGCCCCCCGTGAAATTCCGGGCCTCTGCCTGGAGCATGGCTGGGTCCGAGCTAGCGTTGGGACGGGCTTTGTCTCGGCTCTTCTCTTTTGGAGGCCTCCGATGGAGCATGTTGGGGTACGTCGTGCTCTCTGGGCCGGGGGTGCTGCCCGGCTCTGAAGAGCAAGATTCGAGGCGCAGATTTTCCTAAACGAAGGCCTTTTGCCAGGAGCGATAGGCCCAGGGTCTGTCTAGGCACGAGTCACAAATTTCACCCGGGTGCGAGCAGGGTGCCGAGAGCCTCCTGAGCTGTGAAAGCCAAGGTGGCAGTTGGGGAATTCCTGGGAAAGTGGCCGAGCTCCTCCCCCGGCCCATTCCGAGGTCGTGGCTGGTGCTGGCAAGTCCAGAACCAGGCGGCCCGCTAAGATGGCCTCGCTGTTGGGAGGGGGCACGAGCCACAGGCCCAATATGGGACAGAAAGGCTTGGATTTGGGGGAGGCTCTGAACCCCGTCGCTCCCGTTAAGCGGGTGACCTCCAAGTCCCTTCAGAGAGTTGGGCCTCCGTTTTCCCATTTGTTAAATGGACAGAATAAGACATATTCTCACCGCAGCCCACGTGTGCTGCCCAGAAAGTGCTTCGTCAGCTTTGGAGGCCTAAATGAAGGGGATGTTCCACCCTCAAATCCATAGACTCAATAATGCCCGGCACCTCTTTCCGCCAATCTGCGGGAGACGAGCTTCTAGTTTAGTACTTTTGTTCAGTTAAATCGAGTTATTCAGTTATTTCACACACACACACACACACACACACACACACACACACACACACACGTGTTTAGATTTGAGAAAAGAATCGCAAGATAATGACTTGCCTTAGAAATGTTTTCACGCTAACCCCGCTGAAAACTCTGGGGACTGAGGCGCTAGGAATGCTGAGTAAGGAGAGGCGAGGAGCAGGGACAAGAGACAGAGTCCAGTCGTGACTCGTGGCCTCCTCGGAGCATCTTCTCTGACTCCTGGCAACAAGAGGGGGGCAGAGAGGGGCTTCCCAGCCCAGCCTGCATCGCCCACTCTCTCCCTCTCCACCCGAACCCCCAGCTCCCTCCTGGAGGCCAAAGCCAACCTAGGGAACGTTGCAAGAGAACGGGAAGGCGTTTCTAGGAAGGCAGACCTAGGGGAGAGGAGCACGGCGGGCCCCGAATGTTCTGGGTCCTCCGTTGGAGGAGAAACCATTTCTGCTTAGTTTGTAAAGGAGGAAGATCCGCAGGAGAAGAAAAGCCGCCATGTTGGCTGAAGATTTGAAATGTTTGCCTGGAATTCTGAGACATTCTCCACCTCACAATTAAGAGCTCTCCTCACCCTGGGGTGATGGGGGAAAGCAGCACGCTTTTGTTGACAAACCGCACTGATCCTGGAACTGCGAGGGACTTGGCTATCGCCTGGCGGCACCTTTTACTTGACAGATGAGCTGGTGATCCTTCTTTCTTGAATTGTAGATGCCTCTATGTAGAGAAATATCTATGGAGCAGTATATAACACGCACACACACACACACACACACACATATATAATAGCTAGAATTTATGTGGAGAACGTTAAGGTTTGCAAAGGGCTGGGCACTCCCTGTCACCCTCTCTCTACAAGCCGAGATCAGGTTCTACAATTTACTGACAAGTATTGCCATTCCTGTTTCCAAAATAAGCAAAAGGAGCATCAGAGGCAATGAGTGACAAGAGGCAGAAGTGGCTTCTGGGTCTCTGCTGGTTCTCATTCTCATGGTTCAGATCCACGTTCTTCTCTCCCCTCCCCTCTCCTCTCCTCTTCTCTCCTTCCTCCCCTCTTTTTCCTCCCTCTTCTCTCTCATGTGTCTGGGCATAAATATATAAAAGGATCCTAATTCTTGAATGTGAGGGAAAGGAGGACCTCTGACCATTCAGCCAGATCCTTTCCTTTTAGAAGAAAATCCAAGCCAGGGAGTTTAAAGGACTGGGAGGGATTTGAATCCAGTTTGTCAGCACTCTTTCTTGCAGGTGAAATTTGTATCCAGTTTATAGCATGTCCGAGGAACTTGTTTCTGCTTTAATTTGGGGATTGGCCCAATCCAACGGCGAAGGGTAGTCGCTCTGGGAATGTTTCCAAAGCTACTTTGTGTCTTGGATCTGAGGGACCCCATGAGGCCAAATCATAGTCATTTAATGGTGCTGGAAGTCTTTCTGGGTAAAGGAAAGGGCTGCTTCCTTTGTGACCACTGAGCAAAAAGTTGATCTAAATGAGATCACTGGTTTTCTCCTGCAAATTAAAGAAAAAAATGATCACTTTGTACAGAAAGAAGAGATCATTTACAGTTAGGAGTGAGGCAAAAACATCTGCCTGGAAAAGGAGATGGACCAAGGTGAGATACAACTAATGAACAGCCCAAGTGACCCACCTGATAGTTTTTTTTTTTTGAATGATTGCATCTTGAATAGATTTTCTATAGATCTAAGGCGAAGGGAGGGAAATGAAGAATTCCGTGAGGCTGAGTGTTGCCTGGAATTCAACATCCGCTTTGATAGATTTAATTCTTTCTCTGCTAATGTATTACCCCCTACAACAAGGATGACAGCAACTCTTTCTTTTGTTCTTGAATTGAGGTTTCCATTTTTTCTTTGAAATAAGAAGCTTCTTGTCCTGGTTTCTTTGGAGGAGGGGTTGAACATAGCTGAGAGATGGTATTAATTCTGTCAGACTTGGAGAAAGCATCTGTTGGTTTGAATGAACTTAGTGATTTGGGGGTTTGTTTTTTCCTATTTTGACTGTTCCGAGTGATGTCTCATGGTGGGGATAGGAATATTTTTGGAAATCAAGGAAAAGAAAGAAAACAGGGTGCAGAGGAGGAAAGGTGTCCACACTGTCTTTTGGATTGCCCTGTTGAGTTGGAAGCAGCTGTGTTTTAGGGAAGGAAAGGGATAACTCAAGGCCCCTCTTTCCCATCTGCCATGCCCAAATGAGCTGCTCTCTGAGTTTCTCTGTCCTGATGAAGAGAGTCTAAACAGGCGCTCTCAGAAATCTTACTGCAACCCCAAAGCTGTGCTGCTGAAAGGGGAAGAGCAGGGACCATCCTGGACACATGGTCTGCTTGTTCTGGCTGACCCGGTCAGGCCCCACAGAGATCTCTCCCTCATGTGCATGCTGGCTCTGTGGAATTCAAAAGAAAATGACTGAGGTTTCCCGTCTAGTCCTTCTGTCCAGTCTCTGGCCCCAAAGCAAAAAAGTTGGCTATCGTGACACCAGATTCAGACTTTCCTCACTGCTTTGGAAATGAGGATTGTACATCCCAAAGGAGAAGGCCTTGAGTTTGGACTCGGAGGAGCTCGGATGGGAGCCTGGTTCTCCTCCAGAGCTCTTGCAGAGCTCACGGTGCTCTCGGGGGTAACTTGAGGAAGATGGACAGACTTACCGGCCGGCCAGCAGGCACCACGGAACTCGCTGATTTCTAAGGTCATTCCAAAGCAGAATCCTGTCCTTCTAGAGATTTCCTGCCCGTTCCCTCGCTCATTACCCATTCTAATCCTTCCATTTTCCTGGTGTCAGTTAAGCAAGCAGTTTTCTAAATATATGTTATCTTCAGGAGCACAGAATGACAGGTTGAAGAGAAATCACATGAGCAGAAAGTGAGTGGCGGAACTCTTACACAAAGCCAAATATTCTGTCTTGAGATTCACTGTTCTTTTTAATATGCCGCACTACTAGTCCTGCTCATCTGCCTTCCACGGTCCAATGACTGTGCTAGGCTTTAGGTGTCCCAATCCTGAGACAGCCAGATGGTTCAGTGGGTATAGTGCTGGCCTCGGGGTCAGGAAGATGAGTTCCAATCTAGCCTCAGAAGTGACCTTGGGGGAAAAAAAAGTCACTTTACCTCTTTTTACCTCAGTTTCTTCATCTGTAATTGGGCCAGGGCTGTTGTGAGGATCAAATGAGAGAGGATTTATAAAGTGTTAAGAACTGGCACATAGAGGAGCTTCTCTTGTTGTTGCTATTATTATTAATATAATGAATAACTCTGGGCTTGCCCTCAAAGGCATGGAAATGTCAGCAAGCAGAGAAGTAGGCTAGGGAGAGAAACGTTGAGATGGCAGACAACACTTAAGGCTGGTAAGAGGGTCGGGGAAAGCAGAAAAGTGTTCCTGGAGATGGTAACCCCTTGGGGGAATAAACCTTGAAGGATGGGAGAAAAGGTGAAAACCAGGAAGGATATTCCAGGGCAATCCATGTCTGAGTGTGGCAAATGGTGCATTGAGTGTGAGAGGTAGGAAGTGGACCTTGCCTGCAAAGTATGAGTTTGCTTTTCTAAATTTCTCCCATGCTCCCCTTTGCCAAGAATATCTTGTGTCCTTGAAGTCATCGATTAAAAAAATGGAAAAAAAAAGGATTGAATGAAAAAGGATGTTGGACAGAGATTCTGACAGGGGAAGGGAAGGGAATTAGCATGGATGACACTGTGCTAAGTCCTTCACCAAGATTTCATTGGCTCTTCCCAACAGCCCAGGGTGAGAGGTGCTAGTATTACCCTTATTTTGCAGATGAAGAAACTGAAGCAGAAAAAGACTCAGGAATTTGTCCAGGTCAGAAAGCTAGTTTCCAGAGTCAAATCTGAACTCAGGTCTTCCTGACTCCAGACCCAGAACTCTATCTATAATCCAATGAAATGGAAGACATTCATCAACAACATGATACTGTGGTAGAGTTTATTGAGGTTTATACATAAAAAATATACATCTAACTGCCTAGACTGCCTTCTAGCCTGAGACCCAATCAGTCATTAATGGGTACCCTTTAAGTATATAATCATTCAACAAGCTACCAGGCAGCCCATCAGGATTATGAGAGCCCATTTTTCTGACAGTTTAACGTAAGCTTCTGGAGAGCAAGAATTGTTTCATGTCTGTCATTTGCATATTTTTATTGCTTCATCTTTCACTTTATCCCCAAAGCTGAGCATCTAGTTCTTTTTTTATTTTTAAACCCTTAACTTCTGTGTATTGGCTCCTAGGTGGAAGAGTGGTAAGGGTGGGCCATGGGGGTCAAGTGACTTGTCCAGGGTCACACAGCTGGGAAGTGTCTGAGGCCGGATTTGAACCCAGGACCTCCCATCTCTAGGCCTGGCTCTCCATCCACTGAGCTACCCAGCTGCCCCCTGAGCATCTAGTTCTACCCCTAATTCCAAAGCACTTCATAAGTGTGTGTGTGTGTGTGTGTGTGTGTGTGTGTGTGTGTGTGTGTAATTGACTTACTGAAGTCTGTCTGTGAACATTCCATGAGAGAGTTCATAGGTAGAAATAAAAATGAAAGAAGTCCAGTGAGGAAGACTGAGTTCAGAAATGGTCAGTGGGCTGTGTACTACTAGGTCAAGGTTAACCTCCATTTTAGAGAGAACTGGCTCTCTGAAAGATGGTAGCAGCCATCATCCCAGATCCAAAATGGATCTCGTGATTCCTTTCTCTTGTTGGACCCTCCAAAAGGAGCAACTGTATTATTAAACCATGAATTTGACTGTCGCTGGCAGCTCCTGGCCCCGAGACATTTGGATGATATCCCTGAGAAAGTGGCCTAAGTTCAGTGAAGAGAGGAAGAAATCTCTTCAATGATTTCCTTTTGTCTTAACCTTACAGGTAGTTAAGTACAGAGAAAGAGGTCCATGATCAGGCTGTATCTCTAGAAGAGGAATACAGAGTGGGGGAGAGGGGAAATACTGGCTTTTCTATTTGGCAGTCGATCTTTATTTATTGATAAATTGATAAGTTTGGGGGTTGAAATGGGAGACATCCACCAAAAAGATGGTACTGTGGTAGAGTTTATTGGATTTTACTTACAAAATATTTAGCCAATGAATAGTGCTCAGTGAGTTTCATGATTAACAGTATAAAAAAATGCTAAGCATTACCTCATTGCCCCAGAGTATTAGCTGACCACCTACGGGGGATAACTTACTCAGATGGCAGAGTGTTTGCTTAGCAAGTGGCAGGTGAAGATTGATTCAGAATTTTGCAAAACTTTTCCAGCAACCAAAGTCTTGCCTTGCCTAGCGAGGAACCATCACTTCCTTCCAAGTCTACGGTTAGATGTTCGGTCTCCCGGTTGACCCAGCAGTCCTCTGCATGACATCTCCTGCCGGTGTTGACTATGCCTCCAATTGAATGATTCCCAGGATGAGGCACTAGGGACTGACCTTGCAAGTCAGCCTAGTCCAGCTCAGATTGCTGGAAAACTCTAGAACTTCAGCACCCAGACCTTCATGACTGTTACCTCCTCCCAGTGACCCCATGTCTGCCCGATGGTGCTCCAAAGACTGAGTCCAACATCCTTTGTTGGCAATCATATTTAAGCTATCTTCCTCCCTTCCCCTCACCCCCACACCTGCCACTTGTGTCTTGTGATGCCCACATCTTCAATGCCTCCTTCTCAGCCATGGTTCCAAATTCTCTCATCATCCTCCACACTTATTTTGAAACTTGTTCTAGTTTATAAAAGTCCCTCAAAGTCTGGTGACCACAATTGAACACAGAGCTCTGGGAAAGGGGAAGGGAAGAAGCATTTACAGAATAACTGCTGTATGCTCACTGCTGAAGATCACATTTGATCTTTACAACAATCTTGCAAAGTAGGTGCTATTATTATCCCTATTTTACAGTTGAGGAAATTGAGGCAAACTGATTTTAAGCAACTTGCCCTGGGGCGCACAGTTAGTAAGTGGCTAAGGCTTCATTGAAAGTCATTTCTTCCTGTCTCTGGGCCCAGCTTTCTGTTCACTGCACTACCTACTGACTTTAAATAGAGTTCGAGCCGACAGGTGCCTTTCTCCAGTATTAAAGCTATCTTTGGCTGGTTTTCATGGTAGAAAGTTCAAAATGATGAGTCACGTTGGACCTGGAGTCCATTACAAACAATCACATTATGTCTTTCCCCCCCCCCCCCCCACATAAATTGCTATCTGACTGTATCTCCCACAAGCTGTATTTGTACAGTAGATTTTTTTCCCCCACCTAAGTGCATTGCCCTATTGGGTTTCACCATCTTGGGTTTAGCCCACAATTTTCACCTGTCAAGGTGATTTTGAGTCTGTCTTCCAAAGTATTTGCTATCCCTCCCAGCTTTCTGTCATCTGCAGAGCTGATAAGAGCGCCTTCTTTGTCTCCATCAAAGTTGTTGATGAAAACACTGTAGAGAATTGGGCTGGGGAAAGTGTCCTGGGGCCCACCACCCTCCAGGCTGCCATCAGCCCATTCATCAGGGCTCTCTGAGTATGCTTTTTCAACCAACTCAAAATCCATTGGCAGCAGGATATTTCAATACCTTTTGCGCAAGGGTCGCATGAGACTATATGCATGTCTCTGCCCTACCAATATGGCCATCTTAGGGGGCTAAGCTTAATTAAATAACACTCGATCTTGATGAGTCCATTCTGGCCCAAAATGAAGGGACTGAAGGTGCTTGGCTGGGAAAAGACAAGGCAGTCAGAGAAAGGGCAAACATGGCTGTCGTTGAGTTTATCCCTTGGAAAGAGATTAGAGATGCCTTCTGCTTGGTCCTAGAGGGCAGAACTCGATTTGGTGAGGAGGCTGGAAGTTGAAAAAGGACATATTTTGACTTGGAATAAAAAGGAAAAACTAGAAATCCAATTAGTCACACCAACAGACAAAACTTATTAACAGATGATCCAAAGCAAAATAAAATATTTTAGGGGGGATGGGTTTTCTGCTCTGTAGTATTCCAGCAAAGTTTGGCTGACCAAACATAAGCTGGAATATTATACGAGGGGCTCCACACACACACTTTGTTCCCAGAAAGTGTTTCAGTTTCTTTCTCTTTACGACTTCCTGGTTGTCTCCTTTCCTGTCCATCTCACCATTCTTCTTCCTGGTCTTCTCATGGATTCCATAATTCTAGTAAGTTATTTGCTTCCTTCTCTTTCAATTTTTAGCAGAAGAGCATTCTGGATCCATTGGTCCAATAGACTCCTATTAAACACGTTTTCCATTCCTCAGATATTCTTCATGTCAACTAAGCTGGAACATCATCCAGTCAGATGCACTTATTAACTACCTATCACATACCAACCAGATAGAGGAAGGAGAATTACTTGGAATAAGTTCATTAATATAAGGTGGAGAAAGTAATGTATTTTCTTCCATATTTGGCAAAGTGTGCATCAACCAGTTCTATTTAAGGGGAATTAAAGTTCACTTTTTCACCTTAGAGAAAAGGACAGAGAAGTCATTTCCTCGTGTCCTGTGAATGATAACTAAAAACACAAGAGATGATGAACAGAAAATCCTAATGTGCTAAACAATTTGAACCAGAGATGTTCCCTTTTTGTTTCTCTGACTAGAGGAACTGAATGAGTTCATTCTTATCTCAAATGAAGAAATGTTTACTGGCGATTTTATAACAAATTTGTACCATTGACATAATGTCATCTGAGACATCTGAGTGGCCCCTTTGACTGAAGTTGGCATGTCTTTACCCTACAAGTAAGATCTCCTCTTTAGCATACTTGGCCACTCCAGTATTGCTAGAGTTGCTAAAGAAAAACAAGACATAGTTTCATCCCAGACTAAATGTATGTCGAAGAATAAACATGGATTTTGTTCCAAGAAATGAAGAGTCTGCCCTGGGTCCTTCCTACCTCATTTCCCATGAGTCCCTCTTTACTATATTAACACTCTTGGAATATCCTTGACTTTTCTTTTGAGCCCCATCTTCTTTTTCATTTAGAATAATCATTCTCATTCTTCCCAGCACCTTTGTCCAAATTGGTTCATGTTAGCTTTGCCCAGGATGAAGTAATCTCTGATTGGGTGCCACTCTGTTGCCACAATTATTGTTTTTGTTTGTTTGTTGTTTTTACCAAATTATAGGCTTATTTATCAATTCAGAGCGTTAATAGAGAATGCTGGCTAGTAATGGGTGCAGCTAGAGGAGATTAGTGGCAGAAATCTAGCCAGGGAAGGTTTCTGGATATGGGCATGGGGTCAGCTTTGAATTGTCAGAATTGTATCTTGGCTTAACATCTTGAACAATCATGAAGATTTCCTTATAAAAACCCAAAGGAGAGAATTTTGATTCAAGTGGTCGAGTGATGCCAGAGGGGAAACTTATGAAATATTTCCATCAGCTCATCTGGAACCACTACAAAAGAAAGCTCAAAAGCTGCTAATAGATGCCATTTAACAGAATGTGCCCCAAAACTGGCAAGACTTCTCTGCCTAGATACTATTTTTTTCTTTCTTTCTTTTTTTTTTTTTTTTTTAAATTTGAAAGTTGTGTAAATCCCAGAAGGGAACATTCCCAAGGCTCTCCTTTCTCAGGCCACAGAAACAAAGGTGACTGGGCCTTGTCAAATCAAATCAGCCTAACATGCTGCTATGCCATTGAAGTTATCCAGTGGAATGAAAAGGGAAGCCCATTCTTCTCAAGTGAACGTCCAATGCCTTGGAAGGGACCTGATTAATTTTAAGAGCTCTCCAGGGTGACCTTGGATCACCCTAATGCCAATGAGCCTACACATGAATGAGGTGGGAAGGGATAAAGTGAGGAGTTCATTGTTTGGCCTTTGGTCTGAAACATTCCTCAGGAGACAGAGAATAGATGGGAAGCCTTGGGGATCGGTGTCAGTAAGAGTTGCAAAGAAAGTCTCCTGAGGGGTTTGGGTGTTTCTGTTTGTCTGTCTGTCTCTCTGCCCCTGTCTAGCTCTCTCATCTCTTCTCCATTTCCTGTTTTGCTCCTCTCTCCCTTCTTTTCCCCAAAACACTGATGAGTTTTTGAAGCATGAAGGCATTATTATTATTATTATTATTATTATTGTTATTCCGGAGTGACCACCAGACGCTTTCCTCTTTTTATCATTGAGAAATGTGATATTGCCCACTTTTAAAAGGCAGCATGGTATCGTCAATAGAGTGCTGGCCTCGGAGTCTGTAGAGCTGGGCTGAAATTGCCCTTCAGATGCTGAATGAGCTTTCTGATCATGAACACACTTCCCTCAGAATTTCTGGGCTTCGGCTCTGTCTGGAAAATGAGGTTCAAGATACTCCTAACTCAGGGGCAGCTGGGTAGCTCAGTGGATGGAGAGCCAGGCCTAGAGACAGGAGGTCCTGGGTTCAAATCCAGCCTCGGACACTTCCCAGCTATGTGACCCTGGGCAAGTCACTTGACCCCCATTGCCCACCCTTACCATTCTTCCACCTATGAGACAATACACCGAAGTTAAGGGTTTAAAAAAAAAAAAAAAAAGAATACTCCTAACTCTCTCCCTTAGCGATTTGTCAAAGCAGCCTCTAGTTAGTACAGGAAGCGGTGATTGTAGCCTTCTCATCAACTCCCTGTATGATATAGATGGAGAAACTGAGACTCAACCCATGAAATAAATGTCCCCACGGTCAGATGGTACTTAACGGTAAATAAGGGGTGGAAGGGGGCCATTGTTACGTATAACACATCATATTCCCTAGCTATGGGAATCCCATCAATCTCCTCCAGATGTTAATTACCAATTTAAAAAAATTGGAAAAGGTCTTCCTTTCAATAATCCTTCAAGAGGAAAAACATTTTAAATATTTCTTTAAAAAGATGCAGCTACAGAAACAAGTTGCTCCAAGAGCCGGTAGTTAGTGCAGTTCAACTGAAATAAGCACTTAATAAGCCCCAGGATAGACCAGGCATTGCACTAAGTGCTGAGCAACAGAGATGCTGCTTTGACCCGCTGACTCTACAGCATGTCCCCAAAGTCTTAGTATAGGAGAATGCGTTAAGTGTAAAGCTGCACTCAGACTTCTGGGCCATCCTGTGTGTGTTCAGAGCCTGGCTTTGGGGTGCCCAGCCTAGCATTCACCTGGGTGCCCAGGGGGGGCTCTGATGCATTTTCTTGTTTATGCTACATAAACTGTCTTCTAGTCCTTCACTTACTCTGTCCTATAGATGTGGACCGATTGCTCTGGGTAAAGAAACGTGATGCTCCGCAAACACTTGCCCATTCTGCTCTCCTTTTATAAAAGTAGCATTAGTGCATCTTTAAAGAATTATTTCTGAGAAATCTTTAAACCTGTTTCATCCAAATGAAATGCTAAGTTTGTGGTGGCACCGACAGAACCGATGGATGGATTATTTTTTGCGGGGGGGGGGGGGGGACATTGATTGGGCCAGAATCAAGGCCATGAAGGCACAAGTCTCCTTTTGGAGGCTGCCTCGTCTTTTGCTAAACTGGAGCCATCCATTTTGGCTTGTGGCTGAAAGTGACAGCTTCAGGAAAGCGCCATCCTGTCTAATTAAACCACAGAGTAAATCACCCCAAAATGGCTAATTGTCAATTATGACAGGAAGCCTGGCAATTGAGGAAGAAGACGGAAACAAATTAAAACCAGAACTCCCAGTTAGAGTGCACTTGGGAAAGGGAGATTGGACCAAAAGAAGGTTCAGGAATCTGTTTTCCAGTTCAAATTTGGGCATGAGAGTACCTGGGTCTCTGGACAAGTTTTGAAAATCGTGGGAGGAAAAGGCCAGGAATTCTCACTCCCCAAGAGAGGTGAACCCATTTATTACTACATCCAAAAAAAAAAAAATCCTCTAAGCATGGCCCTCGTGATCAGGGCTTGGTGTTAACCTCTTGGCTAATTTGGCAGAAGGTCAAATACATTAGAGGGAAGGAGCCCTACTTATCCATCTCCCATGAAGCTGTGTCTTAGGCCCCAACTGTTTCCTGGTGTCAGCCTTCTTTTCTGTTGTTGTCATTAAGAAGAACCAGCAATAGAAAAGGAACAATTACATGGCCACAAAGACTTGGGTATTTTTGTTGTCCTAGACAGAGTTAGACGTGAAATCAAGGGCATTAGATAAAAGCATGGCTTTGGCAGATGTATATGTGTGTGTGTGTTTGTTTTAAGGAAGTTAAAAGCTCATTAATAAACCTCCCAGCTAGGTGTGAGCTACAAGGTATTACTCACTTCTGTGAGAGTGACAGGACTGGCTAGTCTTCTATCTGTTCCCATAGAATTCAGCTGCTGAGATCACAATTCCCACAGAACAGAACTAGCCAAGAAAAAGACTGAGCTGAAAAGTCATATTGCTGCATTTGAGCAGGAGGAATGTGGACAGGGAGAAGCAGGTTGAGAAGGCTCAAGTATTCCTGGCCGGTTTGTTTTTGTTCTGTCGGGATCCTTCGTTTCTGAAATGAAGGCTTCTTAACGAGACTTGGGATGAAGAAGGGAAAAATGAAAATAGACAGAACACTTGATTTGGAAATGGAGAACTTGGGTTCAAATGGCACCTCTGTGTGACCTTGAGCAAGTCCGCCTCCTTGGGCCTCAGTTTTCATATTTGTAAAATCATGTTGGATTAAATGAGCACTAAGGTCAGTCTCATTGTGAAATCTGTGACTGTGGCATTCACATGTGCAAATTCTTGGAGAATCAATGTCCTTATGAATATCACCGATGATAGAAATTTAGAGCTGGAATGGCCCTAAAAGGTCATCTAATCCAGTGAGGGTGATTCCAAATGGTAACAGGATCATTAAATCCTACAAAAGAATCCCTGCCATGTAGCACATTGACTTAGAAAACCACATATGAAGATTACCCAGATTCTATTCTATTTTTATTTATTCTGTTAAGTATTTCCCAATTACATTTCAGTCTGGTTCTGCCTACATGGGAGGGTTGTGGGCTATGATGCCCCCCAGTTGGGCACGTGTTCCATCCCTCTGATCCAGTTCAAGCAAGACCAATTCCATTATCGAAGCAAGAATTCACTCTCTAAATGGCCTTACCTTTCTTCAGTTTGAAGCCTTCGAAGGGAAAGAACTCTAGCTACTAGTTGAGAAAACTTATAGATCCTGTAACTCCAGCTCGGAAACAATTCAAAATTCCCATCTGGTCCTTAAGTGTAGATTTTTATGGAATGGCCTCAGTTTAATGTTTTCCCTGGGGACAAGTTTTTGTCCCCCTCAGTTGGATTGACTTGTGTGGCTTCCTTCACTTTTATGAACAGCTGAAATGCCTTATTGGTTCATGCATCCACTGGCGATATTGCCCCCTTGTATTAACCCATCTCAATGTTTATTTTTTTTAAAGATTATCAACACTATTTCTTCATTCGTCATTGTTTTCTAAATTCCGTCTCTTATCAAGCCCCCAAATGTTCTGAGATGTTGAGACTATTATCTTAATAATAGGCTCATTGCAAGGGCCAAAGTGTTTTAGGACTGGTCACCTGAATGGGCAGAGAGTTGTGGGCAGAGTGCCCAATTTGTATGTTTAACTGTGGCATCTACTCCCCTTTCTCGAGGGATGACTGGCTGAACATGTGGTCATGACTAAGTATTATTAACTCTCTTCTCCCAAGACCATCATCCTTCTGTTTAGCTGAATTCCATCTTATGACAATGAATGCACTCAGCTCTTATTATAGTTTCTTTAGTTTTTAGATTTGAGCCTTAGATTTTATTTGGTATAGGGGAGTTCTGAGAAACTCACTGCCAGAGCAAATGGACACCTTCTTTGTAACTTGGTCTCAGAAAATCACAACTAGAATTATTTTACCTTTCCATCTCTTAATTGTTTGTTCAAAAGTTGACAGTTCTATTAGAACAAATTGGGAACATGATCATCCTATCTTTGATTAATCTGGAGAGTTTGGAGCTGTTAGATTTCACCTCTTGGTCCCCAAACTGCCTTCCTTCTTCCCTCCTTCTCTTCCTTCCTTCCTTTTTTCCTTTCTTCCTTCTCTTCCTTCCTTTGTCTCTTTCTCTTTTTCCCTCCCTCCTTTCTTTTTTTCCTTCCTTCCTTTTTTCCTTCTTTTTCTTCCTTCTCTTCCTTCCTTTGTCTCTTTCTCTTTTTCCCTCCCTCCTTTCTTTTTTCCTTCCTTCCTTTTTCCCTTCCTTTCCTCCTTCTCTTCCTTCCTTCTTTCCTTTTTTCCTTCTTTTCCTTCCTTCTCTTCCTTCCTTTGTCTCTTTCTCTTTTTCCCTCCCTCCTTTTTTTCTTGCTTCCTTCCTTGCTTTCTAAAAAAAAATTAAAAAGAAAAATAAAAACAACTCAACCCGGCACTTGGTTTCAGTTATGTTTGGGATCTGGTTTTAACCTCGGCCCATCTCGCACTTCCTGGCCTTTCAAATACTTTGTCTCCTATTTGTTGACACTGTTGTCCACCTGGTAATCGGAGCTCGCCGCATGCCAGCCAGCTTTCTATTTATTTGTCTCGTCTGAAGGCTGGTGACACGGAGGCTTTTAGTCCACCCCCCTGAGTTATGGAACCTGATCCTGCAGAGACTCTTAAACACTTTGTGTCAAGATGCGGACCGTGTCTGAGTAGCCTTTCAGCCTCCAGCCTCCCCCCTCCCCTCCCTCCCTCCCAGGGACCTTGATGCCATCCCCATTTCGCGATGCATTTCATTGTCTTGCTCACAAATAGGTGTTTACAGTTTCCTTACTGGATCCCCCAGTAACTGGCTTACTAAGCGGACCCCAAGGGCAGGCTGGGGGATCCTGGCTGCCCAGTAATCCTGTTAGAGAAGGAGGCCCTTTCCCTTCGCTTTAGAAGGTGCAGATAGATTTTCTGGTCCTGAAAAGGCTCCTTTAAAGCGGTGCCTGCATGCAGGCGCAGCTCAGGTAGAAAACAAACCCCCATTCCTTAATGCAAGGCAGGTGGTGTAAGTCCAAAAAATGACAAGCATTTTGCCCTCGGGCGGTGCTTGTGGAGGAGTCACTATCCAGTGGGGGCAGGGAAGGGGCTAGAAAATGGAAGCACTCAGGAGCTCCCCCCAACTAGGACTTTGTCCAGTCAGGCCACCAACTGGGGAGGGAGGGGGGTGGCTCTTGGGGCTCCAGAACCCACCGCAAAGCTCGGCGGGCTAAGACATGGGGAGCAGAGATGACCCGAAAGCTTCCTCCTGCCTTGTGGCTCCCAGAGCTGAGGAATCCAGTGTCTCCCGCTGGAGGGGAAATTGTCTTGGTGATGTGTCAGGGTTTTATCCAGGTGGGCAAGAACACTGGAGGTGAAAGGATCGTCCAGGGATAGTCATTGTTACTGGTCTCTGAAAAGAGCACAAGACGGCTTTGCTAATAGAGCCAAGTCAATGTCATTGACAGCCCGTGTGTGTAACGTCACTAACGGTAACAATCATACCCAAAAGGAGCTTGCGTGCTTCCTGGGCTCACCTAGGAAAGCAGTTTTTGTGAGCACCTAGGCAAGAGTTCAGAACCAATTACGCGAAATCGGGAGCGTTTAAAGAAGCCCCACACAAACATCAGCCCATTTTATCCTCACCACAACCCTGAGAGGTGGATGCTATCATCATCCTGATTTTACAGATGAGGAAACTGAGGCTCGTAGAGATTAAATGACTTTCCCTGGGTCACACAGCTAGTAAAACTACTCAGGTCAAATTTGATCTTGGGTCTTCTTGACTCCGGAGCCTCTAACTCTACCCACTATGCAGCCCAGCTGTCTTTTAAATATGAAAATAATCAATGATAGTCGTCTCAGGACTGTCACTTTGTGAAAAAAAGGTAGCACGAAGGAGATAGTAATAGCAGCCACATCTGCAGAGCTTTTAGGCTGAGATCTGATTTCATCCTCCCCACACTGTAATGATAAGTCCTGGTGGGACCAGTTTAAATAGCTTGACCGGTGAGAATCCACCTGGAACTGTATGGGTGAAAGAAATGAAGAGCACATGTAATCTAACCTCCCCATTGAAAAAGCAAGGAAACTGAGGCCCACTGAAGTCAAAAATGAAACTAAGAAGCCCGCCTTTGGAGTTACTGCCAAGTCTTCTTTCCACAGTCCCTCACCTGGCCCAGGGCCCGGTAGCAGAGAAGAGAGCAAAATAAAGGGCCTTGGTAGCCTCCTTGGCCCCCAGAACCTAGGTGTGATTAGAGGCCTTTCCTGTAGAGAAAGTTTTTTTTGGGGGGGGAGGGGGAAGTGACAACTTCCTGAGACAAGGAGCTGTCCGGATTGTTAAAGCACGTTTTAAAAGATTAAGCTTAAGCCGTCTTCTCTGCCCCACTCTATTTTAACCCAGTTTATCCTTGGGTGAAGGGCTAGGTCAGTCCTCCTAAAACAAACAAACAAACCCCTAGACTTGGTTATCAGCCCCCAGGCAATGGGGGGCTGGGATAATGACAAAAGGAACTTCAGAAAGTCCTTTATCTCTTTGTGAGGCGGGAGGCAGGGAAAGGAGGGGGCCGGCCCTTGTGTCTGCTCAGCCAAAGTGTCCTGGAGTGAGAGCTGGCCACGGGCAGTGAAGGGCCTCCAGGTTGGAGTGTTCCCTGAACGCTGATGGCCCCCTTTTTCTCCCCAGCCTGAGAGCTGGCTCACAAAAGACCTGAGAGAGCTTCTAAGCCATCAGAGCAAAAGCAGGATGTCCTGACTCTCAGGACTGCCCTGAACCAGTGGCATATGGGCTCCTGAAAAGGTTGGAGGGAAGGCGATTCCTTCACAAGAACCCCCTCCTGATTTTAGCTCTTCTTGGGGGGGAGGGGGTAGAGGGGAGGGGAAGGCTTTTTTGTGAAGCAAACACACCTCTGTCCAGCCTGGAGCATGCCCCGTCCCAGAATGAATATTGTCCATGAGCAGGAGCTTTGGTAGAGCAGGGAAGGACTATCTGAGCCTGAGACCCCATTTTGCCACTGGCTGGCTGACCTGCAGCAAATCTCCCCAACTTCTTTGGCCTTGAGGTAGCCTACATTCAAATTATAAGAATGAAAGGGATCCCTGCTTCTTCCCCCAAGGCAGGAAGGCCTGACCCAACGAAGGACACTGGTCTGCTACCAAAAGCCTGGCTTTTCATTTATTTGGGTTTTAGAAATGATTCTGAGAAGGGAGCTTCAAGCTTCATTGGGCTGCCTCTCCATAGGGTCCAGGATACACACAGAAAGGAATTTGTAATCTCTCAGATCCTCTTTCTGGAGGTCACCAGCTTCATTTTGTCTGTTCACCAATCAGGTGACCAACAGACACTTATCAGACATTGACTGTGTGCCCTTCACTGTGCTAGATACCAGGGCTGTGAAATGCCATCATGTAAATCCCATTATACAATCCTAACAATAATATGTCTTCATGATCATTGACACAGATTTAGTGTTTGGAACTTTACAAAGGGCATTCCTTACAACAGTGTTCCTCAATAGATGCAAGTGAAATGATTTACTTAAGGTGAAAAGCAAGAGCCATCTCTCTTTGGGGCAGCTGGGTAGCTCAGTGGATTGAGAGCCAGATCTAGAGACCAGAGGTCCTAGGTTCAAATCCAGCCTCAGACACTTCCCAGCTGGGTGACCCTGGGCAAGTCCCTTGACCCCCATTGCCCACCCTTATCACTCTTCCACCTAAGAGCCAATACACAGAAATTAAGGGTTTAAAAAAAAAAAAAAGCCATCTGTGAAGATGACCTGGGAATGATCAGTGGAAGTACAGTCACTGAATGTCCAAGGTGGAGACTCTCCACTCAGAGGCCATCCAGGACAATTTATACCTGCACAAAAATGTTATTTTCAAACATACTTGGTGAGTGGCCATCCAGCCTTGCTTAAAGACCTCTCCCTACCTCCTGAGCTAGCCCATTCTACTTTTGACTAGATCTAATTGGTAGGAAATGTTTCATTTGTTGAAGATTAAATTTGTCTCTTCTTACCTTTCACCCAATTATTCTTCTGTTTTCTGGGGTCAAGAAAATATGTCTCTTCCCTCTTCTATCAGGGAACCCTTCAAATATCTAAAAAATAACTATCATTTTTTCCTCTTCTTGCAAGCGAGGAGGTTCCATTTTTAAAAGGTAAGTTCATAATTTTGTCTTATAAAAGAAAAAAAAAATCTTACCTCCTGTTTTAGAATCAATACTTAGTATTAGTTACAAGGCAGAAGAGTGATAAGGGCTAGGCAATTGGGGTTAAGTGACTTACCCAAGATCACAGAGTTAGGAAATGCCTGAGACCAGATTTGAACCTAGGACCTCCCATTTCTAGCCATATGTGTTTTCTATCCCTTGTGTCACATAGTTTCCCCTATAACCTTGTTCTTAAAGACTTATTCTTTATATGGGCAGAAAAAAAAATGAGACATTGAAACAATATGAGAAACTCTCTATTCTACCTATAAACAAAAAAGGAATTGCCATTCTAACTTTACAAATCTGATTTTTGCTAAAATAAATCACATGGCTCTTTAAAGCACCACAAAAACAGAGCGGAAGGAAACATGAGATCCCATAATTGTCAACTAAAAAAAGTTATATTTACACCCACACACATACACATAAAGCGGGGAAGGTGGTGCTTAGCCATCCTAAGTAGGCAAAGAGCACAAATGGACATTGGTATTTGTCCACTTTCTATGCTGTTAGAGGGATAAGGTTCTGTTATGCCCAGACCAGTGGTTCCCAAACTTTTTTGGCCTACTGCCCCCTTTCCAGAAAAAAAATATTACTTAGCACCCTGGAAATTAATTTTTTATTTTAATATTTAAAATTTTTAATTTAATTTTTATTAAATTTTAGATTTAAATTTAAATTTAAATTTTTAATTTTAATTTATATTTAATATTTAAAATATTAAAATTTAATAATAAATATTAAATGTATTAAATTTTAATAAATAATAATTTGATAATAATAAATAATAGGAAAGATATATGTATTAATGTTTCTACCTTTTTCGTAAAATATAGTAAAGAAAGGTGTAAATTTGAAACATTGAAATTTGAGATTATGAAACTATTTATTGAACTCAGAAATGCCCCTGTGACCGTCACTGCCTCCCTGGATGGCTGCAGCACCCACCAGGGGGCGGCGGCGCCCACTTTGGGAATCACTGGCCCAGACTTTTCCCAGTAACGAAGATAAGAAAGTAGACATTCACCTTTCAGCCTACCCAAACCATTGCTCAAGTCTATGTTTTAGAGGTTCTCTCTCCTATCATGACATAATTGTGAGTTACTCCTGGTTATTGTTGGGATAAATACATCGAGGAGGATGAGCATCTGTCTTGAGACTTTCCTGATTCCTCCATGTGTGACTTTGGACAAGTCTCTTGAAATCTCTGAACCTCTGTTTCCCCTAGATTCCATGAACTCAAAGGATCCTTTCAGCTCTATCCTTTGATAATACCAAGGTTCAGTTCATTCAGCCTCTGTTCTAGTGTTTATTTGGTTTTAGTTTTCTACCAAAATTAGAGCCTCAAGCTGCCATTGTGAATTCAGAGGAAAGAAACCAATGACTGTGTTGTGCTGGCAAAGTTCTTGGATGTATTAATGAGGAGAGCAATCAGGGTCCCCTTTGGAGTTATTGGGGAGTAAAGAAAGTGTCTCCCCCAAGTTCTAGGGGAAAAAAAGATGTTAATAAGATTCTCTTTGATAGCTGCACTTCCGGTTTTCATCTGCATTTAACAGTGCAATTATTATCGACTGAATGTAGGGATTATGGGGTATGAGAACCACTTGGACAGCCAATGTCATAGATTTTGCTTAGATTTTGAGCTGGACCTTAATGATCATGGCACCAACTCTGATTCCACATGAAGGAAACCGAGGCACAAAGAAGATGTGACTCGCTCAAGTCAAAAGAACCCAGGTCTTTTACTCCCAATTCAGCAATCTCTTTACCATGGGAAGGATCGTAGATTTAAGACAGAAGGGATCTTTGATGCTACCTAGGCAAGATTTGAATTCAGGGCATCTGATTCCAGAGTCAATCATTAGATAATAAAGATGTTGTAGAGATAGACTCTCCAAGTCTAAGATATAAAAGCATAGATTTAATTGTATGCAGGAGGATTCTAGAAGCCAGGGGGCCATGGATATAGGCTTCAAAAGGGAATTAGCGGCCGTGTCCATGCCCTTCATTTTGGAGATGAAGAAAGTGAAGCAGTCACCCCAGAAGTAAGTCAGGGAGAGCAAGGCTTTGACTTTGGCATCTCAGATCAGAGGCAGAGGTTGAGGTGAGAAGCAGAGGAGAAAATCAGTTGGGATATACCGTCCCTGGCAAGTGTGGGGCTGGGGGAGTAAGGTAGAAGTACTTGAGATCCTTGCCAATTATATAGAGCCCTCCCTCCAGTGAACTGACTGTCCTTGGAGCGGGACAGAAAGAGCTGAAGAGGAGGAGGGAGTGGTGGGGTGGCTTGGAGTCCTGGGTGCCCTCTCACCCACCACCAGTTCTCTCTCAAGTGGGGAGGTCCAGGCAGGTGTGGCCAGCCCCAGGCCTTACTGAGGTAGCACTTCTGGCCCCCTTGGCCAGCTCCTCCTGGCCTTTGTCCTCTTATCTGACTCTGTCAACACTGCCTATCTGTTTTTAAAATCAAAGACATGGGCAGAGTAGGAAGCCTTGCCTTTTACACACATAGTTTGTGGCCATTCACTTCTAAAATATTGTTTCCTGCAGCTGCTGGATGACTGCCCCCCCCCCCCCAAATCCCCACACCCTCCCCGCCCCCTCCACCTCCCTACTTTAAACTAGAACAGCCCAAGAGCCCTCCAGGCTGAATTTTCTTGCAGGGCCTTTTGAAGTCTCTGGTGTGAAAGAATCTGCTTCCCTCTGGAATCTTTTGGCTTTCCATGTTGGGTTAGTTTGAGAATCCCCAGCTTCCTTCTAGGGAAGGCTGGGCTCACAGCAGCATTTCCTCCCGGAGCACCTCAGCCACCATCAACCCTTCCTTCCCTACCACCCTCAGTTGGAATTTGTGGGTGTTTATTTCACCACCCTCATTTTTTTTTTCTCTGAAGCTCCCCGAAGGTAGGGACGGAAAGCGTGCCTACAGTGTCTGACTTGTAGTTGTGTAAATCCAGGTTACTTAAATGAATCTGAGGGATAAGTCAATTGTGCTTTTTCTTTTCATGGGTCACTTCCCCTAGTTCTTTAAACTCCCATTTTGAAGGAGGGCATTGAAGAAATTAGATTTGGTTCTTCCTCCCTCTTTGTTTGGACCATGGACCGTCATCATGCCAAATATTAAAAAATTGTAATAATGTCAGAGAATGCTCTGGCAACTTCCCATAGAAACCCCCAAAGAGCATCTGCTATATAGTCAACATTGAAAAGTAGGCAGCTGGATGATCCAAGGGATAGAGAACTGAGGAGGACTAAGGAGGAAGAACTGAAGCTGATTCCTGCCTCATACACCTAGCAGCCTTCTCACCCCATCCCTCATTTCCCTTATCTGAAAAAAATAATCGTGAAGATCACTTTCCAACAAATGAACGTGTTATATAACTGTTAAGTGGTGGTGGTGGTGGTGGTGGTGGTGGTGGTGGTGGTGTCATCATCCTAACATACTCATCCACTGATTTTTCACAACAATGATGGCACCTCATTCTAGAGGGGTTAAGAATATTAGGCTCAAAACATAAGCTTTCCAGAACAGTTCATGTATGATTGGTGTTACCCACCCCTTCTATTCTTTTTAAACTGCCCCTCCACAATATTAGGGGCTCCCATTTGGTCCAGGAAATCCCTTTTAAGGAACAAAGACCTAATGAAGGAAGCCCATTTTCCTCTTAAGGATTTCTGGTTTAGGTTTGGGTTTTTGGAAGTGGAGAGAGTAATAGAATGGATGGATGGATGGATGGATGGATGGATGAATGGATATACAAATCTGACTTTACTTCTTAACATGGTGTCCTGTTCATTTCTCCAGTGTCAGCTATTGGGGGGGAGGGGGAGGGATGGAGAGACTTAAAAGATGGAATCTCTTTGTTCTTATTCTGGCAGTCCTGGGAGGTGGAGGAGGGTAGGTCTTTAGGCATCTGGGGGGAGGGGGAGCCCCTTTGTCCTTCTTGGCAGGGCTGATTGGTTCCCTAATTGCCCTGTTGTAGTGAATGGAGCACGTGCCTGAGAAAGCTGGAGCTATCTTCTGCCCAGAGTCAGTGGGGAGGGGCTGGCCTATGACCCTCACCTTGAGCCCAGATCACATCCTCCTCAAACTATTGCTCCCCGGGGCCCAGAGCTGGGCTGTGATACCCAGGCAGAGTTCTGGTTCAGTGAGGAGGGGGAGGGGAAAGGACAGGGATAGAGCAGGTAGGTGCTGAGCCTCTGTCTCACCTGGCTTGTGCAGGGTGTGGGGGAGAATCAGAGCTTCAAGAGGGAGGAGAGGAGAGGAGAGGAGGCAAAAGGAACAGCTGCTCTTGTCAGAGTGGGGATGAGTGTAAAGAGATTAATAGTTATTTAAAGAGCAAATGGGGACATGGCATTCGGCACTGGAATGTGAGGGTATAAATGGAATGGAATGGGCATGGTACTGGTAACATTTAGACAGATGGCCCCAGGACTGAATGGAATGAAAAGATCCCCCCCCCCAACACACACACACATACACACACACACACACACACACACACACACACACACACACAAACACAAACATAAACACTATAGAGATATAAAATTAAATAAAATCCCCTTTTCAACTATCTTCCCTTAAGAGATTTCAGGTCTCTCATCCAAGAGGTCCAAGGATAAAGTACTCGTGTTGAAATCCTGCCATGGGCACTTTCTTGCTATGTCACTAAACTTTTGGGGGCCTCAGTATCCTTATCTGTAAAGATGAAGGCGTTGGATGTGGTGGCCTCTTAGCCTAGGATCCTAAGGCCACTAACTATCTCCTACTTGAAGTCACACACAATAAAGGAAAGAAGATTGTGTTGGGAGTCAGCAAAGTGCCAGGGACCCAGTCTTGGCTCTGATATTTCCTGACTCCAGGACCCTGATGAAGTCAGCTAACTTCTGGAAACCTCAGTTTCCCCAGCGTAGAATGCACACGATCGTAGTTGCTCTATCCACTGTCTAGAGTTATGGGGGGAGGGAGGGAAAGCGGAAAGGGGCCTTGTCAATCTTCCATTAATCACTTTGTAATTTTAAGCTCTGCAAAGAGCTTTCCATTGGTGAACTCAAGATTCTCATTTGAGGCTTTAAAAGTCAGGAATCATCCCAAATCCAATGTTCCTTCACTGGAGAAGGCAGGCATCAATAGTACGTTTAATAAATGAGGAATGATTGCATGCCAGTATAGATAAGAGCTAGAGACACAGGGTCAGGAAGATCCAGATTCAAATTCCACCTAGGAGAGTTGCCCAGAGTCATTTAACTAATGGGATCCTACTGTTTCTTTCAAGTCAAATAGGTAAGAGGGTCTGTAACCCTCAAAGTTCTGCATAAACAAAGGCAAGCCAACCAGTCTGGCCCAAGGAGTCAAGGAGGTCTTTTTTTGATCTCGCCTCTACAACTGATTAGCTGTATGGCCCTAGGCTAGTTTCTTAACTTTCCTGAGACCCGATTTCCTCTTCTGTACAATGGGGGTGGTTAATGCCTGAACTACTTTCCTCCTAGGCTTTTGCTCAAAAAAAAAAAAAAAAAAAAAAAAAAGTGCTGTGAACTGGAGGGTTATCCCAAAGTCAGTTGATGATGATCACACCAACCTTCAGCCTCTCTGGCTGACATTATCCGTGCCTCTGATGACTGACTTTCTCTAGGAAGGCTGCGCCGAAAGCCCAGCCCTCTCTTCATGCTCCCAGGTTCTGAAGGTGGCTAATGCCCTGTTCTCTCTTCTCTCTCTCCCGGCAGCCGCAGTACACAAATCTGGGGCTCCTGAACAGTATGGACCAGCAGATCCCAAATGGTTCCTCATCCACCAGCCCCTACAACACGGATCATGCCCAGAACAGCGTCACAGCTCCCTCACCTTACGCCCAGCCGAGCTCCACCTTCGATGCCCTGTCACCCTCGCCTGCCATCCCCTCCAATACAGACTACCCGGGACCCCACAGCTTTGATGTCTCATTTCAGCAGTCCAGCACTGCCAAGTCAGCTACATGGACGGTAAGTCCGTGATTTAGTCCTTCTGACCTCGCCTCCGCCTCCACTGACTCTCTCCAAGGCTAGGCGCTCAGAGGGAGGAGAGAAGAAGGGCTCCACAGCCAGAAAAGGGGGGGTTGTGGTGGACCTGCAGAAATGCCTACTTTTATTTACCCAGGCATTTACCCTCAGGGATCTGCTTCATCTTTGCCCAATGGATTTTGGTGGATTCTATTGCACAATCCAACAAGCTCTTATCCCCACCCCAATGGACGTTCCTTGAGGGCAGGATTGGCTCTGGTTTTGTGTTGATGTCCCCAATCCTTAGCCCTGTGCCTGGCATGTGGCCATTTCTTAAATACTTCTCAGTTGATTATCTATGGGTTAAGGTATTAGCTGCCTGCTCTGTACCAGACACTGAAGTAGACCTCGAGGATAATAAGAATCAAGAGAGAAAGAATGCCTAGAGGTTTCCCTGCCATGTATATAAGATGGGTAATCGGTGGTGCTGACTTGTTGGCCAACAATGAGGATTCCTAAAGTACTTTCCAGTTCACTGGACACCTTTCTCCCAGCGACTCTGTTGGGTAGGTTATATGAGCTTTCTGGGCATTTTACAGATGAGTAAATAGAGACTCAAAGAGATTTGCCTGTGGTAACAAAGCTGGAATGCAGGGCAGCCAACACTTCAATCTAGCTTTCTCTGAGAACAGGACCATCTCTCTGTTCTGTAGTTCCTTCGGTTTCCCTATGCACACGAGAGAGGGAAGGATCTGTGAATTCAACAATATGTAACAAATACTCCCTCCACCATGAAGATTTCCACTCATCTTTGTCTTAACTACTAGGGAATTCATTGGGTCACAGATATCAGATCTGGGAGGGACCTTAAAGATCTTCTAGGCCAACCCCCCTCTCTTTACAAATAAGGAAACTGAGGCCTGTGATCAAAAGTTCAAATGAGTAGTCACAGTCAGAATTCTATTTTAATACATGCTTTTGGTGACCAAATACAACACTTAAAAAAATTAAAACCCTCGCCCTTTGTTTGAACTAGCGATGGAACGATCAATGTTCACAAAATTAGATGGTTTGTCAGTATTTTTTTTTCTGATTACTTGAAAGAATCTTCTTTATTGGCAACGATCCTTTGGCTATTCACCAGAAAGTTAGTATTTGTCAATCTTCTGTCTCATATGTTGTCAGTCTTTGTCCTGTGTCTCTCACCGGCATCCAGGGGAACTCCAGGCTTCATTTAAGGAAGCCCCAATACACAGGACAATGACTAGCAGCACCTCCCTTTCAGAGATCAGACATGTCCCTATATCCTATGGCCTCTCTTCCAGTCCTATATTTTCCCTACAAAACACAAACATAAAATGCAATGACACATATGCGTGAATCGGGATCCAAGAAAACCCTGATTCAATGAGGCCAACTGGAGCTAGAGAGTTTCTAGAATCAAGGTTCCAAGGGATACCTAGAACCGTCCTGGTGCTGAGCTCTCCAACAGGTTGGTCTGCGAAATCAATCGATTTTGTCTCAAGTCAAGAGTGTAGACCCTGCCCGTTGCCTGGGCATCTTGGTATTTCTGGCGAGGAGGGAAGGGGTCTATCACTGACTGCCAGCCAAATGCCTCTACCCCAATAAGAACAAAAATGGCTTACAAATGGGTCTTACAAAAGCTGGTTCAAGGCACAAAGTCCTTCAGCCTCTCTCATTCCCAATCTTCTTTCCCCGGCATTTTCTAGAAAAGCATTCCACGAAGTAGATGTTATTTTTAAAAGAGGATGGGAGGGGACAGCTGGGTGGTTCCGTGAATTGAGAGTCAGGCCTAGAGACAGGAGGTCCTAGGTTCAAATCCGGTCGAGGACACTTCCCAGCTGTGTGATCCTGGGCAAGTCACTTGACCCCCATTGCCCACCCTTACCACTCTTCTACCTTGGAGCCAATACACAGAAGTTAAGGTCTTAAAAATAAATAAACAAACAAATGAATGAATGAATGAGTGAAGAAAGAAAGAAAGAAAGAAAGAGAGAGAAAGAAAGATAGAAAGAAAGAAAGAAAGAAAGAGAAAGAGAGAAAGAGAGGAAGAAAGGAAGAAAGGAAGAAAAGGGAATGGGAGATAATGCCTGAACCTTAGACATTCCATTCTGTGTGTGTGTGTGTGTGTGTGTGTGTGTGTGTGTGTGTTCCCAAAGTGATGAATATTTATGTTGTGTAGAAATGCTTGACCTGCATTTTTATTAATTAATTTAATTTTTAATTAATTTTTAAAAATTTACAAAAAATATACATTTTAATTAATTAATAAAAGTGATCACTTGCATATTTATTGATTAAACTCACAATTCAACCTACATGTATGAATTTACTATGTCCAAGGCCATCCAAACCCAACGAATATCTACTTAGTGCCCAGTCAAAGCCTCAGTCACCCTCATCCACCTAGCAATAAGTGACAGAGCACATGGAGCACTGGGCTTGGGTTCAGGAAGACCTAAGTTCAAATCCAGCTCTGGACACTAGCTGTATAATCTTGGGCAAGTCACTGAACTTTTATCTTCCTTATGGTACTGTAAATTGGGCATAATAATAGCTTGTACCTCCCATATTCATGAGGATCAAATGAGGTAATATTTGTAAAGTGCTTATCACAGTGCATGGCCCATATTAGGTACTTAAAAAATGCTTAGCCCCTCCTTCTAATTATAATCATAATCATCATAGTAATAATCATTAGCATTTTTGTGGTTTGCTAAATGCTCGACATATATCATTTCAGACTTTATAATAGCCCCGCAAGGTAAGTTTTATAATTATCTGAGAGAAGCTAAATGACTTATTTAGGGTCATGCAGCCAATAAGTTTCTGAATCAGTATTTGCACTCAGATCTTTCAGATGGACCCCCAAATGCAATACTATCTTCTCTAGCTCCAACATGTCCCCAGTGGGGGCAGATAAGCATCACTCCTTGGGCATATGTGCTTTCCCTGGTTTATGTGAATGAATGAGTGACTTGATAGCAAATTAACCCATCCCAGGGACATGAGAATGGAGGATATATGGCATGGCTTGGGGGCCGGGGGCCAGGGCTTTCATATATTGGCTGCTTAATAGAAGAAAGAAAATCCCTCCTTTACATGCACTTTTAAATGTCTAAAGCCTTTTGCCCATGGCAGACCTATGAAGCAGGGAAGCTGGACTTGTTCAAAGGGACCATCAAAAAGTGCCAACTCCTCTGAGCTGCTGTGGATTATTATTTTTTTTTTAAGTGAAATTTCCCCCCAGAAGCAGGGACCCGACTTTGGGTAGCCATCATGGATAGGCCGGTTTGGATGTACTTCCTTTGGGCTCTTCTTTTAAACCAGCAAAGGAAACCAGTCTTGTTTGGGCTGCTTTCATGTCTCGTCAGCATCTCTCTACATGAAATCAGCCTGTTGGAAATGGCCTGGCTTCCCAGACTGAGGGATGTGCAGTTCAAAGAGACTTCTCTCCTTTTGTGGTTGAAATAATTATTTTGATTTAGTTCCTAGTTCAACAGAGAGGTAGCATTTCATCCAGGCTGCTGCCATGGGAATTAAATAATTGCTTTAAAGTAATTATAGTTCTGCAAAGTACTTCATTTTGCCCTCACAGTTCAGGTAGGAGGCTAGCTCTAGACTTCTGTCCCTTCACCTCCATAATACTAACCCAAACCCATTCCTTTATTTAAAAAAAAAGGGGGGGGTGAGGGAAGAGGATCCTTTTTCCTCTCTTCTTTCTCCTCTCTGTCCCCTCTCCTTTTTTCTTCACTTCTTCTATCTCCTCCTTTCATCCTTCTCCATTCTCTCTTCCCTCCATCCCTCATCTCTCCTCTCATCTATTTTTTCCTTTCTTCTCCTTCTCCTCATCTCTCCTTTTTTCTCCTTCTTCCTCTCTCCTCTCCTCCTTTATCTCTTTTCTTCTCATTTTTTCCTTCTTCTTTCTCTCTATTAAACTTCCACTGAATGTTAGAAGGAGAAGCTTAGGAAGTGTTTTTGCTCTTTTTATAGTTCAAGGATAAAGTCCTTGACTTTAGATCCTCAAGAGGTTGATGATGTCTATTATGCAGATACAGAAATTGATGAAAGAGATTGATTTTTTTTAAGTTTTTTTTTTTCAGAGTAGAAAGAGGACCTTGCAGACCCCCCTGAGTCTAGCTACAAGTAAGCCCAGCAGGGCACCCACATTTTGGCTTTTTCTCTCAGTAGCATCTCGGATTAGAAGGACACAGAGGGGGCAGCTGGGTAGCTCAGTGGATTGAGAGCCATCCAGATGAGTCTCATCCCAAAGATGTTATGTACAAGCAGAGTTTTCTAGGAGAAAGCCTTTTTTGGTCTCTGGCTGTTGGGAGGTTGGACCAAGCCTGTTTATAGGAACTTGACATTCATTGAACCACCAGGAGCCATAGTCCCTACCTATGCCTCTTTGTGGAGAGAGCCAAGGTCTGTTGCCCAAATACATCTCCAGGTCTCAGCTCCCAGCAGTATGGATGATGAATGGGAAAATGCTGTTATAGTAAACTCCCCCAAGGGCAGGAGCAACGTTTGTCTTTTGCTCTATCCCCAGCATCTAGCATGGTGCCTGGCATAAGAAGAGGTACTTAATAAGTGATTATGGGGCAGCTAGATGACTCAGTTGATCTAGAGACAGGAGGTTCTAGGTTCAAATCTTGCCTCAGAACCTTTCTAGTTGCGCGACCCTGGGCAAGCCACTTAATCCCCATTTTCTGGCCCTTACTGCTCTTCTACTTTGGAACCATTACACGCTATTGATTCTAAGACATAAGGTAAAGGTGTACAGTAAATAATTAATGCTTGTAAATTCACTGATTGAAGTGCTGAGCAATCCTCAGATGTGAAACTTGTAGTTAAATTGAACTAAAGGATGATCCTAGATTTACAGCTAGAACGGAAATTGAATTTGTCTTATCCAATGGTCTCATGGGGCCCAGACCTCAGTAACTTCCACAGGGTTGGCTGCCAGTCTATTCCCTTCTAAAACTTGTAGATTTTGTACATGGAGGCTGTGCTTAGGCTCATGATATTCTTTCCCACTAGAATGTAAACTCCTTGAGGTCAGGAACTATTTTATTTCTGAACCAGGATCGCTATTGCTTGCCAAATTGCATGGCACAGAGATTCTGAACCTCTTTGGTTTTAACCATATGTTCTTATTTGCTTCTCTGCAAAAGGAGGGGAATAGATGGCCAGACCTCTCAGGTCCCTTCATCCCTGGTGAGGTGACCATCTGCACTGGACAGAAAACAATACTTCCATACCGGAAGTTCCTACCAATTACATCAGAAGGCTAGACCAAAACTCCAAAGAATGGCAGCAGCAACAACAACAACAAAAAAAAAAATGGCAAAAACCCAAAATCCTTTGAAGGAGATCTAAATTGGTAGCCTGTTGGGAGACCCATGAATATCCCTAATTTTATCCTCAGGATGAAGGGAAGGATCAGTTATCCTTTAGAACTTTCTCAGAAAACTGAAAGGAGGCTAGAAAGAGCACCTAAGAGAATCATTACTAAGTTGTCAATTAGGGAATTAGTCTGTCCTCTTTTAATAATCTCAGAGATTTATCTTTCATGGTATTAACTGAAGCTGGCATTTAAATAAAGCACAGCTACCTACAAATGGATTTTCTCGTTCATTTTCTTACACTAAATGACTTCCTTACCTTTTAATGGTTATAAAGTATAATTTCATGGGGGGAAAAAAGCTACAGCCTACAACTTTAGTTCCTTCCCAAGAAGGCAGAGAGTGGGGGGGATGAGGGAGGGATCTTAGTCATCAGACATTTTATAGAATGCTGTAACTAACATTCTGAAATTGGCCCAAAACAGCAATAAGAAAAGAGCAAAATGACTTGGAGAACTTCAAATACATTTTCTCAGTTCTCCGGCTGATAGTTTATTTTTAATTGGTACATGTATATAGAATTGGGAGAAAATCATAGGGGAAACTGAGGCATAAATATGTTGCAAATGTCTTGTTATTTTTATTTTAATGAGCCAGAGAAAATAGAATGTATCATTAAACATAGCAGGGATAACTTAAAAGTAAAATGAAGTGATAACTATCACTGAATGTTATTTATCAAGGACTGTAGGCTAAATGCTCCCAGTGAATTCCCATCTGTGAGGTTCCAGCTGAGCTAGAGAGTAGGGGCCAGTCTGATACCTGGCACTCCGGATTATTTTCCCCATTGGGAATAAGGACTCCCACTGATTTGAGTGGAGAAGAATGGGTCAGACTTTCTCATGACAGAGATTTAGCCATTGGTGATCCAATCTAACCAGCAACTCAAAAGCTCCCTCCCACATCACCTACTCTGATCAGAGTAACAATTAGCAAACACATTAGAGAGATAACACGGATGCTCATTTAGAGCATTGTGACCGTAATGAGAGTTGAAAGCAAAGAAACCTGGCAGGGAAAGACATCTGGGAGTCCCAGACATTGGGGGTTAGAATCCAGTATAGGTAACTAGGAAGAGCTGAAGATGCTAAGATCACTGGACCCTGCCATCCCCCGTGATGATGCCTGAGTATCTGTAAGCTGTTCATCAATGCTTCTCCCCTGCTTTGGATCACTTCCCATGACTCCGTTTGCATACCCCCGTCAGTTCCCTGTCCCAGCGCTAAATTAAGGGTCAAATTAGACAACAAATCCAACCAGGAAAAATAGTAGACAGTGATTTAGCACTTGGAATACATATGGCCTCTTGGAGTATTCTGGAATGAGCCATGCTACTTGGATCAAACTTAGAACCAACCATCAGGCTGAATTTTGGAGTCATGGGATGTGAGTTTGAATCCACGCTCTGACATTCACCCTTTGTATCACTCATCTGTTTGGACCTCGGTCTCCTCAGCTCTAAAATGAAGAGGTTGGAATAGATGATCTTTAATAGCCCTTCCAGCTCTAGATTTATGAGGGATCACCTGAGAGACCCTAGAACCTGTGCCTCTCCTTGAGAAAATGATCGGTACTCCTGGGAGAACTATCCAACCAACTTAGCATTTTTTCAGAGCTCTTTTTCCAGAGAAGAAATTTTATTTCTTGCTCATTAAAAAAAATTGTTTAAGGTTATTAGAGCTAGAAGGGAGCCTCTGTCTAGTCCTAACCAGTCATTTTAAGATGAGGAAACTGAGTTATTTTGCCTTTATGAAGTTACTTGTCCAAGATCATACTGGTTCATTTCATTGCAGGTTGGGACCCTAGAGACCATCTAGCTTTTTTTCTGCAAATAAGAGCAATGAGGTTCATAAAAGTTAAGTGACTTACCTATGCCCACACAGGTAATAAGTAACAAAGCCAGGAGATCTTAGGTCCTCTGACTCTCTCTAGTTCTGATTCCTCCATGGTACACTGCCCACTCAAAGAAGCAAGGGGGACTGAAAGCCAGGCTTAGAAAGTTCAAATGTGGCTTCAATTCCTAGCTACGTGTCCCTGGATAAATCACTTAAACACATTGTCTAGCCCTTATTGCTCCTCTGCCTTACAACCCAATACACAATATTGATTCTAAGACAAAAGTTAAAATAAAGTGGGCAACTGGGTAGCTCAGTGGGTTGAGAGATAGACTGAGAGACAGGAGGTCCTGGGTTCAAATATGACCTTAGACCTTTCCTAGCAAGTCACTTAACCCCCATTGCCTAGCTCTTACCACTCTTCTACCTTGGAACCAATATAGTGATCCCTCACCTATCACGGCAGTTCCATTCCAGAGATCCCCATTATGAGGGAAAATCCATGAAATAACGGTGTTATATTTATTTTCGTATTCGTCTACTAAAACCCTGCTAGGTGCCAGGTTGTGTGCTAAGCTCAGGGCTACATCAGAAGGAGAGACAGTCCTCACCCTCCAAGCTTACACGCTAAGGCTAACCGTTTGCCAGATTATTGGGGTTGTTCCCAGGACCCATTTAATCTGGCACGAAGGTGATCTATGCCTCTTTGGATACTGAGCGCGTGCCGGCCTCATGATCTGAAGGCAACAGGCTACCACCGTCCCATCTGGCATTTCCCTAGAGTAGCTCACACAGTATTTTTTTTTTTAAACCCTTGTACTTCGGTGTATTGTCTCATAGGTGGAAGATTGGTAAGGGTGGGCAATGGGGGCCAAGTGACTTGCCCAGGGTCACACAGCTGGGAAGTGGCTGAGGCCGGGTTTGAGCTCACACAGTATTTGATGAGAAAAAGGTCCTTACCATTCCCAAGGTGCAATGGACTGAGTCAGGAAAGGCTCTGGGTCAAGGGCTGACTAAGACCCATCCCGACTGTGTGGCCTTGGGCATGGCCCTTCACCTCTTAGCCCTCCCTACCTGTAGGTTGTAGAGAAGGTTCCTACCTGCACAGGTAGAGAGCATTTCCTCATCTGGGAGGTCTCTGTTCCTGGGAAAGTGAGGGTCCAACCCCTGTCCCTATCCCAGCCCCAAACTGATCCCATCCAGAGATGAGCTGGGATACCTTGAGGTCCGCTGAGATCCCATCTGTCGGGTACTTACCAGACACAGTGCCTGGCATAAGGCATGTGCTTAATCAGTGCTTGGTCCTCCTCTCATCAGGTAGCAGGTCTCCTGGGGATCTCAAAGCCAAGTGTGAATGGGCAGCGGTCGATTCATTCTCTTGGGAAGGGGTAAGAGACACGATTTGGGCAAAGAGACCCCGAGTGCCTTTCCAGAACTGAAATCCTGTCATTCCAGGACTTAGAAGAGTCCTTTGAGGGACATCCCTTGGGTCAGTATCCCCATTTTACTGATTTACAAACTGAGTGAAGTTAAATGTTCACAAATGGTCAGAGTTGGAGGCAGGACCTTCTGGCTCTACATCTAGCCCTCTACACATTATACCATGATACACGTGAGGTCCTCAAACCTGGGTTCAGATCCCAAATTTCTTCCTATAGAATGGGAGGCCCTTGGGGTAAGATACTCTTCCTTTTTTGCCTTTATATCCCCTGTGCCTAGCATAGTGACTAGCACGAGGTACGTAGTTAATGGATGTTTCTTTTTTGTTTTGTTTTGTTTTTAAGTTTTTATTTTGAGTATTTTCCCATAATCCCACTGGATTTTACACACATCATTGATCAAGACCTAATTCCATATCATTGATATAGTTGGACTAGAGTTCTCGTTTAGTGTCTACATCCCCAATAATATCCTCATCAGTCCATGTGTTCAAGCAGTTGTTTTTCTTCTGTGTTTCTCCTAATGGATGTTTCTTGATTGATTATGTGACCTTGGGAAAGTCATAGTCTCTCCCTGAGCCTCAGTTTCCACTTCTGTAACATGTATGGGATGGATGTTGTCCTTAAAGAGTCCCTCCTGCTCTCATCCTAAATCTGTGATAGCCTCAGAACCAGCTGCATCTCTCCAGGTCAGGTGAGAAGCACAATTAATTAAAAGGTCTTCATTTCAAAGGGCTTCTGTAGTTTGGGTTCTGTTTGTTTGTTTTCTTATGTGATGTTAATTATAAAGAAAAATGATTGTTGCACCTTGCGGGTCCTCCTCTCTGCTGGAGAAAGACATCTGACAGTCTCCTGCGAGTGCCTCTATTTAATTAGAGCAGAGGATTGAGGAGGACTCCTGGGTCCTGGGGCAAGTTACTGTCTCTTTGCCAATCTGTTAAATGGGTGTGATAATACCTCCCTTGCAGTGCTGCCATAAGGCTTAATTAAGGCTTGTGAAGTGTGGTGAGCCTGAGCAGTGAAATACTAGAGAAGGAAGGGCAATAATATATTATTATCTCAGCCTGGCTTCTTGTTTTCTTCTTTCCTTGTCTACATACATACATACATACATACATGTGTGTGTACATTTATTTATTTTTTTGTTTGTTTATATAAAATAAGAGCAGAAACCTTCCCTATATGGTGTGAAGGAAATGTTTTTAAAATCTCCCTGGATGCGTGTGGACACGGCAAAGCCAGGCCAAGCCAAGCCAAGCGTGGCCACTGACCTGCCTGCAGTCTTGGCAAACCTTATCAGCTTTGGTGTTGCCGTGCCTATTCCACCTAGGAGGTTGCATTGGCAGAAAAAAAGAATAATGACGTTCATGGCGATTGGCACCAGGTCGTGATGAGAGAGACAGAAAGGAAGAAGGAAAGCGGAGACCACCTCGTTTTTCTTCCTTAAATGCTTTATGATGATTGACGAAGCCCTTTCCTCCGGACAACTGTGTAAGGCAGGCAAGAAGCCCTATTGTGGCCAGAATATATAGACTATTAGAGATCTCCCTGAGGAATCTGAGTCTCCCAGAGGGCTGGTGGCTTCCCCCCAGTTCCACAGCTGTGGGACTGTTTGGGCAGTAGGTGAATTCAGGGCTGCGACTCCATGTTATTGAACCTTTTTATGGAAGACGTAGATGGCATGTTTATCCAATGTCCAAGGAACCCACCACTGGGAAGTAAGGCTGAGGAGCAGCCTGGGGCCGTGGGAGGAAACCTGGTGTGGAATCACCAACCAGCTGAGTGATCTCAGATAAGATAATGACCTTATCAGAACCTCAGTTTTCCCACCGGGGAAATGGAGATGATATTTAACGCCTGCTAACCTCTTACACCTTTCGCGTTAGTTGTGTTCAGAGTGGCAGAGCTGATTGAAATCGGGGTTTCCTAAGTGAGTCTAACACCTCGTCCCCTGGCGGTTGGTCCCCCGGCTCTGCTCTCTATCAAGAGGCCTGCAGTGTTGGCCAGCAGATTGGGGCTTGGATTCCACTTCCAAAACTTGCCAGCTGGGTGACCCTTTCCGGGTCACTTCCCTGTCCAATGGGGGCGATGATGATCGAGACTCCCCTCCCCTTCTTCAGGTCGCTGTGAGCTAATGGGAGCAAATGTTGGCAAGCCAAAGCTTAAAATGCGGATGTCAGGGGAGGGGGAGGGCGAGGGGTGGAGGGGAAAGTAGGAGCAGGAATCATGTAACCATGTTAACTTTTATTATTAATGAATGTTTAAAAATGAATATTAATGAATGTTAAAAAATATTGAATATGAATGAATGTTAAAAAAATGTATAAAGATTGTATAAAGGAAATAAGATGCAAAAAAAAAAAATGGGGATGTCAGCTCAGCAGTTGTGATGATCGTTTTGTTTAAAGGAAAACTTGAAATGGAGAGACTTGGGTTTGGACATTTAAGTGAAAGTAGAAAGGGAAAGGGAGGGAAGGGAGAGGCTTCTATTTAGATAAGCGCTGCCCGAGGGTAATGGCCAAGGAGTAGGTTTCCAGGAACTCTCACCCAGATCCCAGGCCATCTCCTCCACTTAGATTTAGCTCAGAACAAACAAATAAACAAACTTCCTTTTCACTTTTAGGAGCCAAAGGAGCAGTGATTAAAGAATCCAGGCCGGCTCCACTTTTTTTTTTTTTTTTTTTAATCTCTGTGGTCCTAGATGCTAAAGACTTAAAGTTAACAGAATTTCCCCCCAAAAATAGAGTAAGATAAAAGATTGAATTACTGCTTCTGATCAAGAATGTATTTCTGGGGGGGGGGAAGAATAATTGTCGAGTCCTTTCTTCTTTAAATATAATTTCTCCGTTATAGACAGCCCCCCCCAAAAAAAAAATCGAATTAATGAAGCTTTCAGATGTCTCCATTATGCCATCTAAACAGCTAAAGACTTTACTAAGGATCTGGGGAGGAGTCATTAGAGAATCTCTTGGCATTAGATCCTCATGGTGTCTGGGTGAAGAAAATACTTGGCTGTCCAAATGGCAAGGTCCATTCTTTCCTGTCTTCTTGCCATTTCCTCCAGCTCCCACACTGGAAGGGGAAAGGACTCCCCCAAGGGATTTCTGAGGAGGGACACTCTTAATCTTTTGCATTAGTTGCTGGAAGACTAGGAAAGGAGTGCCTGGGACTATCAGCAGCCCGGGCTGGTGAAGCCACTCCTCCCTCTACCTGTGCCTGTGTCAGGAATTTGAGGC
This sequence comes from Gracilinanus agilis, assembly GCF_016433145.1. Lineage (NCBI taxonomy): Eukaryota > Metazoa > Chordata > Mammalia > Didelphimorphia > Didelphidae > Gracilinanus > Gracilinanus agilis. The sequence goes on along the minus strand of NC_058132.1, from coordinate 645,708,401 downwards.
TCTTCTTCTGAAACCCTTTATTGAAGCATGCAGAGAATCCAGCAGTGAAGTTTGGCCTTGAATACGCTTATAAATCTGAAAAATGGGGTCTTTCGGTTTTGGACGGCTCAAGTCTGATTTTCACACTGGACTGTTGGAAGAAAGATTTTGTTCGATGAGAGAGGAAGGTTGTAATAAGGATGGTGATTAGTAACATTCATTTAGCAATTTAAGGCTTGCCCAGTGCTTTATAGAAATTGCCTCATTTGATTCTCACAAGAATCCTGAGACAGAGGCGATTATTTTCCAGATTTTACCAAAGAGGAAACTGAGGCTCAGAGGATACTAGATTTGTCCTGGGTCACACAGCTGGCAAGGAGTTGAAGTCAAATTTGAACTCAGCTCTTCCTGATTCCCAAGTATGGCAATCTATCCACTATATTGAGGGATAAGTTCACAAAGTGACCACGTTCCCTCTTCCCAAACCCTTTTTATTTTTAGAATGCATCTCCCTGGAATCAGTGGCTTCAGATGTCAAGAACAGCCTTTTCTGAGCCTTGTGGCTGCTCTTCAGTGTTCTCTCTCCTTCCTCACATTCTCCTTGACGGACTTCTTATGGTGATGGTGGAAAGAGGAAGGGATTCCAAAGCCCTCTTTTGATGTTTGACTCCTCTATGGCTTGAAGCCATTGATCCACACCAAATGGACCTCAGTTTATCTGTAAAATAAAGAGGTTGGACTGATGCCCTCCAAAGTCCCTTTGACTGTCTGGGTTTGCTTGAGTAAAGGCAATGGAGTGCCCCAGCTCAAGGAATTGAAGATGCCTTCAGGAAGCCACATGAATCACCATTCTGCTCAGTTTAGAAACATACCTGTGGCTTGACCAGGCCTTAATATGGCCGCATCATCAGTCTTTTGCCAAAAGGGAACGTTCTGCTCCCCAAAGTTCCTCTGAGGTCATCGTTCTCAGAGGCTCAGAGTCTTTGTTTTATATGATCCCAGGTAATGAGCAGGATGCGTTCTTCACCCACTCCTGATGTAGCAACGGTGCGTCTGCTAGTCTAAACCCCTTGTTTTACAGATGAGGACACTGAGGCCCAGAGAGGGGAAGAGACTAGCCGGAGGTCACCCAGTTAGTCAGTAATTAAGTCGAGATTCACACCCAGATCCTCAGGCTCCAGATTCTGGTTCTTTCCCTTAGACCTTGGCAAATCATTGGAAAGATGAGTTCATTGGACTGTGTCTTGGGCCCTTCCTTAGTCAGTTTATTCTGTCACCCTTGGCTGCTGGGGATGGTTGTTTCTTGGTACAGACATCTGCTGAAAACCCTCCTCTGGAGGTATGTGGCTGAAGGGGAAAAGAATAAAGAATAAAAAGCGTTCTGCTGTCCTAGAATTCCCGAGATGGAAGCACCTTCTTTCTGGGATCAGGTGGACACATTCCCTTGATGGGGGGGGGTCACACAGCTTGCCTAGTTGGAGAATTAGGATTAGAACTCATAGCCTTCTAGGATGTCCACTCCCCACTCCACCCCCCTGGTGCTAGCTCTGCTGGGACAGATGCTTTGGTAAAAAGTAAATCCACCGAGGAGACCCTGGCATAGAACTTGTCCCCTGGGCACTGCCCATCTGAGGAATGGATCAGTAGACCATTCCATCAAGCTAGGTTCATCATAGGCTAATTAGGCTGACAGCTTTCTTTTTTTTTTTTTAATAGCATCTTTAGAGCTTAGTTTGGAGTTAGCTCCATGATGCATGGGGTGTGAGCCATGGAATTGTTATTGTCCTTGCTGTGTAGACCTGGTTAGACTTTAAGACCATAATTCCCAGGGCTTAGAAGCCAGTGGCCTCAGAGGACACCTGGGAGTGCTAGAAATGCAGTTCTTCAAACTCAAAGGCCTTTTCTCATGACTCAGTTGTAATGAATTTTGAAAAGAGTAAATTAAAAAAGTCTAATTTTTAAAATAATAGTAACTAACATTGATAGAGGTGCTTTGAAAGTTTGCAAAGTATTTTGCCTATATTGGCAAATACTCTGGGTATTGTTGTACCCATTTTACAGATGAGGCCATTGAAATTCAGAAAAATGATGCGACCAGCTAAACGTGTATTTCAGTTCAAGTATTCCTTATCCAAGTCCAACAACCTACCCACCATGCAACCCTGCCTTTCCCAGATGCACGCAGAGCAGCTCCCTGGACCCGCTCCCCTTTAAATAGGCGAGATAGTATTCCCTATCCTCAGGTCTGGCTATATCTGGCTAAAGGTTGCTGCTTGAGAAGCTGAGACTCTCCTAAGCAGATGGATGGCAAGGAGCTCCCACTGGAGCCCCTCAAGACCTGAGCTCGGGGGTCAGGAATAAAAGTCGCCTTTGCTTCTGCAGAACTAGGAGGAGGCTCGAGGGAGGGGAGGATGCTGTCGCACGAGGCGTTTTCAGCTTCCCCCCCCATCTCCCATTCTCGCCGAACTTTCAGCTTGCTCCAAGATTTCCAGCCACTTCCCGGACCACGCTGGCCTGGCACTTTGGGGGTGTTACATTGGCCTCGTGCCCGCTGCTTATGGAACGGATAGCTCGGGCTCCACGGAGGCCAGGATCTCAGACTGAAAGGGACCTTGGAGGCCATCAATGCAGATGCCACTGGAAAGTGTCCCAGGGAGGGAGAGCCCACTGAGGCAGCCCATCGTCCTTCGGGGCAGCTCCCACATCAGACCTAATCTGTATCGTTGCCACTTTCCCTACCGGACCTTCAGGCACTTGGGGATCGCTGCCCATCCACTCCAGGCTCAGTATCCCCAGTTCCTTCATCCCATCTCCCTATGATGGGCAGCAGAGGCCCTGGGGCTCCTGGCCGCCCTCTAAACTGTGGCACCCAGGAGGTTCCGCCCAGTGTGCACCCACGTACGCCCTCAAATGCCCTCTTCTCACCCAAACCAAAAAGGGAAGCTGGTCCCTCGGAGGTAAGAGATGCAAGGAGAGGGCCAGTGTGGCCTAGTAGGAGAGCACGCTGTTCTTGCAGTCAGTAGAAATCTGGGTTCTAATCCCCCCACGGCACCTCCTGACCGAGTGACCTTAGACAAGTGATTGCTCCTTTCCAAGCCGCGCTGGTCCAGGAATCAGGTAGGAGGAGAGTTCCAGTCTGGCATCTGTTTCCACAAAGGAGCTCCATCCGTCCTTCGTAGTCCTTGACCACAGGGGAGAGGGAAGATCCGTTCCGCCAAGGCAACACCATCGCTGTTGAAGGGAAGGAGGAAGGAGAAGCATCTCCCTCTTGGAATACTGAGGCACGAAGGACGGACCCATCCATCGATAGGCGAGAGAGACCGACTCCTGGATCCAACCAGCTCCGTCTGAAGGAATCCCAGGCTTGACTTGGCCTTCGTCAAGGCCGCATCTGGCGGTGGGAATGACCAGGCAATGTGGGCTTATGGGAATTCACGGGCCCAGAACATTATTTAGCAATGCCCCTGCGCACAGTAGGTACTTATAAAAGGCTCGTTCCCTTCGCCAGCGTAAGCGACAAACGAAAAGTATGGCAAGTCCATTCCATGGACCTTTGCAGGAGAGAGAGAAATACTTCTGGCTCGGCCAATCACGAAAGGCTTCCTGGAAGAGATGGCCTTGAAGCTGGGTTTGATGGGATGGGAAGGAGGGATTTACACAGTAGTGGGAATTCTAGGCACCGAAACAGCTTCGGCCAGGCAGAGCCGTAAGTGAAGGGCACAGGACGTGGGAGGGTTGGGGACTGGAAGGGGACTAGAGGAGTGTTGGAGGTCAGAGCACCACAGAATCCTCGAGCTCGGAAGGCCTGAGAGCCCTCAAGTCCCAGCCCTGCCCCAAAGGGAACCCCGGCGCACCCCAAGGGGTCGCTTCCCCGAGGAGCCCACTCCCTCATTCCAAAGGAGGCACGTAGTGTTTGAGGGAAGCTCTAATCATGGCCTTCGGAGGTTCTGGATCGTACCGTTTAATCAGCCACGTAACGAGCATTCGATGATGTACCCGGTATTGTGCCAAGCTGAAAATGAAGGGGCGGCGAGGTGGTACCAGGGACTGAGTGCCAGGCTGGAAGTCAAGAACCGGATTCAAATCTTCCTTAGACCCATCCTAGCGGGGTGACCCTGGGCAAGTCACTTAACCCCATTTGCCTGGCTTTGCCCTTCTGTCTCAGAAGGTCAGAAAAGGGCGAAAAACAAAGAGAGACAAAGATGGAACGATCTGCTATGGAGGCGTCGAGCCCCCCTCGGGCGTTCTCATCCTCCTTTTCCAAGTTAAGAAGCCGAGGCTCAGCAGCTGGAGGGTTTGCCCCTGCTTGCGTTGCTGGCCTCAGAAGCAGGATTCGAACCGACCCCATCTTGATTCCAAGAGCAGCAGGACGCAAACCAACATCATCTTAACTCTAAGTCCAGCACGCTGGCCTCTGGGAGGCTGGAAATACTCGCCTAAGGATAAAGTGTGCAGAGCCTTGAATGCCAACCTTAGCAACCTGGCCTTGAATTAGAAGTCGATGAAGCTCCGTTGTATGTCCCCGTTGAGAACAATGACAGGATCCAACCAGTCCTTAGAAAGATGAGTCTGGCCACCATGTCGAGCAGCCTGGCATGGTGGTGGGAGGAGGCTGGGAGCAGAGAAGCCAGTTATACTAAGGCAAGGGTTCAAGTTCTTTGTGCCAAGGGCCTGAACTGGGGCCGCGGCACCGGCCTTTGTCGTTGGGAGGCGTCCGTGGCCAAGCCGGGCAGACAGGGATGGCCGTACAGTGGCCCCGAGGCCAGAGAACCACCCCGGAGCATCGCGGGGGCACGCGTGGACTTGGTTTTAAAGGGCGATGCTGTGCGCGTCGTCTTCTTGTTTCCTGGTTCCACTTTACTGCCGTTTGGGCCCACACGAGGTCAGGATGCTGGCGAGGGCGAGCCCCGGGCCCGGGCCGGGCCGGTTCTAGAGACAGAGTGTGCTCGGCCAGAGACGCCGTCCTGGGGAGAGAGCCGGGAGAGCGAGGAGTCACGGAACGGAATCATTCTGTGTCTGAAGTGTGAGCAGGAGAGGTTCTGTGTGCGAGCATGTGTGTTCGTGTGTGTGTGTGTGTGTCCATCCGTCTGTGTCTGTGTGTCCGTGTGTCCATCCTCACAAGGGGGGGGGGGTCTGCGTAGGGGAGGGACACAAGAAGAAGGAGACGACGTTCTAAAAGCCGCTGGACCAATTCTCACAGGTGGGGCGACGTCTAGTTGGAGTTTGGGGTTCATCGAGCCCAGGGGCCAGAGAGGGAAGAGCCTGGTCTGGGGGCACCAGGCTCCAAGGGCAGGGCCGAGGCGCAGAATTGGATTCCGGGTCTCTGGCTTATCTTGTCCTCTTCTCACCCCCTCAATTCTGTCCCTCTCTGGAGTTTGAGCTCCAGCAGCTCCTTCCCATCTCGTTTCCCATCTCGTCCTTGAAAGTCAGTGCTGGGGCAGCAGGGTGGCTCCGTGGAGAGGGAGCCGGGCCTAGACACGGGAGGTCTCGGGTTCAGATTTGGCCTCGGCTACTTCCTAGCTGGGTGACCCTGGACCAGTCACTTAACCCCCATTGCCTTCCCTGTTTGGCTCTTCCGCCTTGGAATTGAAACCTCGTGTTGATTCTAAGACAGAAGGGAAGGGTTTACCCAGAGAGAAGAAAGAGGAAGGAAAGAGGAAGTCCTGCTAAAAGGGGGGCCGCTCACGAAGGCTGGGCCCAGCCTGCCTCCCCCAGGGGCAAGGATGGGATTTCAGGGAGGATTATGGGTAGGCCGAGGCTAGAGGCAGCGAGGGCCGGCGGCCTCCCAGAGGCCAAGGTGCTGTTGTGACCCCGCAGGGGTGCCCGTCGCCTTGCCGGGCCCACAGCCGGCCTGGCCGCTGGCTCTGGGGGGGCCTCTCCCTCCGGGGGGGGCACACGGGCTCTCCCCCCGGGCAGTGCCAGGGAGGGGCTGTGGTCAGCCTTCTCGCCACTGAATCATGGCCATGAGCTCATGTCTCCGGCGGGATGAGTCAGGGCCGGCCCAGGAAGGGTGTTCCACAGGGAAGGTGGGAAAGCGCCAGGCCGGCCCGCTTTGGCCTCCCCCGTTGGCGGCCGGACAGCGGCCCGGACAGAGCCCCGAGAGCGGGGCTGCGGCGTTCTGGCCGGCCGTGGGTGCCTGCCGGGAGCTGGAAGAGTTAACCGAGAAGCGAGCCGAGCCGTGCCTGCGGGGCTGCGGGCTAAGTAGGTGAAATGATGTGTTTGGGAGCCGAAGGTTCTTGCAGAAGGCAAGACGCAGCTTGCAGGAGAACATCTGCGGCCGAGCAGCTCTGCGGAGACGGGGCCAAGGCTTGTTTGTGCCTCTGCGCCTGTCCCGACCTGCCTGGGAGCCCGGAGACGTCCTCGCCGGGCGCCGGGAAGGGGGTGGGCACGTGGGGGACCCCGCCGGGCTCGGCCTCTCCTGCTGCCCCGAGAAGGCCAGAGGCTCCCTCCAGCCGGAGACGGGCCGAGGCGGGCACCGAAGCAGCCCCCTGGAACTTCCTCCGGTCACACGGGATGGCTCACCCGGGGGGCCTGGCCTGGGCTGAGAGGCGAGGCCGAGCCCGGCTCCTCTTCCTTCTGAGGCCCGTCGAGGCACCCACAAAGCGGACGTGGCTTACAGAGGCCTCAGCGCTGGGCTAGTCCTATGGTGGGAGGGGAGCCCACGGCCAGGCTTCGCTATCAGAATGAACGATGGGCTCCCCTCGGTCCCTCCATTTATGCATCGTCCTCAGAAAATGGATCATCGATCCCAAGCAGTGCTTGTATTTATGGACACGTATGTGTTTGTAGATGGCCGTGTTGTTTCCCGTGAGAGGAGGGAGCTAACAGACTCTGTTAGGTATTCAAGGCATGTGAGGCATATATGATTGCACCCATTTTAGAGATGATGAAATGGAGGCTCCTAGAGGCAGGGTGACTCACCTTGACTCCTCTATGGTGGGGAGAGATTGTACTTCCCTCTTGGAGTCTCCCGCTAACAGTCCTGCTGCCCTGTTGGGCCACCTCTTGTCTCAGAATCATGCGTCTCCAGTGCCCAGCCCCAAGCCCAACCCTTTACCCATCCCTGTGCCCAGCCCTGTGTCCAGCCTTTTGCCTATCCCCATGCCCAGCCCTTTGCCCATCCCTGTGCCCAGCCCCATGCCCAGCCCCATGCCCAGCCCTTTGCCCAGCCAAGGACAGCATGCAAAGTCTGTGTCACTCAAGTTAAAGGTTCTCTGTGGTGCCCAGAAATCGGCTTTCCCTCTGCTGAGGACAAAGGCCCTGTGGAAGGCACTTGGCAGAGCTCAGACCGGGGTGGCTGAGCCTGAGAAGGGCACTTTCTGAGAAGCCCAAGAGACGGGCCTGGCGGGGCAGCTCAGATAGGACGGAGCACGAGGGCCATCGGGCAGAGGCAGCTGGAGAAGGAGGGTGCCGGGATCCCCGGGCTCTAAAATGTCCAATAGAGCGCACTCGCCCCTGGGCGTGAAGAACAGGTAAGGAATGGAGCAGGAGGACGGTCTCTGGTTGGGAAGCAGAGGCCCCGAGTTCAGATCCTGCCTTCGTCATTTGTTCACTGTCTGACCTAAGACCAGCCGCCTCACCTCACTGGCCCCCAGGGGTGTCCCCTGTAACTTGGAGGGTCTGGACACCGGGGCTCCGCGGTCCCTTCTAAGGCGTCTCAGACCAGCGGAGCCGCGCTCTCACCCAGAGAAATCCAATGGCGCGCTCACACCGCGGATGTGGGAGCTCTCCATTGACTTTACCTCCACTCCTGGCGGACTCTGATTTCCACGCCTGCTTGCACAGGCACGTCCTGGTCCTTCTGGGCACGCGCCCATGTGGCCCCGCCTCCGCTCTCCTCCGCCCGCCATCTTGGGCCTCGTGGCCTCTGTGGTTCATTGAGCAACAACCCCGTCTCGCCTGGGTGGATTCTAAAAACATGGGCGCCCCGGCCTTGTTTGCCTTGGAGCCACATCAAGCCAGTGGGCTCCGAGGAAGCAGCCCGATGCGCCCTGGTCTCTGCTCCTCGCCCCCTCCCCAGTGACGCCCTCCTGAGCCGTGAGGAGAAACACGCGGCTTTTCACTCCGAACGCACTCGCTTCGACCCAGGCTGTGTCCCTGACGAGATCCTGCGACCTTCCGTGAGTCACCTCCGTCTCTCAGAGAAGATGAGCTAAAAAGGCTGCCCCATGAGCCTCCCTCCAGCCGCAGCTCTGTGAGCTTGTCCGGGGAGCTGGGCCCGACGGCTCTCCTCGCTTTTGGTCCGGCCTTCTGTCCAGTGGTGAACCCACACAGGGTTTCCGGAGGGAGGCCATCACTGCCCATTAGACGGGGACGAAGAAAGACTGAGGCGCCTCCTAGGCTGAAAATAGCGGCCTCAGTGGCAGATCCAGGGACGCCCCTGGGTTGGGATGGCTTCATTCTGAGAAGAGTGAAAAGAGCTTTCCGACAAAGTGCTCTCTTCTTGGGAGGGACGGTTTGAAGTCCTCCTCCCCCTCCTCCCCGTCCTCCCCCTCCTCCCCATCCTCTCCGTCCTCCCCGTCCTCCCCCTTCCAGCTCTTTCTGGCTGCTGAAACGTTGAGGAAGAACTTGGCTTCTCTCCATCGCCTCTTTAGCATTTCACAGCCACTCTGTCCATTTGGATCACAATAGGCATCCTAGAGAACCGTCTAGTTAGTGGGATCTGGGTTCAAATCTACTAGATTGGATGCGAGAGAACCAAACGTGGTCTCAGAAAGACCGGATGCTGGGCAGCTGGGAAGCTCAGTGGATGGAGAGTCAGGCCTGGAGACGGGAGGTCCTAGGTTCAAATCCGACCTCAGACACTTCCCAGCGGTGTGACCCTGGGCAAGTCACTTGACCTCCATTGCCCATCCTTACCACTCTTCCACCAAGGAACTAATACACAGAAGTTAAGGGTTAAAAAAAAAAAAAAAGAAAAGAAAAGAAAGAAAGACTCGGATGTACAATCAGTAATGGATCAAGTCACCTAAACTCTGAGCTTGTTTCCTCCTCTATAAAATGGGGCTGGAGACTTAAAACTCCCAGGGTTATTGAGAAGAGGTCACATGAAAATGGGAAGCCTTAGGGCAAGTTGTCCCAAAAGTCTTAGTGTACTTTAAATGATTCAAGCTCAGCCCCACATAAGTCGTTCCTCTCACAGCCAATAATAGACAATCACCACTGGATGAACATTTTCCAGTGTCCTGAAACCATGAAGAAACCCCCCCCACACACACATGTATCTCCCAGTATAGACCCTCCCTAATCTATTGATTTTATTTTCCAAGGGCAACTCTAGTCTACAAGTGGGTCGCCCCCTCCCCACCGCCCCCAGGAGACACTGGTTCCCTCTATTCTCCAAATACTCTCTGTATAACTTCAGACCTGAACCTCGACCAACTCTGAGAATTCCTTTAGAAAGAAACAAGCTAATTCCCACCAAGGGCCCTCCAATCCTTTCCTCACCGTGTCCAATAGCCACTCATCTCTGAGAAGGGCCTCCCATTAGAGCTGGAGAGTCAGAGCAAATGAGGCTTGATAGCAAAGCTAATATTTAATCATGAATTCATGTTTCTCCAGGGTGCACAGGGAGAGATGACTGCCTAGCAGATAGGATGTGCCTCTGGGATGAGGATAGATTTTGTCCAGAAAATGAGCTTAGCCCGGTTGAAATGTCATGGCTGCATTTTTGTTTGCTAATTAGAGGATTAAATGGGCAAAGATTTGGAGAAAACTGTCAGAGTGCCACGGAAAACTTTGAGGCTTGAATCTAGCTAGAGGTGAAATGAACTGCATTTTTAGACTCTGTTCCAATTACTGTCTAGTTGTACCTTGAAAATAATGTGTATGTTCGCTTTCTCTCCTCTTTCAATGTTGTAAAAGTACATGTCACAGAATCTAGTGGAAGGAGAGACAGACCATGTGGTTATAGAAACACATTAGCAACATAATTCTTGGCTGCTTGCATTGGGCTATCCTTCACAATTAAAGCTTGAAGCCCTGAATTGTAGAAAGTTTCACATTAGAATAAATGATGGACAGTGTTTCTTAGGTCAGAGGATGTATTTCAGCCAATGAGGCAGGCAACTTGGGACCTTTTTTTTTTAAAAATTTATTTCTCCTACATCACTGAGTTCCTCCAAAGGGAGAATTCTAGATCAAGAAATAATCTCTGAAGCCATTTCTGAAACAATCTCTCCTTGTCCAAGAGATGAATTCCCTCTATATAACTGGCACATAGTAGGTGCCTTCTATATCCTTATTTACTGACTGGCTGATTTTCTACCCTGTCAATGATAAGGAGAGCACTATTTCACAAGCTATTTGACCTACAAAATGCACCGTCTGCATCCATTCCCATTCTGTTAAAAGAACGGGTAATGGGGTATGGGGAAGAGTTTTTCACCTTCCCATAAAGGGAAGTTTTCAAAGGATCCTCAAAGCATGACAAACTTTGAACAAGTGGGATCCAGTGGGATGTCTGCAGCTACTTTAAGTCCCGGTTGCTAAGTTATGCCATACAAGTTGGGTAAAAAGCATTTCACAGTTAGACCCAGAATGCCATTAGGGCAATGGAAAAACCCTGCAGGCTCGTGTATCAGCAACCTCTCCTGAGGAGATGGGTCAGGTTTACTAATTCAGTGGAGCAACTCCTCCCCAGCCCCCCTCCATTGTTTTCACCCCCAGTTCATTCCAATGATGTTGCCCATTTGCAGTGAAATGGAATCATGCAATTAGGGGGTTAGGAAACAAGTTGGTTGAGAATGAGGCCACGTTTTCTTAGATGAGGAAGAAAAGGGGGTGGAGTAGGAGTCGGGGGAAAGCCCAGCGGTCTGGTGTAGAGAAAATCTGGTAAGAGGCTCAGGATCTGGGATTATTCCTCTGGTCGTTCAGGATTGCCGTTGATGGCTTCCTCTATTCCTCGAGCCTTGCTTACACTACTTGTCCATTACAGAAGACTCTTTAAAATAAGTAGGCACCAGGTTCTCTGCTGTAGACCCACCCAGTACTAGGAGTCAGGACATTTTCTAAATACTATTTTCTTTTTGATGGGAGAGAAGCAGCTCAAGACAGTTTTCTTATTTTTCTTTGTGCTCTAATCTATTTCTTACGTGAATACCATCATTAAAAGAGGAGGTGTTTTGACTTGTAAGTAACAGTCTCTGCTCAAGAAGCCTCAGGAACAGGGTGAAGATGTCCCATGAAGTGTATCAGGAAAGCTATGACAAGTGTGGTCTTTCGAGGAAAGATCTGGTCTTCAGAGCTTGCACGAAGCCTTAGAAAGAAGCAAATGTCCTTAGAGACCTGACCAATGACAAAAAACCCAAACCAAAAAATTCAAAATCCAAATCAAGTGATTTCTTCATTGCTGAGGGAGATGGTTGATGGACTGCCTACCAGTTCATTAGTTCACTCCTACATGCTTCATAGATTAACTCAACAGTTTTTAAGTACCTACTTGTTGCAGAGCATAAGCCTTAAAGTGGATGCGATGATAGGAAGTAGAAAAATAAGGGAACACATATTTATTGTTTTTTTTTAATTAATGAGACTACGAATAGAAAAAAAAATCCCTTGCTCTTCAGAAGTTTGGCACTGTCATTGAAGGAGACAAAAGATAAAAGAATGGCCAGCTGGAGGGCAGATGGGAAATACTGAAGGCCCAAGAGGGTTGAGGCAGATTTCTGGTTTTGTTTATTTTCTTTAAGCATAATGCAGCAATAAGTAGAGGAGAAAGAAGGCTTGACTTGGTCTAATAAGTTCTGGTGTTCAAGTGCTGTCCTAGCCATTTATGAGAAAGTCATGTGTCCTCTTCAAGGCTCCGCCTTTGCCATAAAAATGGATTGAATGCCTTCTCCCTTGTAGGGTAGCTCAGAGAAGCCAGGGAGCTGGGAACCAACCATCCCTTGGATAGAGCTCAGGCAACCATTCCAATCTCTAGGAACGTTCACAACGATTTATGACTTTATATTTCTCCTGTCTTCACTCTATGATAGTAACAAAGAGTCAGAAGGGCAAAGGTTGGCTGGGATCTCTGCTAATCCTTCATCAATTGAGGTCATGATTTGTAATTGCAAAGTGATAGAGGGAGAATAAAGTGGAGGGTGGGGTGGGGTCAGGATGACCCTCCCGTAGTTCTTACTATCCCATATTTCTTCCCCGACCCTATTCCCACGATGCTTCTCTCTCTGCTGTCCTAAGAGAACAGGGACCACATTTGAACAAGCGAGGGATTGATTGGAGATTCCAGTCCATCCAAACCTCTGCTATGGGCTACATTCTCTGCCCTCCGCACACCAGGTTTTCTGTGCTAATTCAATTTAACAATCACGTATTAGATGAGCAGGGTGCCTACCGTGGACCAGGGAGCAGGGGTTGTTAGGCAACAGAACCAAAAAGAGTGGTACTCATCCTCCAGTAGGTGCATTGTGCTAGGAGAAATGTCCCACCCAGAGAAATGGGTCTCACCCATTTCTAAGGTGTAGAAGGAGGCCGATGCTTTTGCTTTGTGTCCCCAGAGCTTGCTCAGTGTCTAGCTAATTAATTTCTAAACACTTGGCCTCTCCTGAATTCTTCATAGATGATATTTGACTGACAGTATTTGCTAAAAGCTGGAGGAATCGAGAAAAGCCCGGATATGACCTATTTCAGATTATTTGCTAGCTTGGGGAGGAGGGGAAGAAGGAGAACATCTGAATGGGAAAATGTCAGATTTTGTTTATTGTCATTGAAAGAAAGAAAATCAAGTTAGAAGGAAAGAGAAGGAAAGCCAGAGAAGGTAGAATTGAACCTCAGAAAGAAAGAGGGATTCTAAGAGGCAGAGGGGAGGAAAGAGAAAGAGGCTGTGCAAAGACCCGGAGGTGAGAAATGGCAGCCAAAGTTCCAGGGCATAGCAAATCGGGCAGTGTAGGTGTAACCCTGAGTGTGTGGAGGGAAGCTCTGTGTTGTTAAGCCGGTCCAGAAAGAAAGGCTGTAGCCACTGAAACGGGTCCCATTCCCTTTCCTGTCCTCCATGAGTAAAAAGGGGATGGCTTGAGACAGGAAAATGGTGAAGGCCAGCCAGCAAGGAGGGCAAGTTGTCTCAGAAGCTGAAAATGGTGGACCTTTGGCTTGAGGCCTGCTTTGCCAATTTACGAGCTCAATTACTGTTATGTAAGGGCAGAGCCTTAATAACAGCCCAACACCTCATGTCCAAAGAATGCAGAGAAGACTGCAAACAACAGTCTCCAAATACCCCTGTCGTGAACCTGCGGGTCTCTCTTTTTATATGCCCCATTTTATAGACTGGGAAAGCACCCCAGAACTGTCCCCCTAGACTAAACAAGGCCCAGCCAGGCCTCAAGACGGCTCCCTCCCGAGAAGCCTTCAACCCGCAGAGTGGGTTCTTTCTCCCCCTCATGCTTCATTTGGAGAAAAGGAAAGCAGGAACCCTGAGGAGCAATGACTCCAGCCGAGTCCCTCCTAGAACGGAGGGCTCCGTAGGGGCAGCGCCCAGGAGAGAGGGCTGGGTCGCCTGGGTTCCCAGGAGAAGAGAGAAAAGCCATATTCATGGGCTTTGGATTTCCAAACCAGCCCAACCCAACCAGCCACTTTCAGCCTCCTTCTGACACTTGGTTGGCGGATAAGATAAGGAGTCCCAAGAGAGGAGCCGGTTCCCCTGAAGGCTGGCCGTTGGCTTTCTCCCTGGGCCGAGAAGCCCCCAGCCCCAAGGAGGGACGCCCCGATGAGAAGGGCCCGACGGCCCCAGAGCAGGTGTGCGCAGGATTGTTTTTCTCTCTTCAAATAAAAGTCCAAGAACAAGTGGGGTGTGTGAGAGTGCGTGTGTGCCTTGCAGATGAAACAGATTGGGGAGCCTCCGAGACATGACAATACATGTAAGGTATGAGCAAGACAAGACCAGAGGCGCCGGGAAGCTGGGCTACTGTCGAGCGCTCCGTTGAGACTTGTCTGCACCCCGTGGCCCGCGGCACTGATGTAGAAATTGGGGACGCTGCTCCTCGCTCCAAAGCCCGGCCTGATCAGACCTGCCCGGCTCGCAGTTTGGGGCAAAAAAAAAAGTGTTTGAAGTAAACAGGAAAATTACTCACCTAATGATGTGTTTCACTGGCACTGACGGGGCTTTGAGGGCCTGACAGATTGCACTTGGGGGTGCCGGGGGTCTGCCGGGACCCGGGGACGTGGGGGGAGTGATTCATGGCAAGGGTGGAAGTGCAGATGTCTGGGCACCCCCGAGGCTGGTTGGGGGGACGGTCGGGGCCAGCTCTGAGCACCCGCCTCTAAAGCTGGGTCTCCCCAGCCGGGACGTTCTCTTTGCTATCCACAAAGGCTAGGACAAGTTCACTGTGCTGCATGTGCGTGTACGTGCGTGTATGTGCGCATGTGTGTGCATGCGTGTGCGTGGGTGTCTTCATCTGGAGGCTGCCGTTACCTGCGTGCGGGCAGGTGAGGACACCCCTTCTCCCCAGGGCACGTGCTCTGGCACTCGGGCTCGTGAAGACGGGAGGCAGCCCAGCAGGCTTTGCCCGTTCCCAGAGCTCATCCTGGTCTCTTTGGCCGCTTCGGCTCCGCTAGGAGGGATCCGGGAGCAGGACGAGGCCAGCCCTGATCTAAGGAGGAGGCAGCAGCCGCCCAAAGGGCCTCTGACCGTGCCAGGAGCCCCCCCAGCCAGGAAGGGCCTAGAAACGAGTCGGCTAAGGGGTCCTGAGACGGCCTCTTGGGGTCCCTGGGATGCTCCCTTCCTCACCCCCCATCCACCTTCCCGTCTTTGACTCAGTGGATCCGCAGCCCTTCCTAGCGTGACGTCCGTCCCATCTCCCTGTCCCGGGGGCTCCTCGTCCTGGGCGGCCTCGGCCCTCTGCCAGCTTCATCTCCCCGTGCTAGCGGGGTGCGGCCTTTTGTCTGTTCCTTCTAACCCCAGAGCCCCGGGACCCCCTCTTCTCCCCGGGCTCTTGTGGTGGCCACCAAAGGGGTTTGTACCCCTGAAATCTGCACAGGGCTGCCTCCCCGACTCCCGGGAGAGGGTGGTGAAATGTGGGAGGAAAGGGAAACCCCCGAGAGAATGATGGCGTGGGGCCCTCGGGTTACTGCCGTGTGTGTGCGTGTGTGGTGTGTGTGCATGCGTGTATCGACCCATGTGCAAATCTGCGTGTGTGTCTTCCCGGGCAGACTGTAAGGCCCCTGAGGGTGAGTCCCTTTGGTTGGGCTTCCACCCTGGGCCCGAAGAAGCACAGAACAGGAGGGTGACGGCTCCTGGGTCAACCCCGGCCTCGCGGCATGACTGGCCTCATTTTTACCAGCTGAGGAAACTGAGGCCCGCAGATGAGGGACAGACTGGTCCCGTCACCGGTGCGTGGGAGGGGAGGGAGGAAGGGCATCTTGTCCATCACTTCCTGGCGTCCTCGTGCTTAGAACAGAGCAGGCGCTTGGCGTCCGGGTCCTCCTATTCCGTCTTCTCTTTGCAACCAGAGAGAAGTAGGGAACCCCCCCCCCCAGGCCCGGGGAGTCGTGCCAGGCTGTCTCCCTCCGGAGTGGCCTTCCTCGCCCTGGCTCGGGCCCTCTTCTAGAATTGGGCTCGGGGGGTGCCCTGCCCCTTCCCTCAGGGCCTTCCTTAGCCTCCCGGGTCCCTCGCGGCTCCCCCAGCCTGCCCTCTTCTTCTCTGGGTCCTTCCTTCCCCATTTTCTTCCTCGGTTTTTCCTTCCACAGCTTCCGAGTCTGTAGGCCGGGGCTGACCCTCGGGAGCTCTGGCCTTTGAGGACGGTCCTTCGTGCGTGTAGCGTGGCGGGGCTGCCCCGCGGAGAGCCGCCGTGCTCTCTCCTGGCGCAGCCCAGCAGGCTGCAACATGCTCGGACGTTTCCACCTGAAACCGGTGAAGCGTGAAACGGCAGCAGGGAGCCACGTGGGCCCCTCCGGGCAAGCTCTGGCGAGGGTCCCCGGGAAGACGAGCCCTCCGAGGTCAGGCCTGGAAACGGAGCCTCGGCGGGGCTTCATTTCAGCAGAGATCCTGTGGGGGGACGAAGACAGAATGAAAGCCGGATGTCTGCTCTCATGTACTAAGTTTCGCCTTCCCTCCTCCCTCTCGAGGGGGCCCCCGCCGTGCCCGCGGCTCCCCTTTCCAGCCTGTTGGCTTCCTGTGCCCAGGGTGGCAATGCAGAGCCGGGCCAGCTTGCCTGCCCATGGCTGGCCCTCTAAAGAAGGCACGTCCGGGGGGCAGCTGGGTAGCTCAGTGGAGTGAGAGCCAGGCCTAGAGACGGGAGGTCCTGGGTTCAAACCCGGCCTCAGCCACTTCCCAGCTGTGTGACCCTGGGCAAGTCACTTGACCCCCATTGCCCACCCTTGCCAATCTTCCACCTATGAGACAATACACCGAAGTACAAGGGTTTAAAAAAAAAAAAAAGAAGGCACGTCCAGAGGGCTCTGTCTGGCAGGGGGCCTCCGTGCCGGCCCCGGGGAGTGGGAGGACCCCCTGGCAGGGCCCTGGCGGGGTAGCGGGCTCACTGGCTGGGCCGCGGCTTGAGGGGGAGACACGATCCCGTTTCCTGATTTTTGGCCCCCCCTTCTCTCTTTGCCTGAAGAAGCCAGGCCTGGGGGGCCGGAGCACTCTGTGCTGCTCCGGGGGGGAGGGGGGGGAGCGGGGGAGGGACAGACTGGACGAGGCCTAACGGCAGCCCTTCTCTTTGCCGATGCCCAGCCGGACAGCCAGAAAGCCAGACACACGCGACTCTAACTAGGCGTGCAGGC
>NC_058132.1:645681639-645691441 GCF_016433145.1 Gracilinanus agilis | reverse complement strand
GGGGGAGGGACAGACCGGACGAGGCCTAACGGCAGCCCTTCTCTTTGCCAATGCCCAGCCGGACAGCCAGAAAGCCAGACACACGCGACTCTAACTAGGCATGCAGGCGTGCTCATTCTGTGCCCCGCGTGGACGAGACCCCCTGGGGAAGCCCACCCTCGCCCCCTCCCTCTGCCTCCTCTCTCCGGTCCCGGCTCCGTGGCCACCCGCGCTGGGAAGCCCTTCTTCTCCCCGGGCTCCCCCGGACGGGCACCTCATTCACCCTCTCCGTGTGGGGGATGTCGTGCTCCTCAGCGGAAGGGAGAAGGGCCGCCCCGTCCCCCTCTGCCACGTGCCAGGGAGCTCTCGCCATGGAGAGCATCCCCTGTGGAGCCACTACGTGAGCCGCAGCCACAGGAGGCTCCGGGAGGGACGCGAGGCTCTGCGTGTGTACATACGTGTATAGACACAGGCAGACGTCTCCACGCGTGTCCCTGTGTGGATGTATGGATGCACGTGAGGTTCATCCATGCCCGAAGCCTTTCTTTAGTGCCTTCTGGCGTGTGGGCTCCGCGAGGGCTTCCAGTGGTCAAAGGGAAGCAGCGGCTGCCCTTGGAAAGCCCCCGCCCTGCATAGGCGGCCCCGTACAAAGTGGTTTCAGAGGGATTCGGGCAGGATGGGGAGACCCTGAGTAGGAGGGAGCTTGAGCGGAGCCCTGACAAGCGAAAGAGTTCAAGACATGAAGGAGAGGAGAGAGAACCTGCCAGGGATGGGGGTAGGATGGACGGAGAGCCAAGCCTAGAATCGGGAGGACACTGAGCTCGAATCTGACCTCCATCGTGGACGTGCCGCGTGACCCTGGGCAGGTCACTTAACCCATGATCTCAGTGTCCTCCTCTGTAAAATGGGGATCATGGCAGCATCTCCCTCCCAGGGCAGCTGTAAGGATCAAAGGAGGGGATCGTTGGGAAGCACTTAGCTCAGGGGCTGGCACATGGTAGGTGCCATCTAAATGGGAGCTCTCACTGCTGGTGTTTTCAATCAATAAGCATTTTGTATGGTGTCGCTTTGTGCCAAGAGCTCTTCTGGTGCTGGAACTACTGAAAAAGGCCAAAGAAAAGCAAAACAAAAACCTTGAAGGAAAGCAGGGAAGCGAAAAGGCCTGGGTGAGGAGGGGGAGGGACATGGTGCCAATAAAGAGAGGAAGTGCCCCAACAAGGAGGCCAGCCTAGCTGGATGGAGATGATGATGGTAATGCTGGAGGGGACGAATGCACCAGGAAAGACAGAAAGGGACCAGCTTGTGGAGGGCTCGTGGTGGTCCTCCTCCCGGTGGCAGGCCCCTCTCATCCCTCCAGTGGGAGCTTGTTAGGTCAACCGTTCATCACAAGGGCTGGTGATCAAGCAGCTTCTTCTTTTCCTTCCCCTTGGACCCGGGTGCAATCTGACTGCAGCCATCCAGAGAGTGGGTACAAAGTGCCTCTTGTAGCTGAGTTTCCCTATAAAGGTCTCTTCTTCACCACTCTCTGTAAGCCAGGAATAATCACGATCTTCTGGAATGGTCCCAAAGATGCATCTCTCATGTCTGGTCCAACAGGGACCAGGGAGAAGCTTTTCCATGACCCCCTGTTCCTCGGTATTGTACCAAGAATGACCTGGAAGAGGCTCAGGCATTTGTTTATCTTTGAGGGGGTTCAATGCTTGGAAAATCTTGGAGTCATCCCTCTGCTAAGGGAACCAAAAAATTCTCTTGAATCCAGTCATGGTTGAAAGACTGTGGCTTAGTGCCCTGAAAAGAAGTGCTGCCTCTGAAGTTCGGAGTCCTCTTTTCGAATCCCATCTCTGGAAATTATGATGTCTCCCAGCAGGAGTGAATGATTTCATCTCATTGCATCTCAGTTTTCTCTTCTTGGGCTGCGTCCCTCCAGGATCCTACCATCACCCTCAAAGGACCCTTCATCCACCCCACTGAGGACACCAAGAGGCAGAGACAAAACTGAGCTTCAGGGTTGCCAGGGAAGAGATCCTGGAGTCCAGATGGAGAGCAGGAAAGGATCTCAGAGCTCATCAAATCCAACCCCTTTGGGTTTCACAAGGAAAGAAAGGCTTAGAGAGTCTCTCTCTCCCTCTCTCCCTCCCTTCCTCTCCCTCTCTCTCTCTCTCTCTCTCTCTCTCTCTCTCTCTCTCTCTTTCTCTCTCCCTTCCCCCCACACCTCTCTCTCTCCCTCCCTTCCTCTCCCTCCCCCCCCCTCTCTCTCCCCTCTGTCTCTGTCTCTGCTGAGTGCTTACTCCAAACACTCTTTCCACTTAGTGATTTGCCACAGGTTGCCCACTTATCCAAGCTAGTCTGCAATTCCCAAAGCCTTTCTGACTCCAAATCCAACTCTTATCCCTGTCCCATACTGCCTCATTATGGGGGAAAAGGGTAATGTGGCATCTGTGAGTCAGGACAAAGAGGCTAGCTGGGCTTTGCATGGGTGAGGATGGACTCTGGTCCTTTGTTTTTGCTCTTTTTGTTTGGTTTGGTTTGCGGATGGACAGGAGTTTGAATTTTGACTCTGTCACTTGTTATCTCAGTGACCTTAGAGGAGTCACTTTCTTTCATCTAGACCCATTTTCTCCATGATAAACTGATGGGATTGGACCTAGATGCCCTCTAAGATTCCTGCAGCTCTAAGGCTCCCTTCCTCTTTCCTCTTGCTGCCCCCTCCCCCAGCACAGGAGAGAGCGAGCCACGCACACTTCCACCCACTTAAGAGCTTGAGCACACCAGGTTTAACCTGGGCTGGGGAAGACAGGCCACATTCCAGGTGTGTAATGGTCCAAGCTGCACAGGGCTGGCGCATGGTCCCCTCGGGGCTGCCGACTCTTGGAGCTGCTGCCACTATTCTCAGTGGGACACCTTTCCCCACCTCCTACCCCCAGGAGCTGAGCTGAGTGAAGACTGGCTGGATGGCAGGGGTGTTGCAGAGGGAGAGGCAGGGAGGGAGGGAGAGACAGAGTCAGAGATAGAGAGACTCCGGGTCTGAGACTGTGTCCAATCAGGGAGCATGGGTTTAGGTGAAGAGGGTCAGGAAGGATAGCCATAGAGGGGCTCCTGGAAAGAATGGAAATGGAAGATTGGAAGGCAGCTGGCAGCAAGGACTGGACAAGTTAGACGTGTGGCCCACAGGGCAAGCCAAGAGTGGGCAAGGACTGGGCTGCTGGAGGCAGTGAGTGCCCCCCTTCGTCCAGACGCAATTAGGCTGCAGAGACCCAGACTCTGAGGAGTTCTTCTCAGGTCCTGGTGATCCCAGCTCTCCAGCTTAAGCACAAATGGACAGAAAGTCAATCCATGGAGCTCTAGATTCGCTGCTAGAGGGCAGATGGGAGGCAGAATCTTGTCTAGCTGGGCCCTCCCAGAGTGACCCTGGACAAGTCCCTCCACCTCCTGACCCCTGAGTATCCCTTCTCTTAAAGGGGCCACAATAAGACCTCTTAGGACGGTAGTCGCGACTCAGTGGAGTCAAAGGATGGAAACCTCCAGGAATGACATATCGTTGGCTTTGAAAATGGTCCCGGGGCCCCTTGCTTTTCAGGCCAGACAGGGAAAGAAGCAGAGGGTTAATTTACCGCCTAAGGAAGAGAAATTATCCAAACTAAGCAATTCTTTTCCTTCTTCCCCACTTCGAGCTTTCAAAATGCATGCCCAGAGGCAACCGTCTCCTCCCACCCCCTTCCTGGCAGCACCTCCGCCTCCCCCTCTTCCTGCAGTCCCACCCCCTTCCTCTGCCCCACCTTGCAGAGTAGAAGAAGAGTCAGGATCCTGGGGCGGTTAAGGGGGTGGGGATGGGGGATGAGGGATGGGGGATGGGACTGTCCTGTGGGCTCCCTCCATCAGGCTGACCTCCCCTGGGCAGCCAGCAGTCTGGTCAGTGCCCGCAGGGTGCAGAGGCTCTGGGGGCTCTGGGATGCTCCTGATGCTCCCCAAGGGCTTCTGTGACCGCCTCATCATCCCCCCCCCCCCACCTCGAGTCCCATCCCTTGGGTCATGTGGAGCCCCAGCGCTTGGTGGCTTAGCGGCAGCCAGCAGCCAGCCGGGCCCACCTGCCCGATGTCAACATCTGTGGGCGCGGCCCGGAGGAATGCGCCGCTCCCAGCCCGGTGCAGCCCATTAATCCCCAGCACTGACAGGTGGCAACAGGCGGGCGGCCCCTGGCTGGGGCTGCCAGGGAGGGCTTTCCCCCTTTTCTTTCTTTCTTCCTTTTCTTTTCTTTTTCCTTTTTTGTACACTCATCACCACAAAGAAGCCTCCCTCCTTCCTGGGTCTGGCTGCCTGCTGGCCGTCTGTCTGGCTGCCTGCCACAGAGACTGAATGGCAAGGAAGGAAAGTGACCCAAAGGAAAGGCTTCCTGAGGAGCCTCAGACTGACCCCTAAACCCAAAGAAGCCCTCTTCAGGACTCTCAGAAAGACCCCGAGTCTTTCTGAGAGTCCTGAAGGGGCTGGGGCTGGGGCTGGGGCTGAGGTGGATTGCCTAGTTCTTTCCTCAGGGCAACACTGAAGTAAGGAGATTGCAAGTATTCTACAGATAGGGAAACTGAGGCTTGAACAAATGACCAACTTGATTCTAGTCACCCAAGTATGACAGAGAGAGAGAGAGAGACAGAGACAGAGACAGAGACAGAGAGAGAGAGAGAGAGAGAGAGAGAGAGAGAGAGAGAGAGAGAGAGAGAGAGAGAGAGGAGAGAGAGGTGTGTGTGTGTGTGTGTCTCCTTGGAGGGATTCACTAGAAATTCCAAACCTCTGAAACCCACAACTTTCTCTCCAGCAACCCATGCAGACTTTCAGAGACCTGGAAGAAACAAGTTGTGGTCTCATGGGCAGAGCAGTTGGAATCTGCTCTACAGCAGAACTGAAAATGGGGTTTGTGGAAGCCTTGAAAGCAAATTTGGAAAAGAACAGAGGGTGAGATGGGGCATCCCCCCTGCCCCACACACACACACACACACACACACACACACACACACACACACACACACATTAAAGACATAGAAAGTGTAAACAAAGGAATGGAAGTTGACTTCCCAAGAGATGGGTCTTCTACTTGGAAAGTATGAACTGGGGATGGGACATTGGGTTAAGGTTTCCTTCACTGTCTGGGTTCCTGATTCCTCTGGTATAGGAAATACCCTTTGCCAAAGCAGGATGATTGGCACCTTTTCTGCAGTGTGGAATTTTCTGGATCTCTGAGAACTGGGGCTCCCTAAGTCCACACAGCCAATGTGAATCAGTGATGAAACAACATACCATCCCTCTAACCATGACACATTCTACCTCTAAATGGGATGTCTCCAGACTGGCAAACTAGACAGAACATTAGAAATGAACCCATTGCAGAAGTCCTCTTGTTCCCCCTTTCTCCCAATACTAATTCTCATTACAGCTTGCAGATGCTAGAGTAACTTCAAAGCAATGTTGGCCCCTCCTCCAAGGAGGACAGCACTCTTTTCTTCTAGATAAATTGTGCAAAATCTGTTCAATTGAATAGTTAGTTTTCTACCCCTAGCATGGAGGTATAGGTGTGGGGTGGGGGGTGGGAACTGATTTTTTTTTTCTTTCTCATACATCTATTCTTTTCCCTTCCCATTTGTTCCTAAATGAGCTTCCCAGAAGGACTGATTTCCTTTTCAGAAAGCCCCAGATATCTTCTCACTCTTTCTTTGCCCCTCATGGCAACTAAAAAGCCCAGAATACCTGAGGCCAAGTCCTGCCTCAGAGCCTCAGTTCCCTGACCCTTACAGTGTGATGCTTAAAGTAATCTACTACAGAAAACAGAAGCAATGCTGCCCCCTGCAAGCCAGGAGCTTCCCATCCTTTGGACTCCATCTACTGGGGAGACAGATAACTTAAACACCCCATTGTGGTCCTAAGCCTCAGCTGCCAGTGGAACAAGAGTCAAGCCTCTTCTCTTAGAAGCCATAAAAGCTCAGATTGTAAGACATCACTGAGGTTAGCAGGCTGCCAATCAGGAATCCTTTTCCTGCCACCCCTAGCAGCCTGGGGTCCAGTAGGCTCTGCATGAAAGCCTCCAAAGTTTAGGGAAGCTACTGCCTCCTCAGGCAGCCCCCTCTGCTCTCCAGGGATCAGAGAGAAAAGCTTATGTCAAGTCTAAATGGACTTCTTTCTCATTTCCTCACTGCTCCCACCTTGGTCCTGAACCAAAGAATGAATGGGATCCTTTGGACAGGTGACAGACAGTCTTTTGAAAATTGGTAGAGAGCTGATAAGTCCCCCAGCCCTCGACTCAGAACATATACTCAGGGCTTCTCTTCTCTGAGTGAAACCTCCCCAGTTTCTTCAGCCAATTCCTACCTGACTTCTTGCTTACCTCTCTTCTTTGCCTTTCTGGGATGGTGCAGCCTGGGCTGAATTCAGGACTGCTGATTTGGTCAGGGAACAATGGTTCTCTCCTTTATTCTTCCTTATTATCTCAATACAACCGTAAGTTTTCTTGTTTTTCCATCCCATTCCACTGTTGACATATTGAGCTTGAGGTCCACTAAGACCCTCAAAAGTTTTTCAGACAATCTTTTTTCAGGTGTGACTTTGAAACATCTACTCTCTGTTGTGGTTGGGGGGGGGGGGGGAGAGAATGAACGTAATTCTGTAAGGTAACCCGAAAGAAATTCATGTGAGCAACTCAGGACATTTTCCTAACCTTTGTTCACCTTTCCTAGTCAGACGCAAGGGACTGGATGGGAAGGGCATCAGATATATATTTTAATTTTCAGAAACATAGCCCTGAGTATTTGTGGGATTGGAGTATCAGTTTGCTGGGGCTTATGGTATGTTGGGAGCCTAAATGTTAGGAAATAGAGAGAAATCCCTGATCTGGAGACACATTAGTTACAGTTAGTTTTGATTTCATGGGAAAACAGAAAATCTAAAAGGACCAGAAATTAATCAACTCATGAATAGGTATTTATGAAGCACCTACTGTGGGTCATCCCTTGGGCTAAGGGAGGGAAATACTAGGAAAGGTAAATAGACCCTCCCTTTAAGGAGCTTACATTCTAATTGGGATCACAACTGGCATGGGAGTGAGAACAGCCTAGATAAATAGCAGGGTTCCAGTCCTACGATTGAGGGGGTTTGATTGCACAATTCTTGGTCAATGCCAGTGTTGCAAGTGGGAGGTGGGCAGCTCCAAGCCAGGTCTCTCTTGAGTTTCACAAACAATCAGAACGATTTCCTTCCAGAGATTCTGAAGGGGTAAATGTTGGAGTGGGACAGTTTGAGTTTTTTAAAGCTCCTTTCTTGGCACACCTTTGGGAGGAGGGGGGTGTTGAGAAATTAGGCAGGTGTCTGCTGATAGGAGCTGGCATGGGGCTAGATGAATTGTGTTGCTGCATTACCAGGGTGGGTGCCAAGGGCCTGTAACACAGTATACCTACACAGGCAGGTGGTGGGGACAAGAAGAAAGAGTCTGGAATGCTTTGAAAAATGTTTTTCCTTCTCTCTCTCTCTCTCTCTCTCTCTCTCTCTCTCTCTCTCTCTCTCTCTCTCTTTTTCCTTGAAACATGCTATTAGTAAAAGATCTGAATTTACTCTCATTCTCAAAAATCCCCTGGAGGGTCCTTATCTGAACATGCCATTTCTTTAGGGACATTTTTCCCTTCATATCTCTCCAGATTCTAAAATCAAACTAAACTTAAGGAATTCATTTTCCTTTATTCCTTTATTATTATATCCCTTTATTTCATATCATTTCCTCTGTTATTCTTTATTCCACATTTATAGCTTTACTATTTATATGTATTTTACATACATACATATATATATTTACTATTATATTTCAAAGATGTTGATATGAGGAGTTGGAGACTTTTGCTCATTTCGGTGACCCCCTTCTCTCTTTGGAGAGAGCACAGATAGCAGATTTGCCAAAGAGGAAACAGAATGGAGGACCAACTCCAAACCTGGCTCCCCAGATTCTGGCAATTGTCGGTTTTGGCAATCTTTCATTTTGGCAAGCACCAGGGGTGGGGGAAGGATGGCAAAAAAGTAGGGGGAAAATGCTCACTCCCTAAATATATGTCTGATTCAAACACAAACCTGCTATGTCAGCAACCTGGTGGTTTCTGCAGTCATTGTGATTTAGTAATCGGGATTTAGGACCCACAGTTTACAGCAGAAATGGCTCCCCATCACTTCTACCCACCAAATGGATGCCCCAGTTTATGCTTTCCAATAGTCCTTGTCAAGTCCTGTCCATGATGCTCCAGCTCTTGAGTTGGTCCAAGTGTCCATTTTTTTCTAAGCTAGAGCCCACCCTGCACGTTGAATTGGCCATTTATTTATATGCCAAGGAGGTAAAATATGGCTTTCAGTCTTTATATGTCTTTAAAACAGAATCAATGACAACTATTGGACATACCGTGCCCAGGCTGAGGGCAATCTGTCATACAAACACAACGATGGGAACATTCTGTAGTGCTCAAAGTGCTTGGGTGTAGAGGCAGAGGGCAAGGCTGGGTTCCATAGAAAGCCTCACTGCTCTTTATTCCCTCAATGACTTGTGGCAAGTATGTTAACATGTCTTGGAAAAAACATCAATGTTGGCCTCAGTTTTGTCATGTATAATCATGTTGTAGTTGGAATAAGTGACTTTTCCATCCCTTTCAGCCTTTGCTCTATGGACCCGGGATCTCTTTATGGTTTCCTATCATGCCCATCCCATCCATGCAGGACTCATGGTTACCATCTTGATCTCTGGAGGCTACTGTAAAGATCACTACATGTTGGAGGCTATACCCCAGGCTCATAAGGGCTGCTTGGGAATCTTCTCTCCTCTCTTAGTTATGATGGTCCTAATGTCTTTTCCTTCACAGTCCAGTGGACCTAAAATGTATTTAGGGGCAGCACAGCAGAGTGAGGAGAGAGCTGGCCATGGAGTCAGGAGGACCTTCTTCTCATCCACACCCCAGACGAGTCCCTCAACCTCGTGGGGTGCTGGACAGCTCTAAAACGATAGAATTAGTGGAGGGAGTTGTCATAGCTCACATGGATAAAATCACAGACTGGACACACCTCAAATCATGGACATAACAAAGCCTCCAACACTATAACCCAAATAACGTATGCTAATTTCCTTAAATATGCAAATAAATGGATTTAAATTCTCCCGGGTGATATTTTCTAAAGGGCCCTTTATTATGACACCAAAATTGAAAGGCCAAATCTTAAAACATGGGTTGCCCCTCACCCAGATCTAGTAGGGCTCTGGCCTGGCTCACCTGGGCCTCAAAGGCAGCTGAACAGTCTGTCTAACCCAGTGCTAGGCCCTGGCCTCTCCAGCCCACTCCTATCAGAGAATCAGGAATAGGAATGGCCTTGAGTGACTATCTAGTCTAATCTCCTCACTTTACATAAGAGGAAGAGGAGTCTCCCTGAGAGGTGACTAACAACATGCCCAAGCTCACAATGCCTCCAGGGGCATCCTTTTACTTTCTGGGGACACAGTCCAAGGTCTCAAATTCAGACCTATCAAGGATATTCTCTTCCCTGGGCCCAGAGTCAGGAAAACCCTTGAATTCAAATATTGCCTCAGATACTCTCTGTGTGACCCTGGACAAGTCACTCAACCTCTATTTGCTTTAATCCACTGGAGAAGGAAATGGCAAACCACTCCAGTATCTTTGCCAAGAAAACCCCATGGATATCGTGGTCTAGAGAGTCACACAACTGAACAAAACAAAAGGATCTTCTTGCCATCTCTACCCAGGCCCATGCAAAAAGAAAGAAAGAAAAAGAAAGGAAGGAAGGAAGGAAGGAAGGAAGAAAG
>NC_058132.1:645662935-645681604 GCF_016433145.1 Gracilinanus agilis | reverse complement strand
AAGGAAGGAAGGAAGGAAGGAAGGAAGGAAGGAAGAAAGGAAGAAAGGAAGAAAGGAAGAAAGGAAGAAAGGAAGAAAGGAAGAAAGGAAGAAAGGAAGAAAGGAAGAAAGGAAGAAAGGAAGAAAGAAGAGAGAGAGAGAAAGAGAGAAAGAAAGAAGAAAAAGTGTCCTTTTAGAGGAGAGTGAGTGGGATGCTTGCCTCTATGTGGAAACAGGGCAGAAAGGCGTGAAATGACTTGTCAGAGATGGCTACAAAGTTTGTAATGGTGGCCAGTCTTTGTCCCACAGAGGGTCTGACCCCTGGCTTGCCTTTCTTTTCCAAATATAAAAACCAGAAGAAAAGTGAACTCCCTCCCCCACTCCGACTTGGCTGGATATGACCTAATCCGTCAGACCTCTGGCTTCTTTTCTGCAAGTTTTTCACATTTCGGTAGGACGGCCCACTTACAAGTCCTTCCTTTTTTGGTATTTTCCTCCTGCCTGGCCTTCTCTGCTATCCTCACTCCCACTCTACCTTGTGCCACCTGCAATCGGACCATGACTCATTCCCTTCTTAGACTGTAAGCCCTTGCTGGCCACAGGGGCCTGTTTCAACTTTGTCCATTTGGTGTTTTGCATTCAGAAGGTACTCAATAAACCCAAGAATCTCAGAGTCAGAAGTTGGTCATCTGGTCTAATGTGGACTTGAACCACAACACACCTGACATGGACTCATCAAGCTTTCTTTGAAGATGAGAAACCAGAAACGCCAAACAAAAAGAAAAGCCCATTACTTGGCCTAAGCCAGGCAGTTGCCATTTTTTTTTTAGTTTTTTTTTTAATTAAACATTTATTAATATTCATTTTTAACATGGTTACACGATTCATGCTCCTCCTTTCCCCTTCGCCCCCCGCACTCCCCCCACCCATGGCCGATGCACATTTCCACTAGTTTTGTCATGTATCCTTGATCAAGACCAGTTTCCAAATTGTTGGTAGTTGCCTTGGTGTGGTAGTTTCGAGTCCACACCCTCAATCATGTCCACCCCAACCCACGCATTCAAGCACTGGCAGTTGCCATTTTTTAGCTCCTTCAGAAAGCTAGAACACTAGAGGAGGACCAGTTCAAGGATTATAATTTGATAAAAGCAAAGAGATGATTCTGGGAACTACAGACCTCCTGCCCCAACAAAAGCGCTTGGGATCCCCAACAGAAAACCAGTTTGAAGACTCTTCAAAGACAACATGATGCCTCCAGCACCCAGCCTGGCCTCCTAAAGAACATAAGGAATGCCACACCAGGCTAATCTCTTCTAGGTTCTGCCCAAGCAGCCTGGCTCGGGGATCTCGCTGGACATGAAAATATATACCCAGTGAACTGTGGGAATGGGGTCTAGGAAAAGGGACTTCTGGCAGAGCCCATGAACTCAGTGCAAGAAGCGTTTGGAGTGTGTGATATTCATGACTTCTCTCCTAATCTCAAAGGGGAATATTTTTACCAGTGAGTTTCACAATGGGCTATCATATAGCAATGGAGGACAGACACATCAGTTTAGAGCAGAGGATCATAGATTTGGAACTGGAAGGGAGCTTGAATTACCGATGAGTTCATCCTCCTCATTTTACAAATGAGGAGGCTGAGGCAGAAAGAGGTTAAGATACTTGGCCAGGGTCCATAGCTAAGTAAAGTGATTGAGACAGGACTTGAACATAGGTTTTCCTGGCTTCAAACCTAGTGCTTTATCTCCTCCATCACTCTGATGTTTGAACATTATCCTTTTAAGGATAAAAGACCAGCAGAGGAGAGGGCACTGACGCTTTGGGGAGCCAACATCAGAAATCAGAGTGGCCTTACAGAGTTGGAGAAGAGAATGACTGGAAACCAGTCCCCTTAAGATTCCTTATGCCAAGCCAGGGAGTGAAGAGAAATCTCTAGAATCCTCAAAGGCAAAAACTGGGCTCTTTGGAGATATGAAGGAGAGAGAGATTCCTAAATATTCATGAGTGAATTAAGACCAGCAATTCAAATTGAGAACATTTAAAAGAAAATAAAGCAGAGAGGAATTCTACAGTGGTTCTACCATCTACTTATTACTGTGGAGATGTTTAATAGAGAGAGCACCTCCCGCTTTAATTTAATTTTCAGTGTAGGAGGGAAACTCTTACAATGGGCCCTCTCATGAAGCAGAATGTGCTGCTCTCCAGGTAGTGTGTTCCCTCTTACCAAAGGTCCTCAAGGGAGACTGGATGACCACTGGTTGTGGTTTGGGTTAGAAGGGACGACCACCAAGTTTCAAATCTTCATTTCTATCATTGTGTGGATTATGGAATCTAATAGAAAAGAACAAGGAGAGTCTGAAGATTTACAAGTTGAGAACCTGGAGTATTTTAGAAGAGATACAGGAATTGGGACAGCTGAGGATACAGGAATTAAAGCTTAGGTGACTATGCCCTCCATTACCAGGAATTGCTATTCTACAACATTAGAGAGCATGGATGGTTCAAAGTATATCCCCCAGTACCACCAATGTCAAAACAAGAACAAGACCTAAGTGATAGATAAAAACAAATAAGAAGCCAGCCACCGTGGTTCCCAGTGGCATACAGGATTTCTCCTTCCTTGGGAGGATCAGGGTCTGGGGAAGCTATTCCCAAATGCTTTGGGGGAAGAGAGAAGTTACCTAAGAAATAATCGATAAGCATCAAACTCCTGTTTCTGATTAGTGTATGTGGCTGTCCTTCCTCAAAGGATCTTGGATTTTGTCTCATCTAATGATAAGGGGAAATTTTCACCATTTTTCCCTTGTTAATTTCCTATGGCACCACCACTGGCTAAGCCAATGCTTGATTCTTCAATGGAATGATATTTGTAAAAAAGATTACAGTATGGAGGAACATGTTAGACACAGCATTCCTAAAGGTGAAAGAGATGGGTATGACCAGATAAAGTTCTTTTTTCAATTTAAGTCTACTTGAGCTATTAGACCTCAGAATAGTCCCCTGGAGTGATTCTTATCCACAAGGATCTCAGCACCAAAAAGGTGATACCTGCCTTCCTCTCCCATATACTCCATGGGTCTGAATGACCTCTCATGACACCCAACATGGTGAATTTTCTTTCCTCCCTGTCTCTAAATATTTTGTGTATGTGTTTTGTGTATCTTATCTGTCCTGAACTGAGAGCAATTTATTTGTCCTCGGGCTCACCTCAGAGGCTCCCATTCTCCATGGTATCTGGTTGGTTATAGATTTTACCACTCTAAATCTCATCACACAAACTCACACAAGGGTTCATTTTCCAGAGGAATCCCTCAAGAAAAAGATCATTTGGGCCATCTCTTTGTCTTCTTCATTCAAGGGCCCCCCTTCCTTTTTCAAGTGTGTCTTTATTTGTACAATGTGTGCCTATCAGCAAGAAACCTTCAACCTTGGTAAATCACTATCGAGACTGACTTAGGAGTTTCACAACTGGGATTTTTGGGTTCATTTTTGGCCTGCTTCCTATGTCCTTGGGCCATGTAAAACTTTTTTTTTCTTTTCTTTTTTTTTCTTCCTTTTTTTTTTTTTTTTTTTTTTTTTGCTGTACTTAATCCCTAGCCTTCAGGCATGTAGAACTGATTGTGCAATGTGCCCCTAGCATGGAGTGATTTTGAAACTGAATTTTTCACTGGAGCTGCAGCACTTCTTTAAAAGAGAGGAAGGAAGAGCAGAGAATGAAAAGGCAGATTCTGTTTCAACCATGTAGAAATGGGCTTTCCAATGGAGCATCCCCTGTCAGAGTAAAATCACAAAGCATGGCAAAGCAATCTTTTGTCCTCTTGGCCCTCTTCTCGCTTGCTTGCCAATGTCTCTTCCCTGGAACAGGATATGGCTGCCAACTTAGCATCACAACCTATGTGCCTGTTTACTCTTTGTTTGGATAACTGTTACCAGGCACATGGCTCGGCAAGGGTGGTGCCAGGAACTGGGTGGTTGCACCTCTGCATCACCCACTGACTGGAATGCAATGATTTGGCCTGGGCATAGTGGGAGATAGAAGCCTTTTAATTTGTGATAATGACAGCAATGATGATAAATGATATTGGTTAACATTTCTCAAGTATGCCCAGCAGCCTTGGCTGGCAGGTGGTATAAGAATGTTCATCCCCAAGTTAGAGTTTAAAGAGATTAAGTGACCTCTCCAGGATCACCCTGATAATAATCCGAAGAGCAGGCACTCAGACCCTCAAGCCTTTGGACTCCAAATCCAGTGCTCTTTCCCCTACAATTGTCCATTCTGGTGGGAATATGGAGGGAGAGTCTTAGGAAAAAGAACAAAACTGAGTGGTGGGGACCTGGACTCCCTACTTTCTCAAGGCTCCAAATCACACATCTCAGACTTGTTATGGACCTTCTAGTCTAATCCTTGCTTGAATAAGAAATTCCTCCTCCAACATCTCTATGGGTCACTATCCAATTTCTGCTTGAAGATTCACTAGGAGGAAGAGGAGCCTCCCCCCCCCCCCCATCCCAAGGCACGCCCTCCCACTTTGGGACAGCTCTCATTGTAAAGAAGTTTTTTTCTGGTATGGATCCTCAATTAAACTCAGTAACTTCTGCTCATTATTCCTAATCCTGCCCTCCAGATGACCATCCCCATCACTGAAGTCTTCATTTTTCCTTCATTGTTCTTCTGATTTTGAAATAAAGAAACTAAACCTAAACACTCACATACACACGTGCAGTATATACAAGATATCTTAAGTCAGAGCATGGTTTTAAGCTATGGAAATTTAACTAGAAAGCAGATAGCAGAATGCTGTGGGGTCCATTTTGATCCTCCCCAAGAATATAAGTCCTGGCCTATGTCACCAAACTGTGAAGCTCAGTTTGCCTCTTAGCTTTGCCACTAATCATGTGAATGACCTTTTCCAAGGCACCTAACCTCATTGGGTCTCAACTCCCTCTTCTGAAAAATGAAAGGATTGGACTAGATCAGAAGTTCTTGAGCTGGGTTTCATAATGTGTCTCTTTTAATATTTTGATAAATTGTTTTGGATAAAGTTGATTTCTTGAATATTCTGATAATTTTTATTTCATGTATTATGAAAAACTTTATTCTGAGAGGTCCAGAAGTTTCACTAGATTTCCAAAAGGGTGGGTGATGCGAATAAGTTTAAAAGGCTCAGGATTAGACAACAATAATAATGGGTAGTTACATAGCATGCTGTGAGTGAGTACAAACCACTTTAGCTACATTATCTCATTTAAAGTTTTACAAGTCCTATGAAGTAAGTATTGTAGTTATTATTAGCCATTTTGTAGATGAGAAAACTGAGCTTAAAAATAATATGTTTTGGGGCAGCTAGGTAGCTCAGTGGAGTGAGAGCCAGGCCTAGAGATGGGAGGTCCTAGGTTCAAGTCTGGCCTCAGACACTTCCTAGCTGTGTGACCCTGGGCAAGTCACTTGACCCCCATTGCCTAGCCCTTACCACTCTTCTGCCTTGGAACCAATACACAGTATTGACTCCAAGATGGAAGGTACGGGTTTTTTAATAATAATAATAATAATAATAATAATAATAAATATTTTTGGCCATGATCACATGGCCAGCATTTGATTTAAATCTTTTATCTATTACATGAGTTGCCTGTCCTGAATAACCTTTGCCATCCTTTCTAGTTCCATATCTCTAGGTTTATGACAGATAAGTTCACCTATTTTGCTCTCTCTCTTTCTCCAGTATTCTACAGAGTTGAAGAAACTATACTGCCAGATAGCAAAGACCTGCCCCATTCAGATCAAGGTGATGACCCCTCCACCACAAGGAGCCGTGATACGGGCCATGCCTGTGTATAAGAAGGCTGAGCATGTGACAGAGGTGGTCAAGCGCTGTCCCAATCATGAACTGAGTCGGGAATTCAATGAAGGTAAGGAGATTGCAATGGGCCCCTCTGTCTCCTTTCAACTAATTCTTTTAGAACATGCCTATGCCCTGGAACCTCTTCCTCAAACACGTTCTGTAGTTTGTTATGCCCAATCAAAATTCAGTTTTGTAGTCTATCTGGTACCTTTCTACCAAACATTCAGGGATATACCCAATGTCTGGACTTTTCTCCTGTAACAGCAACAAGGTTAGAAAAAGTGTGAGGAAAGTGTTGGTTAGATCAGATAACAAGCCATCCAGGCCTGAAGCTATAGGAGACAAAGTGGAGATAGGACAAGTAGGAGAAAGGTCAATTGATAGGCAAGAGGAAAAAGAAGTGGAAAATGAGAGGAAAAAAATGTAGATTGGAGACTTTAGAATTGAATAAGTTTTAGAAGGCAGGGAGAATATTTTTGAAGAACAGAATTCAAAGGAAATAGATTGAAGGCAGAGAAAAAGAAGAACCTTCAGAGGAGAGATGAGAACAGAAAAGTTTAGGAGAAACAATAAGTAGAGGAAAGGGCAAGTGAGTGGGAGAAAGTAGGTGTGAACTCAATAGAAAAGGAAACGCTCAGTAAACCAGGAAAGGGCAAGTGGATGGATCACAGAAGAGAACAAGTAAATAAAAGAGAGAGTGAGGGCGTGTGTGTGTGTGTGTGTGTGTGTGTGTGTGTGTGTGTGTGTGTGTGTGTGTGTGTGTGTATGACACACATACCCATGAGGTTCTCAAAGTTAAACTGAATACCATTTTCTGTTGGACCTTCCCTATTTCTCTGCCATAGAACTCTACCCTTCTGGAAGCATCTCATCTTATTTATATTCAATACTAATTCTAAAAGTTGGTTTACTGGAAAGAGACATGCTAGCTTAAAATATATAACATTATTGTCCGGCATTTGGGGCCCTTTTTTCAGGCAGAACACGGATGACAATCTCTTGGTAGAAGTCATTCTGTTTTCATTTTAACCTAGACTTTTCCTTCTGTCTCCCCTTCTTCGAAGTTGATTTTTGAATTCCCCTCTGGAGCTTGGGCCAAAAATGTATCAATGACTTCCAAAAGCTTCCCTGAGTCTTTAACCACTGCATTTGGAAATGATACTCTCTTTACCCCAATCACAAATGAGTATTTTGATGATCTATCCCCTTTCAACATTCCATCTCTTCCTCTTAAAGAATGGTAGCTCTAACAAGATATCAGTATCTTCCAAGAAAGTCTCCCTCCCTCCCTCTATGTACCATTGCTTGGAATCCCAATTTTCTGCTTTTATCCAGTCCTCACCCTCTTTTCCTTAGGAAAGGCAGCTAATCTTATCCTATCATATTCATTTCTTTGTAGGACAAATTGCCCCTCCTAGTCATTTGATCCGAGTAGAAGGGAACAGCCATGCCCAATATGTAGAAGACCCGATCACAGGAAGACAGAGTGTGCTGGTACCTTATGAGCCACCTCAGGTAAAAACAGATCAGGTTGGGATAGGTCTTATGAGCAAGTAAAATATAGGGGCGGAAGTGGGGTGGATATCAGTAGCACAAGCTCTTCACTTTTTTTTTTTTTTTTTTTTTTGGTTTTGACATTGTCCTTGAATGTAAACTGTAAATTTTGTTTCTCTTCTTTCCTCCTATCTATCTCCTCCAAATTTTGTATTTGCTAAGTTGGTACTAAGCTCAACTATTAACACTGGTCATTGCCCCCCTCCCCCCCACACACTTATATACATGCAAGCTTTATAGGATAAGTCATAAAGTTATTTTATGTTAAAAAACAATATTGATAGATTGTCATTATGTAGTTTTTGGTTTTTTTAATAGGCAACGGGGGTCAAGTGACTTGCTCAGGGTCACACAGCTGGGAAGTGTCTGAGGTCAGATTTGAACCTAGGACCTCCCATCTCTAGGCCTGGCTCTCAGTCCACTGAGCCACTCAGCTGCCCCTTCGTTATGTTTTTTTAAAAGGATAAGGTGTCCACTTGGTACAGAAAGGAATTCTAGGACTTATGGTGGTGGGAAGGGAGGAGTGGAGATCAATTGTCTCACATTTAAGTTCTGAGATACAAGGACTGTTATATCAGTGTTCGTGTTGTCGGTCATCTGGTAGCCGGATGCCTTAGTAAATGGTGACAATCTGGCAACAATAAAATAGAGGCTCCAGCCGGACACTTTTAGGGGTGTATCCTAGTGCACTACCCATAAAATTTCTCTGGGGTCTGCAACAAAAGGTGACAGGAAACACCATTTCTTTTAGAAACTCCTGAGAAAGGGGGGTTATTTTATTTTTTTTCTTTTTTCTTTATTACAGTGACAAATCTACACATAAGTTTTCCAAGGTTACATGATTCATGTTCTTTCCCTCCTCTCTTCCCTCCCCCTCCCAGCAATGTGTAATAATAAACAGAGAAAATTACCAATGTTAGGGATATAGAGGGGAGATAGAGAATAAACGACAAGTAATTGCACTGGGTTATACATACACACACACGCATATACAAATACATACATATGCATATGTACAAAACCTATTTCCATATCATTCATTTTTTTTTTTAATTTTAAACCCTTAACTTCTGTGTATTGACTTATAGGTGGAAGATTGGTAAGGGTAGGCAATGGGGGTCAAGTGACTTGCCCAGGGTCACACAGCTGGGAAGTGTCTGAGGACGGATTTGAACCCAGGACCTCCCCTCTCTAGGCCTGGCTCTCAATCCACTGAGCTACCCAGCTGCCCCTTCATATCATTCATTTTTAAGTGAATAATCTTATAAAAACAAAGTCTCAAATTCCATAACCATATAAACAAGCAGTAAATCATAGGTTTTCATCTGCATTTCCACTCCCACAGTTCTTCCTCTGGATGTGGATACATTCTTTCTCCTAAATCCCTCTGGATTGTCCTGGGTCATTGCATTGTTACTAGTAGCAAAGTCAGTTACATTCAATTGTGCTACAATGTATCCATCTCTGTGTATGATGTTCTTCTGGCTCTGCTCCTTTCACTCTGCATCACTTCCTGGAGGTCTTTCCAGTTCACATGGAATTCCTCCAGTTCATTATTCCTTTCAGCACAATAGTATTCCACCACCAACAGATAACACAATTTGTTCAGCCATTCCCCAATCGAAGGGCAGCCCCTGAGTTTCCAATTTTTGTCACCACAAAGATAGGAGTTATGAATATTTTTTTAAACCCTTATCTTCCATCTTGGAGTCAATACTGTGTATTGGCTCCAAGGCAGAAGAGTGGTAAGGGTAGGCAATGGGGGTCAAGTGACTTGCCCAGGGTCACACAGCTGGAAAGTATCTGAGACCAGATTTGAACCTAGGACCTCCTGTCTCTAGGTCTGGCTCTCAATCCACTGAGCTACCCAGCTGCCCTCTTGAATATTTTTTTTTACAAACAGGTCAATCCCCATTTTTTAATAAGGGTTTTTTATTTTTATTTTTTTAACCCTTACCTTCCATTTTAGAATCAATACTATGTATTGGTTTCAAGGCAGATGAGCAGTAAGAGGTAGGCAATGGGGGTTAAACAACTTGTCCAGGTTTATACAGCTAGGAAATGTCTGAGGCTAGATTTGAACACAGAACCTTCCATCTGTAAGTTTGGCTCTCAATCCACTGAACCACCCAGCTGTCTCCAGAGAAGGGGTTTTTAAACCCCTTCCCTTATGTCTTTATATCAATTCTAACTTGCCCAGGGTGACACAGTGAGGAATTTTTTCCTAGATAAGAGTCATCAAATACAAAGCTCAGCTCACATCCCTGCCAATGACACCCAACAATGTCATCTTTCTCCCTGTGTCCAGGTTGGCACGGAATTCACAACGGTCTTATACAATTTCATGTGTAACAGCAGCTGTGTTGGAGGGATGAACCGCAGACCCATTTTGATCATCGTCACACTGGAGACCAGAGAGTAAGTGCCGTAGGTAGCCTACTCATCTAGGGTCTCAGCTTAGGAGAACTGGGCAGCAGGCAGGCTCCATGGCAGATTTTCTCTCTCCCTAGCTCAGCCAGTACACCAAAGTCTTCTCTCTGATGGCACCCTTTGAGCAGTAAATTCTAGGGACAAGCCCTTTCATAAAAGAAAGAAAATGGAGAACAAGGAGGGTGTGCCCAAGTGGGAGGGGGGAAGAGGGAGAAATTGCTTTATCCCTCCCACCCCAAATTCTTGACATTTGACTACAATTGTTTCTTATTAGATAGTGTTTGTTTTCCTTTCCCCCCCAGGCATTTAACAGTTTCTTTGAGTAAGTCTGCTGTGCCTAAGGGGATCTTATCCAAAGACATCCACTGGCTTAACTCAAGTTTCCTTCACAATATGTAGCTAAATACAGCTGCTCCCTTTCTAGGCTCACCACTGTTCTTTAGACAACAATCTGAGAGTGATTTATTAATATCACAAGCAACTTTTAAGCCTTTTGGTGTTTTGCCAAGTGCTTTAGCCATTTAATTCTTGGTAAAGGCAAGTACGTTATAGACGGGGCATCTGGGGCCCCTTGGTGACCTTTGTGGTCCAAGAGTGGGGCCCCATGAATGGGGTGCTCAGCTCAGGCATGCTAAAAATGGTGCCTAAGGCAAGACCAGCACTCCTCTCTGGTCCCAGAGCATGGGCTGAAGAAATGTTACAGAGAAGCTAGGACGTTCTGTGGGATAATGGCTGAATGCAGCCGGAGGACTTGGGTTTAGATCCATCTCTAACCCTGGGCCATCTGCAGAATAGATGGAAATTGGGCACCATGAGCTTCATGGCGCCTTCCAGCTGAACTCTGATGCTGTTCAGTTTGAAGTCTCTGAATGTTCTCCCTCTTCCTCTCTGGTTCCCAGTGGGCAAGTCCTGGGCCGCCGTTGTTTTGAAGCCCGCATTTGTGCATGCCCAGGTCGAGACAGGAAGGCAGACGAAGATAGCATTCGAAAGCAGCAAGTCTCAGACAGCTCAAAGAACGGTGATGGTACGAAGCGCCGTAAGTAGCTGTTGTGGGGAATAGGCTGGGTTCCAGGACTCTCATTAACTAACCCAGGAGGAGAAGGCTGGGCATGCTGACCCACTGAGTCTCAGATTAAGCCGCAGGGGAGAGATTCCTTGCTGCCACACACCCAGAAGTAGCCCTGAGATCTCCTGATTTCAAAACAGAATTCCTAATCTGTTGTCAAAAAGGAGAGGAGTCCAACCTTTTGACTTTATAGATGTGGAAACTGAGACCTTCCCAGGGAAATGTGGCTTGGCCCAGTCCACACAATAGTAAGACTGGAATGCAATTCCAAATGTTTGGACTCTTCCTGTACTCTTTTGCTTTATTTTCTCTACTTGTAAAATCAGGAAAGAGAGAGAAAGAGAGAACCATTCCCTTTTGGTTAGTTCTTAGGCTTAGAATCATTGCCCTATTCCTTCGGCTCAGGGACTCAGGTGTGTGAGTATAATTGTTCTCATTTTGAGGTTAAGGGCATTGAAAGGCTTCCCCCTGGGTGCCTAACTGGGGTTTGAACTCTGGACTCCCCATCCCAGCCTAGCATTCTTTCTGACCACCTCACAAGGATGCTACCTTCAGGATACCAAATGAATGAGGGCTGTTGTGATTCTCATCATCATTACTATTAATGTGCCTCTCACAACTTGTATTCATTCAAAGCTGTGCCCACCTAAGGATGGAGATGTTTTATCTCTCCAAGATGGGCTATTCAGGAATAGTTATTATGGTGGCACAGTGAATAGGTTTTCCTGAGATCAAATCTGGTCTCAGACACTAATTGTGTGACCCTGGACAAGTTACTTGAACCTGTTTGACTTCATTTCCTCATCTGTGAAAAGATCTGGAGCAGGAAATGGCAAACTATTCCAATATTTTTACCAAGACAACCCTAAACAAAGTCACAAAGACTCAGACATGACTGAACAACAACAATGATTAGTATATTTGGGGGGAGGTAATTGGAGAGAGAACCTTTGGGGTAAGAAAGCACATCAATGCTCATCCATGAAATCAGACTGGGGCCCAGTACAAAACCATCCTCAGACTTTTGCAACTATCCTACTCTTCTGTGGTCCCTTTGGGAGTATGACCTAAAAAAAGGGTAGGAAGAACTAAAAAATATCATTTTTATAGAGTCCAGAAGCATTCATTTAACTTAGTGTGCTAAATGTGAATCCTTTGGCCAACAACCAAATGTGGGTTGACAGATACATTCTGGCATCTTGGAAAAAAATGAAACCAGAAGACATCAAGTGGTTGTATACAAATGAAAGGGTATTTCAGAGCCTTCCTTAGAGAAGAAAAAAAGAGATGGAGAAAGAAAGAGATGAAGGTGTTGGATTAATAGAACATTAAAAGGCAGCAACAAACATTATTTCATGTGATATTTGCTTGCCTCGCTTGGCAGTGCTCATGCTGGGTGTAAGCAGAGAGACCATCATGAAGATCATTGCAGCTTCTGTGTCAGCATCCATTGCAGAGGACACAAAGAAAGACTAGGAAGAATTTGACAAGCATCCAAATTAAATGAATATATACTTTGATATTGACTGACTAAGAAAATCAAATAGGCTCAGGGAGGACTGGGAAAACTATGCTGGAAAGTGGATTCAGGATGAAAAAGGAAAGAGCCCAAAGACATCAAGATTACACAGAAACCTTTAGGTCTTGTAGACTTTCTTCTGTGAATTGAGAGACAGTGATGGGAGGTCCTGAGTTCAAATTTGACCTCAGACATTTCCTAGCTGATTGACCCTGGGCAAATTACTTAACCCCCATTGCCTA
The DNA here is from genome assembly GCF_016433145.1 of Gracilinanus agilis. Lineage (NCBI taxonomy): Eukaryota > Metazoa > Chordata > Mammalia > Didelphimorphia > Didelphidae > Gracilinanus > Gracilinanus agilis. The sequence goes on along the minus strand of NC_058132.1, from coordinate 645,668,971 downwards.
GCCCTTAACTACTCTTCTGCCTTGGAACCAGTATATCCTATTAATTCTAAGGTAGACAGTAAGGGCCTTAACAAAAATTAAAAAAAAATAAAATAAAAAGGGAGAGAGACTGACAGCATTAGATATGGTAAGCAGTCAGTGGGAAACAACCTGAAAAGAATGAAATCAATTCTACAATACCAGCCTAAAAATGATTCTTTAGAGATAAAGCTGTTGTTACAGAATTTGCTGTTTTGATATAGTTAGATGGTTAAATAATTAGAGCAAAGTTCAAAATAAACATAAATGTCAGGGAAAGGATAAAGATGAAAAGACATTCCATGAAAAGATGATAAATTGAGAGCTGCAAAGGACCACAGATGCCACTGAGGGCAAACCTCTCCTTTAACAACTAAAGAAACTGTATGTGAAGAGCTAAAAATGACTCAACCGAAGTCACTTAAATATTGTCAGGGTGTGAACCCAGATTCTTTACCTCAAGAATTCAATGTTCATTATTTCTCACTACCACACTAACCCTGACTCTGTCTCTAAACAAGACTTTCTAAGTTAGGTATCCACCCTGAAAAATGAGAAATTGACCAAAATTTAAAGCATCAATTCTCACTGTAATGTAAGGGAAAGGATGATATTCTCACTGTAGTCATCCTTTAGAGAAGTTCAACTTTTGGGAAAGAGTTGCCACAACAAGGAGGCCAGAAGCCCAGAAACTGTCTCTACTAGCATTTGTAGAGTAAAATGAATAGAAAACATAAACCTCAACATGGAACAGATCTTTTGGCATTTCTGTAGTGTTCTATTCCCTCCAATAGAAACATATTGTAAAGCTTACAACTTTTCCAATCTTATCCAAGAGAGGTAAAATAAATATAAGATCCCACAGAGTGTGTATGTGGGGGGGGGGGGAAGGGGAAGGGAGCCCTTGAAGGTTCTCGTGTGTGTAAAATTTATACAAACCTCTGACCAATATGAAGAAATACATCATCTTGACTTTGGGAACTCCTGAATATTGATATCAAGCAAGATACAATCTCAAGTGTTTTTCAGTGTAATGGAGTTTGAACCAAAGAAGAATTCTTTTTTTGTTAGTTTGTTTTTAATTTGAATGTGGGAAGTAGAGCAATAATGTAATTGTAAAAGGTTGGTTGTTGTCCTTCATACTCAATGAGGACCAAAATGATTTCACTATGTTGGGATTAATGCATGATGCATCTAACTGTGGTAGACAGACCCAAACAAGGCTGGACAGCTCTACTACAAGTTGAGTACAAATAGCTCAATTTCCATCCTAAATATTCATATGGGCTATTTGAAGTTGTAAAGAATGCTATGAAAAAGGATATTGGGCACATAAGGTTGCTGACGTTATTTCAGTTCTCAACCTTGAGTCTTGTTTGCTATTTCCCAGAAAGTAGCATCAAGATTCTCAGTCTAGCAACTGACCAAGATATGGTTTGTGTGAATCCTCAAATAAGAGGCAATAGGGTAGAATGAGAAGAGCTCTTTATTTGGAGTCTGATGATGTAGATTTGAATTTATCTGCACAGCCTAGGATCCTGTCATTTTTTCTTCTCTGAGTCTGTTTTCTCATCTCTGAAGGGAGCAATTTGGACTAGATAACATTGAAGGTCACTTCCAGTTTATCATTAATGGTTTTATTGAATTTGTTCACCTCTATGGGCTTGAGTTTCTTCAATTATAAAATAATAATCTTGGACTAAACTCTAAATTTCCTTCCAGCTTTAAGTTCCACTTACTGATGACCCACAACAACACTTTGTCTTTACCTTTTTGTGTGTGACAATACCTCAGTATTTGGGCTATTTGTGTAATAGAGAAGGAGAAGAGCTAATGCCCACTTCATTCCCACACTTCAAAAGTATAGAGGAGTAACAAAATGATAGATGAAATATTTTCTGCTGCTTTAAAATGAAGAGAATGCTCTAAATTTAACTGTGGAAAATTCATTTTTCACATTTTTATTTCATAAGATCTAATCATTATAAAGTTGACTTGAACATAGAACTTTAAGGTTTTCAAGGTGCTTTTAAATAGACTATCCTTGTGTCCTCATGCCAGCAGGGATATCATTTAGATGACAGGTCACTCTTAGCATTCCAGAATTATTTTGTTGTGGCAACTTTGCACTGATTTTTTTCACTAACCAATAAAAATATTTGACAAGAGGGGATAGATATCTAGTGCTATGCTGGTAAGTGTTTCTGGTGCCCATTTGTTTAGTGGGAAGCATTGTTGCCTTAGAGATGTGCTCAGAGTCCCTTTTCCTTTGCCCATAGCTTTCCGGCAGAATACCCATGGCATTCAGATGACGTCAATCAAGAAACGTCGCTCCCCTGATGATGAGCTGTTATACCTACCGGTGAGTGGAATAGCAGGAACAGTTCTCATTTCTACCAGCATGGGTTCTAAAAAAGGAATTCTTTACCCCCTGCTTCCAAAGAACTCACAGTCTAAAAGAGACAACACAAATAAGAGGGTTCAGTTCTAAGTTTAATGGCTAGGCACCATGATCCTAAGGGTAATAGGGCATTAAAACTGATGGTGAAACATTTTCATTGGAGGCATTTCTATTGAGAAAAATATATTTACTTCCTCATTAGATTGTTAACTCCGTGAAGGGCAAGGGCAGCCTTTTGACCTTTCTTTCTTTCTTTTCTTTTTTTCCTTCGTTTGTTTCTTTCGTTCTTTCCTTCTTCATTTATCTATCTATCCATCCATGCATTTATGTATTTATTTGTTTGTTTGGTTGCTTATTTATTTATTTATTTTAATTCTCAACACTTAGTAAAGTGTCTGGAATATAGTAGGCACTCAGTAAATATTTATGGATTGATTGGCAGCATCAAAACTGGTTATAATGACTGATCATTTGGACTAGTAGGATGAAAGGGGGGAAAAAGGAGGTGCAGCTAATCTAAACTAATCTAAAGTTAACACTTTCCTAGATGCTAATGGGCTTTGTTTGGAAATCTATCCTGTGGGATCCATTTTTTAATTCTCTTCTTCTCAGATTCATCACCTTCCCCATGCTTGGTTTAGAGCAGGGGTTCCCAAACTTTTTTGGCCTACAGCCCCCTTTCCAGAGAAAAAAAATATCACTTAGTGCCCCCTGGAAATTATGAAACTATTTATTACTCAGAATAGAATGTAATACAAAAAAAGTGTGGCCATCACTATCTCCCTGGATCACTGCAGCACCCACCAGGGGGCGGTAGCACCCACTTTGGGTATCACTGATTTAGAGTCATAATTAAAATGGATTTGAAATTCAATATGACAATGCTAGGATATGGTCTAGAAATGGGCCAGATAGCAAGGAGAAGCTAGATCAGAATAAGGATTCAGGCAGACAATCCACAAAGTAAATAACCCAATGGGTAATAATTGAGAACTAGCAATATGAAGGTTTATCCAGGACATATTTTTTGAGCATAAATTTGGCACCTAAATCACTGTAAATGGTACCACACAAGGAAAGCTCTTAAGATTCTGCCCTTGAGTGAGAAGTAGATTGCACAGCTTTGAATGTAGAGTTCACCCTGCCAGGTCAGAGGGTTATCCTTTAGGATAGTTAGTGCTCAGTCATTTGAAATCTCCTTGTCAGAGTTGAAGCATGAATGCCATTCTAGAAAACTTGAGACCTAGGGAGAAGTCAGCAGTGGGATTTGATTGGGATCTGCAGTGAGGTTGAGGCCAAAGAAGCCAGACAGGTCTAGGTGTGCCATACTTGGGCCAAACCCTCTCTTAAGTCTCAGCTTTGCCACAATCAGATGTAAGTAAGCAGATTCATCCCAGTCTGAGTTTTGCAAGGTCCCCACAGCAAGTTTTTCACCGGGTCTCACACTTATGGTAACCAGGATGATCAGTTATAAGTATTGACCCAGACCATTGAGATATTAAAATATTTAAGGTGGGTGTAGCTATTGAAGTCAATGCTGCTAAAGGAAAACAATCTCCAAACAAAGTTACTTACTCAAAAGAAATTAGAATTCGATTCATGGAGGCTTAAGATAAAGTCGATCCCATCAGATTAAGTTTTTGGAAGGCATTACATGGGTTGGGTTTTTTTGTAATAAGTTTACAATCCTCACCATGTTTTGAACAGGTTAATAGAGTCTGCAGATCATTTTTGGGCAGCCTTGAATGTGTTCAATATATGGGGAAGATAGACTAGAATGAATAATTGAACAAAGATCATTCACAAAGAGGGTGAAGCATGGAGGGAAAAGTTCTAGCTGATCTTAATAAGGTTAATCCAATGCATTTTGTAAATATAAACACTTATATTAAAGCAGATCTTGTCACACAAAAAGAAGACCACAATGGGAGAGTAAAAGGTTTCTGGTCAAACATGTGGAGATTGATGAAACACTAGCACAGTTCAGGAGTTGGCCTGTTTCCTTGGAGTGCCACCATTTGGTAAAATTTGGGGCTTTCTCATTTCTGTTCTGTTGACTTTTCTTTGACTCTTTAAAACTCAGAAATCTATTTTTTCCTGGCTAAGAGCTGGTAGTTTGGTTATTTTCAGTGATAGGTAAATATCAAGCATTTGATAGCTGTCATATATCCATTATTTTGAGCCGCACAGCAATCCTCTGAGGAAGTTATTATAGATGCTATTATCCATATTTTACAGAGGAGAAAACTGAGGTTCAGAGAGTTAAGTGACATCTCTACAGTCACATGGCAGACAAGTGTCAGAAAAGCAATTCAAAGCCACGTCTTCCTGATTCCAGGCCTAGGACTCTGTTTACCACACAAGCATCAACTTCCTCCCTAATCCCCTAATTCCTCCTATCCTCATGCCCAGGTTCGTGGCCGAGAGACTTATGAAATGTTGCTGAAGATCAAGGAGTCCCTGGAACTCATGCAGTACCTACCCCAGCACACCATTGAGACCTACAGGCAACAGCAGCAACAGCAGCATCAGCACCTACTCCAAAAACAGTGAGTACAGCCACATGCTCACTTTACCATCACTTAGAACAAAGCCTGAGAGGCAGAGGAAGAATCCTCTCTAGCCTGTAGCCCCAGATTTCTGGGAACAAGGAGGCATCACAGACCAAATGGGGGGCCCTGCCAGCATCAGTGCAGAATGGTTGGTTTGGGTCCTGATCTCAGTGGTAGCACACCCTGCCCAGGTACATCACATCCTTCTCACTTATTGTGTTAGCAAAGGCAAGGCAAGAATGGGGTTGGAATTGGGGGTGAAGTGTGGACACGTTCTTCCTAACAAGACTTCCCACCCATGTCCCGCATCCTGGGATGGGTGTTTGCTTTGGCAGTTATGAATATGAGTGGAGAGAAGTTTGGCTGGAGGTCATAGGTATCCATACCCTATCACAGAGCTAGGGAGAGTATGGGGTGGGGGTGGGGGGGGCTCTGGTACAGCCTTGCCCTCTGTAGAAAGGGCTGCAACTTCCTTCCATCAAAGAGGGAAGAGCACCTGAGTGCTAGTTGAGGGTCAGCCTCTAGCACAACTCTTTAATAACTGATGGAGAAGGTGCTGGATTCTGTTGGGGCCAGTCCCTGCCTTAGGGGTAGGTCAGCAGGCTAGGAAACAGAAACAAAGTGATTCTGAATTTCACCAAAAGAAATTGTTTGCTTCCTCCACACACTGACAAGAACTGAAGGCAAAAGTAATCATGGGATGGAGGGTGGGGATGTGAATCTCCATTATATACTTGCCCTTCCTGAGTTGTCTCTCTCTAGGATAGATCAATCAGAAATCAGAATAGTAGAGTTTGGGAGCATGGAGAACATCCAAGATCCCCTGGTCTAAACTCTCCCCTTCCACCTAAAACAAATGTCACTCAGAGGGAGAAAGTCTCTTGGCCAAAGTCACACCAAAGCTGAGTAATAGAAGAGCTAAGACTAGCCTGGAGGCCTGACCAACTGAATGGGGGGAGGTGGTGCAAGGATCATTAAGTTCTTAACTATGTGGCAATTGCAATACTAAATACGAGGCTACAAAGAGAAGAAAAAAAATTATATATATATATATATATATATACA
>NC_058132.1:645604799-645662588 GCF_016433145.1 Gracilinanus agilis | reverse complement strand
CAGGAAGTTTTAAGAAATCAGGTGAAGGACAGATGAGACTGTCCAGGGTTCCAGAGGAATTAGGTGAAAGAATGGCAGATTATTAGGTCCAATCGTTTTCTATCTCATCTGGAGGGTTTTATGGCTGATTCTCAACTCATCAAAGCAATAAGATCTATCATGTCACTCTCCTGCTTGCCCACTTGGAATGTGGTCTGGGAAGCCTGCGATTTGGGGAAGCAGGAAAGGCAAGGCAAGGAAGATAGGGTGTTCTTCTTGATGCCCTGCAGCCTGGATGTCTACAGCACAAAGGCCTGATATCTTTCATTCCTGTGTTAAAAATGGAGAAAGAGAGTCCAGAGAGTAGGAGGGACTCACTCCAAATCCTAGAGATTGGTAGTACCAAAAGAATTGTAACTGGATAGGAATGAAGCCTCTATTTTCATGAGTATAGGGAACTTATAGACGGAAAATCTCTTTTTGCAGATGCTCGTTGGTACCTTCTCTCCAATGAATTGTCTTAGAAAATATCTAGAGGAGTGGAACATCTAAAGAGTTACTCAGGGGTCACACAAGAAGCAGTTATCTGGAGGCAGGCTGGAATTAGGAACGTCATTGTTCTGAGGCCATGCTGCTGAGGGGATCTTCTTTCTCTGGGGCCAGACATTTGATCCACAGTTTAATAAACATGTTGCCCAACTAGAAAGTAATGGGAGGAGAGCAGTCAGAATGGTGAAGATCTCATGAGATCCACAGGAGGAACTGGGCATGTTTTGCTAGAGAAAGAAGACTTTAGAGGCACCTACCTGACAGCTTTCTAGTGTTTGAAGGACCATTATGTAGAGTAGGCATTAGAATCATTCAACCAGACCCCAACAGGCAGAACCAGGAACCAATGGTACCCATTTCAGAGGAGCCAATTGAACCTTGTCTTCAGAGAAACTTCCTAAAGACCAAAAAGCTAGAGTTGAGAGGGGCCTCAGAAGTCCTCTGGTCCAGCTCTTTCATTTTACAAATGAGGAAATTGGGATCTAGGATTATTTAATGATTTGCTGAAATAATTAATATATCGTTAATTGATTGGTCCTTATCCCAATACTAAAGGCCAGGTCTACTAGCTTCCTCTCTAAACTAAATATAGCACCAATGCATAGATCACATTTACTCATGCAAATTAACCTTTACCATCACCACGTTTTGCCATCATGTTAGGGAGTGTATACCAAGCCTTCCTAGGTCATTGGTTTGGACTTGACTTTGAGAATTTTACCTATAGCTTGGGGCTAAGAAGAGAGATTCACAGCTAATAATGAGAGCAGGGAAAGCAAATTCAGGAGCTGAGGCACTGTTTATCTAGGCACTGGGAAGGATATTTACTTACCTTTTCCCTGGATGGTATCAAATGCCCGAATTTGGGAGCCTACACTGAGACTGAATCCCTTCTGAGAAAGGCAACAAGTAAAAAGTAAATAATTCAGATGGGCTTGCGAAATTCAAACTTAGTTTTGTTTACCTCCAGGCAGAGAATAATAAAGTATCTAACCTTAGACAATTGAAGGCTTTTCCGGATAACAAATGTAAACAGAAGCAGCCTTTACTGAATTTGCTAATTGTTCTTCCAGGAGGTGCAATTTTGTTCCTTTGGGTGACCCATTCTGGAGAGGAATGAATATTCATTTGTCTTCCTTGTTGATAAAAGGGAACTCTTTTGGAGAGATGCTATCCAATAATTGAGGATTTTTGTATTCCTCTTACCAAGCTTGGAGCTAGCCCCTGTGAAGAAATGGGTGATTGTTAATAAACTGTTCATATATAATCCACTGAGTTCTATTATAAGCTAGACAAATCGATGTTGGCCAAATTTAACTGAGATGGCAGGGGAGACAGAATTCAGTTTAGTCACCTTAGTCCACAGAGCCCTTGCTAGGGGATAATACCTTCCTTACAGGCTGGGTTTCTAGTCTCCCAGGCTTGTGCTTAATCTGTTGGACCAGCAGATTTCTTAATAACCTTGAATATCTATTACCGGATTTGTGAAAAAGTATTATACCTTAACAACTCTTTGTTAAATAACTGCTGTTAAATAAGGTTTACAAGGCAGATTATTGTAAAAGGCATTGTCCTTATTTTCTACAAGAGGAAGCTTTGGCTCAATGAGGATGAGTGACTTGCCCAGAATCTCAGAGCTAGTAATCACGGGAGCAGAGATTAAACTTCAGGCATCTCCTGAATTTAAATTAGGAATTATTTATGCTGTAGCATACTTCATCTTGTTTCCTCCCTTTCCTCCTCCCATCTTCCGTCTCCCCCCTCTCCCTCATTTCTTCCTCTCTCCATACTTGCTCTCTCCCCACTTCTCTTTCTACTTCTGTTTCTCCTTTCTCATCCTCTATTTTCTCCTTCCCCCCTTCTTCTCTCTTCCCCTTCTTTCAAGCTTGTTTCCCCCCTTTCCTTTCTCACCCCAAGTATATAGGAAGACAAAATCCCTGAGGATAGAAGGCATCATTTATTTCAATCACTCCTTTTTACAGATGGGAATTCAGAGGTCCACAGAGGGCAAACGTCTGGTTCAACCTCACCCAGCTACAACTTGGGGAGAAGGACTAGCAAACATAACTGAATCTTTCATTCTATACTTGATGCGATAAGCAAAACAGTATCTTTAGGAGACTTACTTGTCAAAGCTGACCTGCATAATTACTGTGTCATATCTGCTAGGTAACAGAGAGTTTCTGGATGCCCTCCTCCCTCCCTCAGCCCCTTCTCTGAGATAGGCAGGCTAAGAGACTTTGACTAAGAGACTTTGCACTGATGATCCGTTTTCTCTGAGCTCAACACTCTGCCTTGGTTCCCTGGGAGTCCCTTGATATTTAGAATGTGGGCTCTGGGAGCACAACCCATCCCTATCAGATCTGAAAAAGTCCAAGGTCGGGTATTTCACATTTCAGCTCCAGATGTACCCAAAACTCTTGAGGCTGGAACTGAAGTGGCTTTCTGCCTAGGCAGGGGTGGTGGCCACAATATCCAAAATAAAATCTTATTGAAGAATCAGTCCTCAGAAGAAAGGTCTCTAGGCAAGGTCTAGACATTGGTGGGAGAACAAATCCACTCTTGAACATGTGGGCAGAACTTCTGGGGCTTGGACATTCCTTGAAATTGCCATGGTGCCACTTTATCACTCAGCCCAAGAAGCTTTCTGCAGCCTTTTGGAGGGCATGTGATAATAATCTCACTGGGTTCATCTACTCTCCTTATCTCCCCCCCCCCCACCCCTTCCCAAGTAGAAGGAAGAATTTTGAACAGCTTCGAGGTGTAGAAAAATGGTAGTTTTCATTATATTAATTAATTGGAGTGAAATGATTAGGATAAAGAAGAGAACTTTTTGTTGATCCAGAGACAAGAAGGCTAACCTTAGTCCCTTCTAGTCTGTATGACTCTAGCCAAGTCTGATTCTCAGTTTGTCATCTGTCAATTGGGGAAAATGATCACCTTGGACGCTGGGTTCGGTCATGTGTACAAGGGAAGCTGTAGACTTTAGAGTCTCTATAAATGCGAGGAGCTATGAATCAAAACAATAGAAGAGAAGGAATAGGGGCAGCTAGGTGGCTCAGTGGATAGAGAGCAGGCCCTAGAGATGGGAGGTCCTGGGTTCAAAACTTACCTCAGATACCAGCTGTGTGACCCTAGACTAATAGCTGAACACCCATTGTCTAGCCTTTATTGCTCTTCTGCCTTGGAACCAATACCCACTATTAATCTTAAGACAGAAGGTAAGGGTCTAAAAAAACAAACAAACAAAAAGGAAGAGGAGGGCTTTCCCAGCCAAGAGAAAAGAAGGTCATGGGGTGAAGGGAGGGCTTCTCTAGTGTGTGTCCTCTTGCTTGAAGAACAGGATGGAGTGTGCCTGCTGTGCTCTCAGTTGCAACTAGCCTGCTTGATGTCTGATCACTAGCTTGTTTTAACAAAGCTCCTAGAAAGCCTAGAAAGGGTATTTTCATGACCCACATCCCATAGAAAAACATTGCTTCCCAGTGAAGGGAAAAGGGTGACATCTTTAAACTCTGTGCATGGGCAACTCAGGCACCTGAGGCTTTGTTGGGTGTGTGTGTCCTGAGCTCAGTGACAGAAATCCCTGACTATACATGTTATAAGCTGGTTTGCTTGATCTGGACAAACTAACATTTGCTCTAGGAATTATGAGCATGAGCATTGAAATGGATATTAGAAATGAGCTTTTTTTCAGTGTGTGACCTGCTGAATCTCCCAGTGTCAGTGTGTACTGTGTGTTGTGGACTTTCATGTGGTTTTGTCTCTGATGCCTAATGCCAATTTCTAGAAAACTTGTGTTATGAAGTTTTTTGGGGGGGAATTTTTTTCCAGCTGTTCCATTTTCATGTAAATCCCCCAAAGGTGTCATAAATGACTAGAGCAAGGAATATGGAAATCTAAATCTTTGACAGTCATTTGAAAAGAATAAATCAGCTTGGAAAATGACTGTAATAGCCTGCAATTTCCTTAGGAGAAATAATACTGCTTTTGTTCTGGGAGGAAATCAGTTCTGTGCCCCCCTTTTAAGTGAAGTGAAATTAGTCATTATATTAAAGAAGGGAGAGGCGAAGGAGCATATTTTCTTCTAGGTAGTGGTGAAATATTTGCAATGTAATTACATCGCTTTGCTTTTCTCCCATTTTCTTTCTGCTTGATCATTCATTCTCTTTTGCATACTATTTGTTCTTTCTCCCCGTCTGTCTGTCTGGTTCTTCCCTCCCCTCCAAAATCTTCATGACCAATGGCTGTTTAGTTGAATGGATTTCATCCTTCTACAAACTTTACACAAAAGGACATGGGGCAAGACTTGGGCAGGACCAATAGGCCTGGGATGGGTTGCAGTCTTCATTTTTGTAGGGAATATCCACCTAGATGAAGGTTCTGGTGCATTGGAATATGAGAGTATTAGACATCATCTTAGGGACACTTTATCAAATTCTTGGAGATGACACAAGGACTCCCATACAGCAGTGATTCCATTGAATTACTTCAATGGATAGAATGTTTACCTTTGAGAAAAGAATGTGATCTGAGTCATAATACCACCTTCGCAAACTCATTTAAGATAACATCAATGTGGCTCAAGCAATTCCTCTGGGACTTCTCAAAGTAACAAATGGATAGTCATAGGTGTTAGTGGAGGGAATTTCCAATTGAGGATTTCTCTAGACTGATAAAGTCACAGAAATATGAATTAGGATGTTAAAACTAGCTTCATTCTCTAGTTCTGGAGTTTTCCTCCCCTAGTCTTGCCCTGTGCTTTGTAAGTCTGCTATTTCCAATCTCAGAGAAGATCATGATATTCTAAATTTAAAGGAGGAAGGACACAGAGATCTTAGGAGATCACCCAGTCCAATCTTCTTAGGATTAAACTTACTTTGACCCAAAGAAGTCAAGTATATTTCCTGAAGACACCCAGGAAATGAGAGGCTGGCATGTTCTATGCAGACCTTCACATGGAACACTTTGTTCTCTGAATCATGTTTTGGATAGTTACTTGGACGTGAAGAAGCCTCTTGGCACACCAAAAAAACAGGCTCAATATTACTGATGGTGGGCACTCATGAAAAAAAAAAAAAATATATATATATATATATATATATATATATATATATATCCAGAAAACCTCCTACTTCAGACAACAGGCAATAATCAAACTCTAAAATAAATAAAGGCTGTCATTAAGGCCCTCTAAAGAGTGACATTAATGGCTGTTGAATCCTTCAGACTACTTCTTGGCATTGAAAATGCACTGAATTTCCCCTTTTTATTCTCCCAATTCAGTAATTGTAGATGTAGTATGTGAAAGTGGCACTAAATTCCATCATGGCCTTCAGATCAATAAATTGAATTGGCATTTTTTTCCCCTTAAGATCACTCAACAAAACCACAGAGGAGACTTGTATTTGAATCTCTCACAAATCAGGAAAAAGCTCCTCCGCTTTCTGGAGGCAATCCAGTGACTTCCCTCGTGGGTGCCACCACTGGATTTCCTTTCGAGAATCCTTGCTCAGAGTGGATGCTATAGGAATATGGGTTGAAATGAATTAAGTTAGCAGCATCCAGCCTTTATCTGAGCTTGGCTGAAGCACTCACCTATCCTTGCTTGGAATCTTTATGAAAAATGAATGGCAACCAGCAGTGGTCTTAAAAATCTCTTGACTTCCTTAGAAAACGTTAGTCTACTGTTTTCTGCCACACTTGGGGCAGTCAACTGAAGGGTTAATTAGGCAGAAGTTGCTCGTATCTGGCTGATCCAGAGTAGGGTCAGCCAACAATGTGAGTAAAAGGATTAATCCCTTTCAGAGGAAGATTTCTCCACCTTCTTCTGGGAACCCAGACTGCTCATTAAGGCGAGCTAAGAGTGGTGTGATGACATAGCCCACAACAGATAAGATCCGGATTTCTTCATAGGCTTAGGTACCCGGCTCTTGTCCAGGCTTTCTCAATTATCGTTCCTATAGAAGAAGGTGGAATAATTGGGGCTGATGACATTTTACGTGTTATTAAATCTCCCTCCTTTGCTTCTCTCCCTATACTTGCCAACACATTTTCCCCTGGAGTCCACTGGAGGGGAGAGGGTGGGGGAGATTTCTTCATCTCACCTTCCCATCCAATGGTCATGAAGGTAGGAGGTGCATGGCTTTCTGTTTTCGTTTGAATTGGGTTTTCACTATCCTAAGCCTTCATCTTTTCTTTTCTCTGGTTCCTTCTCTGCAGTCTCCTTTCCGCCTGCTTCAGGAATGAACTCGTGGAGCCCTGCAGAGATGCTCCGAAACAATCCGACGTCTTCTTTAAACATTCCAACCCCCCCAACCCATCAGTGTACCCATAACAAAACACCACTTCTGCCTTTTGGAGTGTGCTAGTGGTGTGTTGTGTGTATGTGTTGATCATTCAGCCCTGGGAAGCAGGAGTGGAGAACGCTTTGGCTCCGAGATCCAAAGCCACTAGTGAAAACGAGCTCCCAAGGGACTCACAATTCTGCCCCAAAAGACCTTTTCTGCTGAGCCCAGCACCTAGCACACACATGCTCACTGACTGATTGATTGACCTCCTCCGAGCCGGAGAGTTGGCATTGGTTGGTCAGGCACCACGATGTCCATCTGGGATCTTCTCTGTTCTTGCATGTTTGGGCTGGGACAGGGTACAATGTTTGGTGGAATCTTTTTTCCTGTTATCTTCTGTCCTGTTAGTGGCATATACTTGGGTGCTTTTGAGCTGGTCTCAATCTTTTCAAAGCCTTTTTAGAAGACAAAGAAAAAAACATGTTTTCCAGATGTTCTCATTGTTTTGTGTATAAATCTCCAGCCAGTGCCTCAGTGGTTCAGTCTGGCCTGTCTAATGCTGGTCATGGAATACGATGGTAGTATGAGCCGACTAGGATGTTTAGAGTACCGCATTGCTGGGCAGAGAGAGATGATGATGACCGAAAATAGCTTTTGGGTCCTGACCCCTATCCCTGAGAAAAGATGGATCATTGATGTCCTTCCTCCTTGCCTGGTCGGGGGTTCCCAGGAGGCATTCTTAGAGGTCTGGGATCCTACCCTAGGCCTTCTTTAGCATACAGCCTTCCTCCATTTGGATTTTGAAAGACCTTCCTGAAATACTGTTCTTAACAGCCCAAATGGGCACGTGTAACCTGAGGTTTTGTTCAGAAAGAAGGCTGGTCAGTTCCTGGAACCACAATGCCCCTGGCTGGCTGGTCACCTGACTGATGACTGTCCCAAGCAGGTTCTCTGATGGAAGGTCTAAAGGCCCTACTCTAATAGAGAAGGGCTATTTGATTTGGGGCTAGAGCCTCCTGGTCCTCCCAAAAAGGTCAGACACATTCTGTATATTTATCAAGGATATTTTTCCAGGAAGCTTTGTGTGTTGACAAATTGAAAAACGAGCCCTCCACGGGGATCAAATCCCTTCCTTTCCTGGAGTTGGTAGAAAGGCTAGCTTTCTTTTTTAAACTTTAAATGAGCAAGGGTTTAAAGAATCTCAACATTTCTTATAAATTTAAAAGATGCTTTAAATGAATAATCCTTGAAGACTTAAATATCTCTGTTTATTTTCAATCCCCAGCTAGTTGCTTTGTGTCCAATACAGAGCTGTCCTATGAGGCTGTTGCTATCAGTTGTGTGATTGTTAATTTTCAATAAACTTTTGCATCTTGGTTTATCTCGAGGATTTTCTTTGCTGTCTCTCTTCCTTAAAGGTGCATGTTTACTTTCTCTAGTCCTTGAAGAAGCAGCCTAGTAGACTCAAGGATCCAGAGCTGGGAAAGGATCTCAAAGACCTTCTAATTCAACCCCCTCATTCTGGAGTTAGGGAAACTGAGTCTAAGATAGGCTAAATGATTCACCCAAGGGCACACCTGGGATTGGAAAAGGAAGCCCAGGAATCCAAACTCAGGTCTTCTAACTCTAAGTCCTGCACTCTTATCCACCATACTTTTAGCTTTCTCTCAATTCTGAACCATCCTGCCAAAATAAAATTTACAAATTTACCAGAAATTGAAGCTAAGCTCTCCAGCCTAGAGGAGAAATTCTTTAATGACCTACATTATTTTTTCCTCCCTTTTGATACCAGACCTGTGATACCTCTTTTTGTTGCTTTCATTTGGCTTTTAATCTCTCCCCAAAGACCAATGCCAGGAATTCAACCATCCCATCTACTTTTTCTTCCAGTCCTCAAGGATGAAGTTCATCTAGGGAAGGTGATTTAAATTCACCAAGGGCTACTCAGTGTGTTCTTATCCTTCTCTTATTAATCTTAGGAAAATTTTGTTTAAGTAAGGAACTCAGCCTTGATTAAAATCCTTGTTACTCAAGAATAAATGAAAACATCTTGGATTTGCTAGAATATTCTTTTATAAAAGTTCAAGTTACCCCTTTTTCCATGTAATTTATCTTATTCTTTTAAAAAAATGTTTCCATTAACTCCATTCCTTATTTAACCCATACTTTATTTTTTTAAAAATTTTATTTATTTAATTAATTACGAATATTTTTCCATGGTTACAAGTTTCATGTTCTTTCCCTCCCCTCCCGTCACCCCCTCCTATAGCCAACACACAATTCCACAGGGTTTTACATGTGTCATTGATCAGGAACTATTTCCATATTATTAATATTTGCACTAGGGTGATCGTTTAGAGTCTACATCCTCAATCATATCCCCATCAACCCATGTGATCAAGCAGTTGTTTTTCTTCTGTGTTTCTACTCCCACAATTCTTCCTCTGAATGTGGATAATGTTCTTTCTCATAAGTCCCTCAGAACTGTCCTGGATCATTGCATAGCTGCTAGTAGAGAAGTCCTTTACCTTTGATTGTACTACAATATATCAGTCTCTGTGTACAGTGTTCTCCTGGTTCTGGTCCTTTCACTCTGCATCCATTCCTGGAGGTCATTCCAGTTCACATGGAATTCCTCCAGTTCATTATTCCTTTGAGCAAAATAGTATTACATCACCAACAGATACCACAATTTGTTCAGCCATTCCTCAATTGAAGGACATCTCTTTATTTTCCAATTTTATTTTTTTTTAATTAAAAAAAAAAGACCTGTAAGGGTTAGGCAGTTGGGGTTAAATAACTTTTCTAAGGTCATGCTGTTACAAATCCCATAGTTTATACAATGACATATTTCCATTTCTATCTTAGAGTCCAAAGGACTCTCCTTTAAAGTAGACATACAAACAAAATTCTCCATTCCAGCTGGTGATCAATCTTTTAGCCATAGGTTGGTATCACAGCATGCTTACATACATATGGTCATTGCATTGTCCTACATTTTCTAGATGTGCCTGGTTTTTTCAAAGCTTGGCTGGGTGTTTTGGACCTGGCCAGTAAGGAGGAGAATGAATGCCATCAGAATAGAGAAACTTTAGCAAACTCAAAGGGTCCTTATTTTATTATATCCCCTTTACAGCCACTTCATCATCCTTCACAAATCCCTTAGAGGTAGGTCTGCGGCTTGTTCTTTCTTCTCTTAGTCTTAGCCAACGTTTTCAATATGACTTTCTTCTGAAGACCTGAGAAGAACAAAAGGGGTGAATTTAAGATTAATGGAAAGATATGAAGTAACCCTAAAAAGGAAGCCATGGCAGCCTCTCCCTGGGAGCAGCAAAGAGATCTGGATAGAATAGCAAGACCAGGTCTAGGTTACACTGCCTTTGACAAAACTATGAAGTATTTTAGGATTTCTTATGGAGCTCCAATTTTTTTTTCTTTCTTTCTCTATTGCTTGCCTTATCCCTCAATCCTGAAATCCCAATCATCAGTGGTTCTCTATTCCTTTTTCTCCTTAGCTACTGAGTATCAGGGTGTTTTTTTTTTTTTTTCTTACTCCTCCCTATTTATCAATATTGCATTCAGGAAAGGATCTCATGAATTCAACTCACATTCAGGCATCAATGACTCATAATACTTTCTAAGATACCTTCATGGGACCATTTTGTTTAATTCTTGCATAGATCATGTGCCCAAGCAACCACTCTCTGGTGTTAGAATTTCAAGCTTCAGTCAAAAAAAATCATAGATAAGTGGGATGTGGGAGATATATGTGTTTGTATGCATTTACACATATTTGTATGTGTGATTCATATGTGGGTTTTCTAATGTCTCACCTGAAAACATATCTGGAAAAAAATTAATGTTTTTTTTTCCTTTTCCCACTTTTTCATTCCCACCTTAATTCTATCATTCCATTCTTTCCTTCTAGCCTTCCTCTTCCTCCTTTCTCTTTCTATTCCCTATTTTCCCCAACTTTCTTCCTTAGTCTATTCCTTCATTTTTATTTTTCTTCCTTTTCTTCACTTCTTTTCTCCTTCCCTTTCTTTCTTTACCCTTTCTTCTTTCACTTCTTCCTTTCATTCCTCTGGTTTTATCTTCCCTTCTCTTCTACTTACTCTTCTTTTCCTTTCTTCTTCCTCTCTTCCTCCTTCCTTCCTTCTCTTTCCCTCTTTCTTCCTTTCCTTTCCTTCCTTCCCCCTTCATTCTCTTCCTCATTTCTTCCCTTTGTCCTTCATTTACTTCCTCCTCTCCTTCATTTTCCCTTCTTTTACTCCTTCCCACATCTTCCTCCTTCCTTGCCTTTCTCATGGTTCTCTACATCTTCCCCTCCCTACCCTCCTTTCATACCTTCTTTCTTCAGTCATAATGGCAATACCAGCTAAGTTTTGCTTTTCCAACTGGAAGGGCTCCCTCATACAGCTCCATATTTCTAACAAATACATTAAAAAAAAACAACAACAGTTCATGGGGTAAAATGGTCGAAATGCCCAGAACTCTTAGAGAAAAGTACTGTTCTTCATTTTCCCCATTTTTCTTCCTTCCTACCTCCTGTCTACCAAGGAAGCCGAGATCTCATATTTTCCTTGCACTCTTTCATACCCTATAAGACATGGGTCATCCAATCCACCTTCCCTTAGGCAACTTCTCTTGGCCTCCCAATCTATAAGGGCTTCTACACCAAAGGACAGTCATTAGCTTTGTTGACTGACAGGTGATTGGCAGTTGTCCTATCTTTTCTCTTCCCTTGCCTCAGCTGGACTCCTACTGCAATATGTCAAGTAATCAAAATACTACTTCTATTTCTGGCATTACCTTTTCAAGAATAAATGAGCCCTTTCTGACCTATTTCTCTGCAAATATGTTTCTCCCTTTCTCTTTCTCTCTTTACTTTTCTCCTTCTCTCTCTTCCATCCTTCTTCCCTTTTCTTTCTTTCTCTTAATTTAATTTTTATCTCCATCTCTAAATCTCTCTATGCCTCTGCCTCTCCTTTCCCAATCTCACTTCTCTTCTTTTCCCCTTTACCTTTTTCCCTCTTCATTCTCTTTTTCTCTCCTCCATATCTCTCCTTGAATCTCTCTTTTCTATATTAAAGGTGACACATTCACAATTCCTGGTATGCCTCACCTCTTGAAATTGTTTCCATTGATTTTTTTAAAAATATTTGACAGCTTTGAAGCATACTCTGCTATCCTCATTCACCATATCACCCACATGGTTGGCTTTCTGGATCCCCTGTGGGCCTTTATGGAATGTAGGAGATTATGTGATAAAAGGTTTATGGCACCTCTGGTTATTCTTTCCCATTACCTCTTACCTGGGGCATGGCCAATATCCTCTGCCCTCTGCTTCACCCCAGTAGGTACATGGGTGCTTTTTAAATTGAACCTCTGAGGTAATTTACTCCCCATTCCTCAAGTCAGGAGTATGTCTAGCAATGTTCATTGAATCTCTACAGTGTCAAGGAGCTCATGACTTAATGGGTTTGCTTCTGTAGAAGTTCAAACAGAGATATTACCACTCAATTCCCTATTTCAGGTATTGGGGTCTCCTTTCTTTATTCTTAGTTATTTTTTTTTCTGACTTACTGATATCCTAGGGAAAGTTTCCTCTGACCCTAGCTGTATTATTTCCCACCACCACAAGGCAGGGCGATGTGATGTTAGAAATATATTCCCAGAATCTGTTAGTAGTGGAATTCTCCAAAATCACCTGCAAAAGACAGAGAAACAATACCTAAAACATCAACTCACTGATGTCTCGCCCACTTTCCCCCACATCACAGTTTAGTTTGGACCCTTAAGATGACTAAGGCCATTATTGGGTGTCTAGGAACAAAGCCTCTCTAAGTTTAGGGAAGGTTTGCATGGTTCCACTTTGCCCTGACTCAACTGCTGCTCATCCTTACCTTCATTCACTCCCTGATTCCCTAAATTATCCCTGTATATTCTTCCTTTCTTTCTTTCCTCCTCCTCCTCTCTCTTTCTCTCTCTCCCTCTTTTTCCTTTTCCTTTTCTGTCTTTCCTATATTTAGGAATCACTTTTACTAGTTAAGTGAAAGAGAATAAAAACTCAAACTTGTTTTCACAAAGCTTTTGTTTGTCTATCACTCCCCCAAAGCTGAGGGCATGCTTAGTCTGTGTGAGAAATTCTCTGTTGGAAACTTCTTCCATAGGAAGGAGGTTCACAGTTAGTAGATGTCCTAGGCAGGATTCAATTACAGAGCTTTCTGATTCCAAGTCCACCACTCAATCAGCCTTAATGCGAAATTGCTTTGCCAGGCACACTGGGAGCCTATTCAGCTGTGTGTGTGTGTGTGTGTGTGTGTGTGTGTGCATGTGCGTGTGTGCATGCATATACCTGGTCAAGGGGAAATATTTCAAGATATATATGGATTCATAAGAGTGAAAAAAGATCTTTATTTTTCACTAACCTCAACTGGACTTTGACATTTCCATTAATTATGAAGAAACAAAAGAAAACACAATTTTGGGAAGGGACTGTAGGCTTCACTAGGTTGACCAAGGGGGGGTCCATGAAAAAAATAAGTTAATAAACCCTGATTCAGATATGGTTTCTTGGAAATCATTTTCCTCGAGGTTGAGATTTTCTAGTTTAGTTAAAGGTTAAGAAAGTTCAAACAACCTTCTTTATATCTTACCAGTGAGTAGTTCTTTGGACAGAACCCTGGAATATGAGTAAGATGGTATGGATTTGAATACTGAAGGCCAAGCCCTTTACCTGTCAGTTCTTCACTTTCCTTCCCTCTAGAATGAGGAGGTAAACTAGGCAATATCCAAGGTCCCTTCTCCTATGATGACCCAACCTGCAATATTGATTGCCAATAGTCATATACTAAGTCAATGCTCTTAGCATGTATGAGAAGTGGGAAACTATTAAAGCTCTATCATAGCTACATTTCTTAAAATTAGAATTACACCTTCTAGCCCTAAGCCCAGGAGCTATATTAATATATTTGCTAACATAATATATACCTTTATATGTAAGTGGACTTTTTTTTATCAAGGTTTGCAAAGCACTTTAACCACAAAACACTGTAGAAAAGACACTGTTGGTATTATTGTACCCAATTTAAAGATGAGGAAGCTGAAGGCCAGAGGTTTAGTGATTTGTCTATAGTCATATAGTTTATAAGTATCAAAATAGGATTTGGAGGCAGGTCTTCTTGATTCCAAGACCAGTACTCTTAAAATGGTGGTCTTTCAGATGAGTTTGTCATTTTGGTTGACATTCTAGTTGAATTCCAACACAAAAATAAAGCTATAGGACTGGGAGAGGGGAGAAGGTGGGGAGAAGAAAGCGGATAGATCCTTGACTTCCTAACCTTATATTAAATTGCAGTCTAAGATCTTAGTCTAGTACTATCATATTTTAGGAAGGAAGTTCTTCTGGGGGGAATTGAGACAGGATGAAAGAACTTTGGCCTGGAAGTAAGAGGTCCTTATTCGGACATTTACTGACCCTGTATCTACTAATTAATTAGTCAATCTGGTGAGCTTCGTATGCCTTACAGCCCCATAGAAATAGGAGCTGCTGCTATTTTTCCCACTCCACAAGTTAGGAATTTGTTTTCAGAAATAGCTCACCCTCCTGGGATCTGAGATTCCAGTCAAGTAGAAAAATACCAAGAATCTTGCAGCTCATTATTGAAATGGGAAAGCTTCTGATAGGAAGAAACAGTGGCTGACAAGCAGATTTTTGTCTGCCTTCCTTCCTGGGAAGTCAGAAAAGCAGCCACTCTCCTGGGGAGAGATATTATTGGTATTCCAGAATGCTTTTCCCAAGGTCCAAGATCACAGCAGCTGAGAAAGTTGGATTCCAAGTTAGGACCTCCACATGGCAACAGAAAGTGCAGCCAAATGCCCAGAGGTCAGCTTTGCCAGCCATTTTCCGCATATTTTGAATGATGCAGGAAGCAATGAAATGCCCTGGCTGGGACACGGCATTGGCATCTTTGTGTCATTCCTCATCTATCAGTGGGTCTGTGCCTCATTGCTTTGCTCACATGTTGGGTTTTGGTCAACTTTATAGGAAGCAGTTAGAGGGAAGGGTGGGAGAGAAGAGCTGATGAGAAAGGTTTGGTATAGATGCTATGCTCTGGGCCTTTGAGGAACATCAACAAGTAATGAAATATATCTTGAATTCATCCCTTGTTCCTATCTTCCAACTTCCCTGTTGGAGGTTTAATTCCAGTGAAGTTATTTCTTCTAGCCAAGCACAGGGGTAGGTTCATATCCTTCCCCTACCAATCCTTTGGTCTATCCCAGCAGTTAGCTAAACTCAGCAGAACTGGGAATGCCCTGTTCTCCTTTTCTCTAGTACCCTTCCCCTCTCCTCCCCTCCCCTGGGCTTCTCCTCTCATGCCTCTACATTTCTTTTTCAGGACCTCAATGCAGTCACAGACATCATATGGTACCAGTTCCCCACCTCTGAGCAAGATGAACAGCATCAACAAACTCCCTTCTGTCAGCCAACTCATTAACCCTCAGCAGCGCAATGCCCTCACCCCAACAGCCATCCCTGATGGCATGGGAGCCAACAGTAAGAGCCTTTATTTTGGCATCATTTGAAACACAATGCATGTTGTTATTGCATATTATGGAGAAGTGTGGCTGATATGGAGGAGAGAGAGGAATCAAGGAGCAAGAGAGCTGGGTGCTATGGGAAGTCATATTCTCTAAAGCAGTGATTCCCAAAGTGGGCACCACCGCCCCCTGGTGGGTGCTGCAGTGATCCAGGAGAGCAGTGATGGCCACAGGGGTATTTGGGGGCGGTGAATAACTGTAAGGGGGCGGTGATAGTATGTGACAAGGGGCACTAAGTAATATTTTTTTCTGGAAAGGGGGCGGTAGGCCAAAAAAGTTTGGGAACCCCTGCTCTAAAGGATACTCCTCTGTGCCACTGTGGGCTCTCCCTCTAGCAACACTAATGACATCCATTATATTTCCTTAGGGTCATAAGATCATGAATTTAGAGATGGAAGGGGCCTTAGAGCCATCTAGTTCAACCTCCTTATTTTACAAGTGAGCAAACTGAGGCCTGCAGAGGATAAATGACTCACCCAGGTTTATCCAGCTAGTAATCATGAGAGGCAGAATTCAACTCAGCTCTTCTTGAATCTGCTTGCAGCATCCTATCCCTGGGATACCTAGATTCATTCTATCCTATGTATTGCTTTTCGGTGTTTTGCTCTAAATCCCACAAAGAAAAGCAAACCAGGGCTCTGGATAGGTGAATTTTCCCCTAGTTTAGGTGATTCTATTCCTACTTGAATTAGAGAAGGCTGAGGGCACCTTCATATTTACTTTCATTTATTTATTTGTCTGTTTTTTAAATTAATTAATTAATTAATTAATTAATTAATTAATTAATCTTTACCATCATCTTTAGATTGGTGTGCCTCTGTCTTGCCCTTATCCCAAAAGGATCTAGGGAAGCCCCTTTGGGATAGAAGAGGATGGATGAAAGAAATTTAGCAAAGTGGGAAGGGGCTGAACAAGGAAGGAAGAACAAAAGCAAATTTACTTTAAATGGTCCACAAATTCCTCACTTATCAAATAAGGAAGATGGGGAAGGGCTTGGAATACTCCAGAGCCATGATCTTGTTCAGACCTTTCTACTCCTTCCTCTTTCTTTGATTAGTTCCAATGATGGGCACTCACATGCCAATGGCTGGAGATATGAATGGACTCAGCCCAACCCAGGCACTGCCTCCTACCCTTTCAATGCCATCCACATCCCACTGCACACCCCCACCTCCCTACCCCACAGACTGCAGCATTGTCAGGTGAGTAGCTAGCATCTTCTCTTTGACATGGGGTATCACTTGGTATGTGTGTGGGGAGAGGCTGGCCGGGCTTTTTGCAAGAAATCTACTGATAGAAATCGAATGGAGAAGCAGCTATACCGATTAACTAATGAAGAAGCATTTATTAAGTGCCTATTACGCTCTGGCACTAACTGTTTTGTGCAGAAATGGTATCTTCTTCCTTGAATCGGGTTCCTATCATCCAAGAGAAATTGGTTAAAGGAAACCTGCCACCTCTACTCTAAAGGGATAAGATACTGGGTTGGTCAACAATCTTGAGTGTCTACAAGCATTTATGGAGTACTTCCTAAGCGTCGGGCACTGCCCAAAGTACTTGGGATACAAAGAAAAATCTAAGAGTCCCTGCTGTCCAGGGGCTCACAACCTAGTGGGATAGACAGAATGCAAACCACTGCGAATAAACAAGACCTAGGCAGGAGGAATTTGAGAGAACAAGCAAAGGGGAGGGACTAGTATTAAGTAGGGGGACAAGAGTGCTTTGCTGAAAATGCAGCCAGGAGGCCAGAGTCCCTGAATCAGAGTGTGTGATGGAAGTAAGGAGGAAAAGACTGGACTGGTAGGAAAGGGCTGGTTCCGAAGGATTCTTACCACCCTTCTACATGTTCATTTTCATTCATCCATTCAACAAGCATTTGTTAGGAATGGATGGATGAATGAGCTGTATGGTCATGGGATCTCTGGACCCACATCCTTGTGTCCTCATCCACCTTCTGCTGACACCTCCCCAGGTCCATGTTGCCTCTTGGCATCTGGGGGATGGATTTTCTGAAAGAGCATTTATTTACACTTGCTAGCTTGCTCTCTTTCCTTTCCATCCAACTTCATTGCTCATAGCTCTTAGCCAGCTGGAATCGCATAGGAGAAGGGAATGGACCTGGGATTTCATTTCAGTAGGGAACTCCCAGATGAGGAAACTCCTTCTGCCAAGGAAGGTTGCCCAGAGCATTGAGAGGTTAGGCAGCTAACCCAGGGTTGGCAGCTAGAATGTGTCAGGTAGGACTGGGACCTAGGTCTCCCTAGCTCTGAGGCCAGCAACTCTCTCTCTCTCCACTAGTGTATGCTGCCTCTCTATCCATTAATATAAATCAATATAGTATTGATAATAATAATAATTTATTAATAAAATAATAATATAATAGAAAGTCAAATGAAAGCCTTTGCCATATCGATGTCCAGTTAGGTACTCTGGCTATCTACCTGGTTTATCTTGCACCTCTAGAGGTGAGGGGGTTTCCCAGAAGGTTCGCTCCATGAAGGGTTAGACGATTTCTTACTTTGGTGCCCAAAGATCTGAGCTGGAGTTCCATCTTAACTTCTTGGCTGGCTTCTACCCCAAATTCCACATTGAGATGGCTCTTTCTGCCCCCTCCCCACCCCCAGCAGTCCCCAAAGGGTAGAAGGTTGGGGTATCCTTTATCTGGCAGAGCAGTCGGGGTGAACTCTCGTTTTCTGTTTCCTCCTTCCTCCTCCCCTCCCCCCTGCAGTTTTTTAGCGAGGTTGGGCTGTTCATCCTGCCTGGACTATTTCACGACCCAGGGGCTGACCACCATCTATCAGATTGAGCATTACTCCATGGAAGTAAGTAACTGTCAGACATGTCTCTCAGTTCTATTTTCTGTTCCCACCCACCCTCGGACACCTACCACCTGTGTCTTGAGGTTCAGAGCACCTCCGATTTCTCAGGGAGTTTTTCACTCCCCCAGAACCATAATAATGAAGACAGATAATAATAACAATGACAACGACTCACATTGGTAGAGAGCCTGAAGGTTTCCACATGTTATCTCCATCAAGCCTCGAGACAACTTAGAAAAATAGGGGTTATTACTGTCCCTATTTTACAGATGAGGAAACTGAGCTTCAGAGACGCCAGGGGACTTCAGTGGCTAGTGAGAAAGGCAGGATTTAAGCTCAGGTCCTTCGACTGCAAATCCAGGATTCTGATCTACACTTTGATATAGGAAGGCTCACAGGCTTTACCTGTCAGTGGTCCAGCAGACGAGTCTCCTTGATTTATAACCATTAACCAGTTTTCTACTATGTGCAGACCCTGAGGGAAACAGAAGATAGGATCCCTACTCTCCTAGACCTTATATTCCCAAAGGAATTCACAGTCCTTTTCCAATAAATCAGTTAATCAGTCTTATCAGTCTTACTGAAACATCTTATAGGCAATAGCCATGGATATGTGAATACAAAGAGAAAGAATGAAATTGCTCCTGCCTCATGGAACTTACATTACATAAGGAGCAAATACCATGAGCATCAAGGAGGGGAGAGAAGAGAGAAGAGAGAGAGAGAGAGAGAAAGAGAGAGAGAGAATGAGAACATGAAAAAATGGTAGAAATCTCCCATGAAGATAAAACCATTGAGATGTCCTTTGTCACAAGGCAGAGATGGAGGTTAAGCTCAGGGAAGTATAGACTAAGGCACAGGTTTCCATTAAAGGACCAGGATCCAAATGGTTCTCCTTGGTCCTTGCTGCCTCTAGTTATGCAGGCCCCCTCTCTATGAAAATTCCTCCATTCCTGGCTCCCCTGCTACTGCTTTTAGTCCCTCATGAAAAGCTTTGATGAGGACGTTTCGTGGGAGGGAAGCTGCCTTGCTTTCTCTGGTTTCTCTTCTTTGGCTTCTTTGCTCTTCCCTTGGCTGCAGCATTTTTTGACTGGGACTTCTTCAGGTTGTTAGCTGCCCAGGTCTTCCTCTTTCTCCACTGTCTGCAGGGTGGACTGCTTCTCATTTTCCTGCCTATAGAACCCCAAGTTTTGGCCAAACTTAAGGTCCTCATATTCATGCTGTCTGCCTTAAAACAAAACAAATGATATGGAAGCTGCGCTTTGTCATCTCCAACTTTGACACCAGAAAATCTCCTTCTCTTCTAAGTCCATCTAGAGTTCTGCCTCCAGTCATCACCTAAGTCTACCTTGGCTCCCACTCTCTGATAGAGGAAGTAGAGCTGAGAGTTAGAAGCTGAAATTATTAATTGCAAGGCTTTGACAGGGAGACCCAGTTGTGCTTCCACTTGCCTTGAATTAATCTCAAAAAGCAAGATGATTTTAAATAATCCTCCCTGATGAAAAACAAGAGATTGGGACTAGGTCGCTTCTATGATCTTTTCTAGGTCTAAGTCTATGATTCCATGAGGAAAGAAGAAAAAGGGAATAGATATTCATTACCCCCATTTTTAAACTGAGGAAATTGAGGTAGGAAGACGATAAAGGGGGCTTAGTAAGTATAATGCTGAGCCTGGAATCAGGAAGACTCATCTTCAAGAGTTCAAATCTAGCTTCAGACACTTACTAGCTGGGTAACCCTGGGCAAGTAACTTCATCCTTTTTGCCTCAGTTTCCTCATCTTTCAAATGAGCTGGAGAAGGAAATGACAATCGACTTAAGAATCTTTGCCAATAAAACTCCAAATGGGGTCCCTGTGAGTTGGTTGTGACTGAAAATGCCTGAACAACAATAAAAGAGGCCAAGTGACTTTCCCCGGGCCACACAGCTAGTTGGTGTTAGAACTGGAATTTGATAGCACAGATATCCAGACTTTTAGTATTGTCATTGTTTTATTACCAGAACTGCCTGTAGCCTGAAACTGTTGGAAAGGGTTGTAAATGTGTAAGTGTGCATGTGTAGGGTGTAGGGCTGAGTGGGAAGGAGGCCTAATTTGCTAACTCCCTCCACTCCCTCCCACTTTTAAAAATCCATTAAGTCAATTTGGTTCTACAAAAACCAGTTAATCACCTACTGTGGCACAAAGCTAGAAAATTTTGTTCTATGGTGCCAAAGAGAGATTCAGTCTAAGAGATATTTTCCAAGCAATGAGAGGGGGTGAGGACCAGGACACAAATGGAGTTGAAAGACAAAGTGGAATCCAAATGTCATTATTTTCAGGAAATTGTGTCCTACTACAATGGTCTCCACTGTGCTAAGACCTTAGAGTTAAAATAACCTTTGGCAAAATCTTTGCACTAAAATTCTCTAAAAATATTATTTTGATGGTGGAGAAAAAGCAGCTTCAAGCTTATTTTAAAATAAGGTGGTGGGGCAGCTCAATGACTCAGTGAATAGAGAGACAGGCCTAGAGATGGGAGGTCCTGGGTTCAAATGTAGCTTCAGATATTCCTAGCTGTATGACCTTGGGCAAGTCACTTAATCCTCATTGCCTATCCCTTAACATTCTTCTGCTTTAGAACTAATTTTTTCTAAGACAGAAGGTAAAGGTTAAAAAAAAAAAACACAAAAAACTGGGCAGCAGCTGAGTTCCTCATAACACACAATGATAAACATTCTCCCACTTGATCATGTACAAAACTTTGAGTCAGGACAACCTCCTGGGTTTGATTCCTGCCTCTGACACATTCAGATTCTATGATCCTGAGAAATTTTTATCTTAATCTCTCTGAATCTCAATTTACTCATTTTAAAAATGAGATAATGTATGCCTGGTATTCTGCACAATTTGAAGTGATGTAGAAAGAGCAACTCTCATTGTCATTATGTCTCCCCCCCCTCCACACACAACTTACCCTAGTGAATATTTGAAGACACTGCCTAGAGTGTCTCTAAATTCTGACTACAGCTCCATCTATCACTAAATCAAGAAACAGTGATGATTAAAAAGACATTCTGCTTCAGGCATTGTGCTAGGTATAGAGGGTGCAAATGGAAAAGTCCATTTAGATAATATCCAGAGCTGCTTTACTGTTTCTCTACAGTCTGTCCTCTAAAACTGTCCATGGAGGGTTTGGGCAGAAATACTCCCCTTTCTTAGGCATTGCTGTCCAGCTCTAATTGTTACTTAATGTTTCTTGACATCAAACCCAAATCTATCTCCCTGCAGCTTCTACCCATTATTCCAGGTTTTTTCCTCTAGGTTGAACAGACCAAGTCTATTCCCTCTGACCAGAACAATCTTTCAGATTCTTGAAAAGAGCTTTTATGATGTCCTTTAGGTGAAATCATCTCCGTTCCCATATGGCATCTGTTTGAGGGCTTTGATCAACTCCAGGTGGTCTCCAGTTTATCAGCATCTCACCACATAGTTCCTAGAACTGAATCCAATATTCCAGATTTTTTCGCCTATTTCCTGTCAGTGTTGAATGGAAGCATATGAAAGTCTGGGGTTAAAGAAGCCTAAGAAAATACAAGGGCAGCATCATTACTTCCTCCAATCATTTGTTTATACGCTTTCTAGTTAGATCCCAACATATCAGGAGAGTCACATGTTCTTAGTCCTGGGATCTGGTTTCAAATCCAGCTCTGCCTTGAATTCATCTGGACCATTTGAGCAGATCATTTCCCTTTCTGAGTCCCAGTTTCCTCAGCTGTCAATTGAGAGGGTTAGATCAGATGACCCTGGAAGTCCTTTTCACCTCTATACATAATCCCATGGTACAACATTAAATTAACCTTCAAGGAGAGATTTATTATATAACACATAATGGGGGATGGATAAAATTGACAGCCTGTCTTGGAAATAAATGCTGATTATATGAAATTCAATGAATTCTTAGCTATCAGTCCATTCTTAACCAAGGAAGGTTCTGAGATTTTGGGGGGAATGTTTGGTTGTTGATATTACTCCCCTAAACCCATTAATTGAAAACAATTGTGTTTAGGGATCTAAAAATTGCATCATGTGTCCTCCTTGCATGCTTCCAAGTTAGATTTGTCGTTGCTATTTCATACTGTAAGATGCAGTATCTGAGGGCCATGATGGCAGCCCACTATGCTCTACCTTGGTACTGGCATCAGAGGCTTTGAGCAAATGGTCAACCCTACCTGAACAATTCAGGGATTATTGGGTCAATAACCCTTTGATGAAACCTAAGTAAAATCCGGCATCTTTGCCTTTGAGAAGCAACATGATATACGAGTGACAGCATTGACCTGGGAGCCAAGAAGATCTGGGTATAAATCCTGCCTTATACTCTTCCTAGATAGGCCACCATCTGGACCATGGTTTCCTCCTGTGTAAAATGAGGGATGAATGGTCCACCGAGTAGACTTAAAGGGCCAGGGCTTCTTTAAGTCTATGATGAGCAATTTACTCACTTGCTCCCCTCTCTGACAGGATCTGGCAAGTTTGAAGATCCCAGAGCAGTTCCGCCATGCCATTTGGAAGGGGATCCTGGACCACCGGCAGCTCCATGACTTCTCCTCACCTCCTCACCTGCTACGGACCCCTAGTGGCTCCTCAACAGTCAGTGTGGGCTCCAGTGAGACAAGGGGTGAGCGGGTCATTGATGCTGTCCGCTTCACACTCCGCCAGACCATCTCCTTCCCTCCTCGGGATGACTGGAATGACTTCAACTTTGACATGGATGCTCGTCGCAACAAGCAGCAGCGTATCAAGGAGGAAGGGGAGTGACCACCTACGCTCGGGGCAGCCCTTTGCCCATTATCCGGCCCAAACTCTCCTCCAAGCCTCCCCACCCCCACCGCGGTACTGGATTTCCAAGTGCTCCCTTAGACCAGCCTCTTCTCCCCTCCCTAGTCAGTTTGTCCTTCTCTTCACGAGAAGAAGAAAGCCATTCCTTGCTTTATTATGGTAGTCACCTCTACCCAGCCTTTGGGTCCTCAATTGTTCCAGCTTCCAGACCTCCATTCTCTGACCATCACAGGAAGCAGTGGTATGGGAAAAAGGGAACTTTTGTTGTTGCTTTTTGGTTCTTGGGATATTTTTCCTCGACCCTTTTGGCACAGCTGATTTTTTTTTTTTTTTTACCTTATATGCTATCTTTGGTTGGAATTGAATCTTTGATTCAAGATGCTATATAAATACATAGTATATTATATATATATGTATATATATATTGGGCTGGGGGAAGGAGGTGTTGTGGTCATAATTTAAAGGAAAGGAAAATGAGTTGCACTTAAGGAATGATTTTTGATCTTTTCTTTTTCTTTTTCCTTCCTTTGAGATGGCTCTTATCCATCCTCAACATCAAAATGATAATGCTAGTGAGCCGCTGACACATAAACCCTAGTTGCTCCCCTATGGGCTTAATGCCATGTTCAGGCCCTCCAGGCCCTGAGAAAATCCTTAGGTTGGGTCCACTTCTACACATTGAGATCACACAACTGATGGGGACACCCATGAATCTCTAATCAACTTCCCCCTACCCCTGGCAGCCACATGATTTGGCAACCATTGCTTGGCTCATGCTCTGTCCAGTTCTAAGGAGAATGGCACTTGCTTAGGGCAAAGCTGTCATGAGGCCTACAGGGGACCTCTTTAGACAAATTCAAGTTATTTCCCATAATCCTAGGAGAACACTTTGTTAAATGCCTTGTGGAAAGAAGGTTATGTCTCTGATGGGACCTAAATATGACCAGGTACATTCCTCATTCATGCCTAGGTTGGCACTCATTTTGACTCATATCATTTCCATTTGGACACCTACCTACCACCCAATCCCCTCCTGCCTCCATCTTAGACTAGTAGGGGCCGGGGTAGGCCATTCAATTTCTCAGATCCCAGAAATCTGATTTTCACCTCAGGCTGCACAGATTTGCTTTCTTTCTTGCTGTTCATCAACAAAGTATGAAAAAAAAATCAGCTCTGACAGTTGTCCTGTAATTGGCTGTTGAGTAGCTTTAGTTTTTCCCAGATGCTGCATCTGTTTCACACTGACCCACCCCAGGTTTCACTCCCTGTTCAGTCCACATAACATTTTCTCAGGCCTTTTCCAGGCATGTTTGGGTGTAATCCTTTTAAGGGAGCCCAGAAGAGCTCTCTGGGATGAGCCAATCCTGTTGAGTATCTACTAAACCAGAAACCTAACTCGGAACAATCCCTTCAAAAGCCAGAATCTTGTCATTCTCCTTAGCAACATTCTGGGACTGCTTACAACCTCCTGCCTAGGGGATTCTTAATTCAATGTTCTGGAACCCTTCTGCTAAGGAACAATGCATACTGAAGCCCATTGAAACTTGCCCTTCAGACTGTCTGCTCTGGGCTTCTCTTGACACAAAATGGCCTACTTTTCTTGACTTCATGGCAATTCATTTTGTCCATGAACATGGCTTCAAACTTCCCTTTGGCTCTCAATCAGCCAAAGTTGACATACTTCTTGAAGAAGCTGTTAAGCTCTCCCACTCTCTAGTGAGTTTCTTCCAACAGAGAGACTCGATATTGGCCTGGGGGGAACCTAGCAGGACTCCCCTTTGCCTGTTGAGATGAGGCTCTTTCCCCCCTGAACCCCCAAACCATTTCAGAAGTGCTGTCTTTAGCACTCCATTTTATTGGGAAAGATGAACATAAGAAACACATCTTTCTCTATTACTCTCAGTCAGCATTAGATTTCTCTCTGTTGTGCATTACTCTTGGCTTTCAATCAAGCTGTCCCTGCACATTAAACTGCCTAAAAGAAAGAAGAATAAGTTCAAGTGGGGGCTTCTGAGGCCCCAAACACAAGAGGAGGTTTGTGTATAAAGTGTATATACTTTTGTGTGCTTGCAGAAAAATGTATGTTTTTGTATTTGGGATTTTTTTTTTGTATTTGTATTTTTTTCATCTTGGGATAGTGGACCTTCCAGAACCACAGATTAACCCTCTTTTTTAAATTATTTTTGTGCGAAAGGCCATGGAGCCCTTGACCCACCTAATGGTGGAGTTGGACAGCTCCAGGGTCCTTTGGTACCTGATGTGAAGTGGCTGGCCATAGACAGAGGATGATTGTCAGAGGGATTTTCACACATCAGGGAGAGTGAGTCCTAGATTTCAAGGCTGGGCTATGCTCCGTAGAGCACTATGGGCCCAAATGGATGGATATGAAAACACTAAACCAAGTTGTCGCTTAGTACCTTTGGGGAAAAGAAATGACTTCCTTCACAGCCCTGAGTGTTGGCCCCTATCACAAAATACTTCTTAGTTTTAAATCCTAGAACTACTCTCATGTTAACCAAAGAACTTGGCTGTGTGGGCAAGTGGGAACCCAAGAGCCAATCCAGAGATCTTTACCCATCCCTCATCTCCTGGGCTTGGCATCGACCCAGGCTAGGCTCAGATACCTGAGGTTGGGGTAGTCTCTCCTTTTTGTATTTATATTAAGAAGCATGGGAGGGGGTTAACAAAGTAGGGGCAGGGTTCTGGGTGGGGGAGGGAAATCTTCATATACCCAGGAACTGAAGAAAACTTGGGTTGGTCCAGCCCTTCCAAGGAAGGATTCCAACTAGAGCAAAGGGTTTTCTTTGGTGCTGGGATTGTGGGTGGATCATTAATGTCATCTTAATCTGCAAATTCATTTATGTATTAGTCTCTCAATGTCTTCTCATCCCCCCTGGTTTCTGAACAGGTCAAGAGGGATAAAGATTAAGAGCCCTATATCAGTAATCATTAGAATTTGTTCAACTTTTGTTTTTATTCATTTTTGTATTTTTATGTTGTCTGTTGTAAAAAAAAAACAACTAGTTTCAAATGTCTCATCTTTTTTATACAATTTTTAATGTTTTTGGAAGAAAAAGAAGCTACTGATGAATGCAATACTGGATTTTTTTTAAAGTTCAAATATATATAAATATATATATTTTTTTCTCCAATTCTTTCTTGTGTGTGCTCAGGATGAGCAAGTGTGAGAAGCCATGGTGGCCTTTCAGGACGTGATACCAATAAAGACATTCATTGAACACGGATCCTTCTTGCTCATGTGTCTTCTGTCCTTAT
The DNA here is from genome assembly GCF_016433145.1 of Gracilinanus agilis. Taxonomy (NCBI): domain Eukaryota; kingdom Metazoa; phylum Chordata; class Mammalia; order Didelphimorphia; family Didelphidae; genus Gracilinanus; species Gracilinanus agilis. The sequence continues at coordinate 645,636,256 of NC_058132.1, read as the reverse complement.
ACTCTTGGAGAAGAGTAAATCTGAAAATTCCAAATGGATGTCCTATCTGTAGGGCAGGTGATACCACTGCTAACTATTACAATATCAAATCTTATGCCACTCCCCTGCTAAAGAATTATCTATGGCTCCCTGCTAATACTAACATAAATCAATTAACATTGAAGCATTTAGGAAGGACTTACTACATGAGAAGCCCAATGTTAAGTGTTAGGAGTGCAAGTTGCTAAGGGAACTGGGATTAGAACCCTAATTTCCTTACTTCTAGGGTAATATATTTTCTGCCTTACCACAAGACAGTTCCTGCCCTTGAGGAGATTACATTTTAATTTGGGGGGGGGGGATGTTGGGAGACACAGAACAGGAAGACTTCAGGCAGTGTTGTGATGGCCTGGTTTCTTGTTATATAAGAAAAAAGGTTCAATGATCAGTCCTGGGGGTTGGAGAGGTGGGCAGGAATGAAGCAGATTTCCATTGGATGGGAGATTTTCTGAAAGGGCCTGGTCAGGAGACTGTAGGAAGTTACAAAGAACTTAAGATTGTAGTTCATTATTTTTAAGAGTTGCTTAGAGACTCTCTTGATGTTTGGGTGTGTCTCGAAAGAGTAGAAAATGGGTAACTACACAAACAAATTCTGAAATTGTCCATATGCCAAGGGAATGGCAGTTCTGAACAGACAGGGATAGTTTCCCCAGAGGGATCAGATGAGGAGATTGGGCCCAGACCCTCGGCAGCAGCTACCATACATCTAGGACTGGTGTCACTGAGTCCAGAATGCATAGACTCATGCTGCAGAAGATCTTAAAAGTCTCATCTTTACTCAACCATTGACTAATTCTTTAACCTTGAAGAAATCAGTGGGCTTCTCTGTGCTTTGAGTTTCTCAACTCTGAAGTAAGGGTTGATCATTGGAAGGAATGGCGTGAAATTAATGTGACTGGAGAAATCGCCTCTTGGGGGACCCAGTACCCCTCCTTTCTAAGAGTTTCTGTTGTTTCCCCTTCTGTACCTTCATAGTGAGATGTCATGTGTTTTTTTTTTGTTGTTGTTGTTGTTGTTTTTTCTGGCTCTTCAACATCGCAACATTTCTCAGTGCCAAATAAAGGAAAGACAGAAGTGGGGCTAAGGTCCTTCCACCCACCACTAAGATGGTGGATCTCTAGGTTGGAGGGAGAGCTGCCTTTGGATCACATTGAGAAGGATTTAAACTAGCATTTGAGAAGAAATAAGCTGAGTCACTGGATTCTGAGTCACTAAAAAAATAGAGGCAATGGTGTGGTGTAATTCATGAGGAACCAGAAAGTGACTGAGTTTGATGAATTCTCCCAAGTTCATAAAGCTGGAAATTTAGAGGTCATTTAGTCTAACCCCCTCATTTTACAGATGAGAGAATTGAGTTTTAAGGAGACCAAATGATCTGCCCAAGCAGAGGCAGGTAACATCAAAGCTGGGATTTGAACTCAAATTTCTTCCTATTCTGTGACTTCCTAAATTTGAATTCCCCACTATGCCACTGATGACCTGTGTGATCTTGGGCAAATTGCTTCACTTCCCTTGATATCTATCAAAGTCCCTTCCAACTCTATGTGTGTGTGTGAGAGAGTGTGTTAGTAGAAGTCCTGGGAAGCTCAGCTTTCTTCAAGCTTCAACACTGAATACCACTTTCAGGATGACGGGGCCTCTAAGGTCCCTTCTACCATAGCATGTACCAGTGTATTCCCTTGTTGAGGAAGGGCTGGTGTGTCTAGGATGCCTTCTAGTCAGTCATTCCACAGAGTTGAGTCCTCCTTCCCAGTCCCATTCACAAGGGAGTCTTGCCAGACACTTCCCACACAGGGGTGAGAAGGCCCCATGTCAACAGTCTGCTTTCCGACATAGTAGGCAGACAGCATTGATACATCAACGCCTTATCACTGTCAGTACCTTCAGGTGTCTGGTTGCAGTCAATAGAGGTTGAGTCATTCAACAGTCTTCTTTCTTTTCTGACCATTCATAGTCTTAGAGGACTTAGAACTGCAAGGATCCTTAGAGATCATCCATCCATCCATGGGAATTCTTGAGTCCAATCCCCTCACTTTATTGATAAAGACACTAAGACCCAGAGGCCTCTCGTGATTGGAACAAGGTCTTAGAGGTAAAAAGTGACTGAGCTGGGACTTGAACTCAAGTCTGACTTCAGGACATGACCATATGCACACTTTACAGATGAGGCCCCTGAGACCCAGAGAGCCCCAAATAAAGCAGAGATGGATTTGAATCTAGGTTTCCAATTATCAGTCCCAGGGCTTGAGCCCCAATCCATGGGAACTTGACCCGACTGCTCCACTCACCTCCTCAACCTTCTTACCTTTGCTCCTGGGCTGTAATACCTGAATAGATTGCTCATCGGTCATTGTCTCCTGTCCAAATGACTGCTCTCTAATTATTTCCATAATTCTCTTGAGTAATTTCAATTTCTCTTCCACACATGGAACAGGTTGGGTGGCTCCCCAGTGAAGAAATGGGGGTGGTAACCTTTGGAAATGCACAAGGAATTGAAAGGGTGAGCCAATGTGAGCAGAACATGGTGGGGATAGATCTGTATTGGGTGTCATTCAGTCCAACCTCCTCATTTTAGGGGTGATAAAGAAGCTGGCTCAAAGAGGGTCACGGCCTTGCCTGACCTACAGTCCCACAGTCCATCAGGCCTAGAAGCAAGCCTCTGACTTTGCTTCAGTCCTTTGACTCCAAGTTAAGGCATAAACTGGCTGCACCCTACTGTTTGCTCCATGACCTAGTCCAGAGGAACAAAGTTCTCCTGCCTTTATTTACCCCCTCCAGACTGAGAGTCTCTCTTTTGGATACAATTGATCCTTCTTTGCAAAGAGACTGGCTTTTTCTTTCCGCATGCTTAATGCATCACTGTTGGAAAGTTAATGAGATCACAGCAGGACCAAAGGAGTCAGCATTGGGTCTAGAAAGGATAGACCTTCAGATTATAACAGTGTTGGGAAGCCCTCACAGATCCTCTTGTCTAACCTCTACAATTAAGGGCTGCAAAATTGAATACCTAGAAAGCAAAATGATGTCCCCAAAATATCAAATTAGTCCTAAAATCAATCAATTGAGGGATCCAGGAGTCTTAGTCCCTAGTCCCAAGGTCTTTCTTACTGTGTCCTAGATTAAGATAATTTCCTTTCCTGGAATGACATCTCTGTGGTGCTTTTTTCAATCACAATTACATTGATTCTCTTTAATTAAAAGAGAACAATCCTGAGTCTTGGAATTCTAGAATGCTAGAATAAGGATTATGTCATCTTTTGTCTTTGGATGGAATGGTAGACCTGAAGGCCAGAAGACCTGAGCCAAACAGAAATTTACCAGCTCTGGTAAAGTGGGTGAGTCACTTTTACCCCTGTCTTCCTCAGTTTCCCCATTTGTAAAAGTGGGATAATAATAGCACCTTCCTCCCAGGGATGAGGTGAAGTCAAAATGAAATATTTAGATGGAATCTTAAACCTTTAGCAGCTCTCTTTATTAATAATTTCCCATAACTAGCACATAATAGACACTTCATAAGGGCTTGGAATTTATTGATTAAGGGCAGTTAGGTGGCACAGAGGATAGAACACTGTGTCTGGGATCAGGAAGATCTGAGTTCAAATTCATCTTACCGTGTGACTTTGGACAAGTCACTTATGTGTCTCTGTTTCTCGTTTGTGAAATGAAGACACACTAGAGAGGGAAATGGTAAATCACTCCAGTATCTTTGCCAAGAAAATCCCTTGGAAAAAATCTATGAAGTTTATTGACTGATTTAGATGTGGAAACAACCTCATAAATCCTTAAAACCACTGGAAATTGAAGGTCAGGAAAGTGGCATTACTTAGCCAAGGTCACACAGATATAGATGGCAGAGGCAGGATTTGAAATTAGGTCCTTTACCTTTTGATGTGTCATTCTTTTGAGCGGTCTGTAGGTTACCTGTGGTGCTAGTTGGACTGGTCTTGGGCAAAGAAGACAGCATGGCTCTGGGTGACTGACCAGCCATCACTGCATCTTTGGACTTCATCCTAAGTGATCACTTAGTCTTTAAACACTCATTAGTCACTTACTGTGTGTGAAGTACTATCACAACCTGGGGATCCAAAGGAAGCAACATAAAATCCCTTCCCCCAAGGACCTCACAGTCTAATGAGAAAGAATGCTTTTGGTAAATGAGTTACTGGAATGGGTGCAGAGGGAAATTGAGAAAAATGGCCCCACATCCTTCCCTTCTGCCCAAGCTGATTCCCTAGTCCCCTGGGGTCATCATACCTGGTTTGGGATTTTTCAGGCTGACAGGCATTTTCATAAGACAGAACTGTGACTCCATTGGCCCTCCTGCTTACACCTTCTTCCCTCTCAAAAACATACAAATAAGAATCCCTCAGTGGCTCCTAATCTGGTCTTCTGCCTCACTGGCACCATTGATTTTAGGAAACAGTGTTGGTTCTAGAGATCTGAGGACTGAGGAGTCTGATTGAAGACTGTAATGTAGAGGATGGCAGCATGGAATTCCTGCAAAATACAGGGTCAAGCCTCACCCAGAATTCCAGGGGACCCTCCCTACAAACCATGGTGGAGTGCCCCATATCTGGCCATCTAGGAGAAGCGGAGCACCCAGCTTCTCCAGGGGCCATGGCCTGCGAGAAATAGTAACTAGTGCTGGCAGCAGGGTGGCACAGCTTGCTCAATGTTAGGCAGAAGCTTGCTTAGGCTGACTATGGTTCCCCCAGGAGGCTGAACAAGGGGAAGGGACTTGTCTTGGAGTCCCAGTCATCTACATCTAAAGCCAGCTCTCCTAATACAGATGAGGAAAGTGAGGCCAAGCAATTGAAGTCACTTGCCCAGAGTCACATGACTGGTGTCTGGGACTAGATGGGAACTCAAGTTTTTCTGACTTTAAGTCAAACACTATCAACCAAGATATGTATATTCCATTGATTATGAAGGAAGCTAGAATTTATTGAAAAGAAAAACATTTTTTTCCCATCCAAGGTCAGATCACTCTGCCCACCCAATCTTCTTGGTTATAAACCCTTGAATTTATCTAAACTCTTCTTTTACATATGAGGAATCTGATGGCCAATAAAGGCAAGTGACTCACCCAAGGTCTCCTGGGGTGAAAGATGGCAGAATCCTGACAATGGTAGGAGATGAATCCAGCTCTTCTGACTTCTGAATCAGTATCCTTTCAACTACAGTAAAGTTCCTCTATCTCTGGGCTCTGAACTGACAAAATGAAGTGGGGCCACTTGAGGGATACATTCAGAAATGACATGAATACTGAAGTTGGACCTGAGACTCCTCAATGCTGAGTTCCCTTTGATTTTATGGATGCCAGTTGCCCGGTGACCACATATTACACAGAGAGGGAATTCTGGGCACAGTCCTGAAGGTCACTGTTCTTCCAAGAAGGAGACAAGACATGACTTTTTGGAGCCAGACCTAAATTGGCTAGTCCCAAAGTGGTCTCCAACTAGATACCCTGATTACACACAAGAAGATGAGAAGATTCCCAGTGACTTGGCTAAGGATGTCCCCAAACTATTCAGTGGCAGTAATACTAAATGTGAACTTGAAGGTGTCTTTCCATATGGTACTTCATTTGATCTTCAGAACAACATTGTGAGTTAGATTCTATTATTATCCTCTTTTATAGATGAGGAAATTAATGGTCATATGACTGGCCCAGGGTCATGTAGCCAGTAAGAGTCTGAGTTTAGATTTGAACTGAGGCTAAGGGCACCTGCCCCCTCTTAGCAGATCTTTAAGTAAAGGCTGCCTGCCATGTTGAGTGGGGATTGTTTTATTGTTGTTTTGGTACCATGGAAATAGCATCCCATCCAGTGTAGAAGTTATGGAGCTCTGCTGCATTCTACTAGGCAAAGTGGAGAGATGAGTACAGCCAAAAAAACTTGACTTTGAAGAATCCACTCAGGGCAATAGGAGGAAAAGCTTTGTCTAGAGAGACAAAGTGCTCAATAAGTGTTTGTTAGCTGACTCACTGACTAAGTCTTAAAGGAAGATGGAAGTTCTATTTAGCAAACTATAAGGGCAGACAGTATAGGAACAGAGATGGGAAATGGGTTATGTGATTCAGAAAAGAACTGGTATGACAGTTGGAATGGAGCATGACTAGGTTGGGGGAGGCAAGGAGGAGAAGGAACCAAGCACTTATTAAACACATACTAGATTTTTACTATTAGAATCTGTGAGAAGAAGGGATGGAGAGAAGGATGGCGGAAGAGAGGGAGGAAAGGAGGAATGGGGAAAGACAGACAGATAGAAAAAGAAAGAATGAAAGAAAGAAAAAGGAAAAAAGGAGGAAGGAAGAATCAATGGAAAAAACCACACGTTAACATTATCTATTTTATTTTGTATTTTTTATTGATTGCCTTAAATGTTACCCAATAGTATTTTAATCTGGGAGGGGAAGAGGAGCCTGAATATTTCAATCCTCTGGTCCAGACAATGAAGAGGCAATGAAAGACCAGGTCAAGGTGGTTACCATGTGTAGAAAGAAGATGTCAGAGAGGAGGGCAGGAAATGGGAAAGATATTGTGGAGCCAATAGCAATAGGACTTGGTACATGATTAGAGAAGAAGTTGAGACAGAGATAGAGACACAAGGAGAGAAAAGAAGAAAACATGTCCCAAGTTTGTAGAGCTGAGCAGTGGGAAAGATGGTGATACATTCAACAGAAATAGGGACACTCAGAGGAGAAGCATGTGGGGCAAATTTGAAAAGTCTGAATTTGTGATCCTAATAGAGTTTTCTAATAAAGAAGTCCATCAAACAGTTGGTGATATGTAACTGGCATTCAGAAGGAAGTGTAGGACATAATAGTAATAAATGATAGTGTAAAGTTGGAAGATCTTGAAACCCTGAAACTACATTACCCAAACTTCCTTTCTGTATTTACCCATAATTTCCTTTTCCTTGCATATACGTGAGGGGTGACACTGTATTTAATTTGGGTTGCCCCACCTCTCTCTCTCTTTCTCTCTGGCAGGTGGATGGTGTGGTGAGCAGTGCTGGTGGGCATGGCTGGAGGGGGAGAAAAAACTTACTAATGACTAAAAATCTCTCTTAAATAATATTTGAGAATTCCATCCCTTTGTGGTTGCCATTAATGTAAGAAATAAAATGGATATAAAAGGATAAATTTCAAAACATTAGGGTTTTAAAGGATTTATTGGTAGTCTTTAGAGAAATGAAGCCATGTGCCATATTAAGAATTAGTTTGAAAGGACTGGCCATTACCTCCTTCTCCCATTCTGGCTCTACTCCAAATCACCAAAAAGGAAGTACCAATCCAGTCTCTCACTATTTATTCTTCTATTTACATGATTATTCTTCCTGCCCATGTGATTATGCAAGAAAGGAAGCTAGTTGGCTCTTGGGAAATGTAGTTTGAAAAAGCCCTAAATATCCACAGGAAATTTAGATCAGGGACTTCAAAATTAGTTCAAGGACTCCCAAATTTCCAATATCACATTAGTCATGATATTGAATTTATATGGTACTTTAAGATTTACATACTATTTAACATAGGTTCTGTATCTACTTGTCAGCCTTGTGACTTAGTTGCTAATATTATCTCCATTTTGTAGGTGAGGAAATTGAGGCAGACAGGATAAGTGCTTTCCCTAGGGTCACACAATTAAAAAGGTAGGATATAAACTCTATGTCTAAGGTAGGATATAACTCAAATCTTCTAGACCTCAAATCTTCAAGATATCTTACACACACACACACACACACACACACACACACACACACACACACACACCCCTTTTTCCAAAGGTCCTATTATAGTTTTGTTTTAATAAGCTTTAATAAGCTAGACTAAGACTTCTGAGACATCCCATGTCTATTCACATTTTTATATCGTATACATGCCTATACATATAAATGTATGTACACATACATATGTGTGTGTAGGAATCACTAGCATTTGATCACTGAACGGAGGGGAACTTGGTGGGAATACCAAGAGAGCTTGTGAAGAGAGGAAACCTCAGGGATATGACTTGAGGACATGGATCCTTAGTGGTCCAGTAATAAATGATGATCCTGACAAGAAGCCGAGGAAGGAGTAGTCAGACAGGTAGAAGGAGAAGCAACAGAGATTATGGTTACAGAAATCAAGGAACAACAATAATCAGGAGAAGGAGCTATGTGTGGGTGGGGGGTTGGGTTGGATGAGAGGAGGTAGGACACTAGAGATAATGGATAACCCATGATAGCTGTTTCAATCAAATTACTGTAGGGTAAGAAGCCAGAATGTAAGAAGTGGATAAGTGAGGAGGAGATGATAAAATGGAGGCAATGAATGCAAGCAACTCTTTCTAGGATTCAGATTGTGAAAGGAGAGATAGAGGAAAATATCTTGAGGGGATGGCAGTGCCAAATGAAGGGTTTTTATTTACTTAATTATTTTTAAGATGAGTGATGCCGGGGAATGTTTTTATGCTTCCAATGACATAAGGAAAGACAACAAGGGCATAAGGGGAGAGGTTGACTTTGGCAACCATGGAGAGGGAAAATGTGACTAGTAGCAATAAAAGTGGACATAGGATTTGAGGGCAGAAATTTGGATATAGATGGATTGGCCAAATATCAATCTAAGACTATGGATGGGGCAAAAATGAGAATAAGGCAGAGATGACTGACCTTGAAGAACAGAGGAGTGGAATGACTAGTGGGAATGAATGAATGTTTCGGGAAACAGAGGCAGAAGATAAGTTGGGAAGATAGGAATTTGTTAGTAGAGAAATTATATCTTGAGTACAAAATAATTGCTATGTCTTAGTTGTGACTGATAGTGATAGTCAAGAAATTATCATTCCTATGAGTGACTGGGATGAATATTGAGATGGGATTAGAGGAGCCTGATCATTTGGGGAACTGGAGTATTCAGGGAAATTCTGAGATGAATTTTGAAACACTCAAATATTAAGTCTGGGTTGGGAGGAAAAAAATAAACAAAGTATGAGGCAAGTTTTCATTTCCATTAAAATCAAGTGAACCTAGGAACTGATAGATAAAGGCAACAAGGATATAATAAATGGTCAAAAGATCTAAATATGGAGTGTTCAAAGGAAGAAATGCAAACTATTAACACTCACGTAAGCTCATTAATCATAACAGAAATATTCATTGAGCCCCTGGATTTTCACATTTGACTCATCACATTTCTGAAGATAAAAAAAAAAAAAAACAAGAATGGCAAATTTTGGAGGAACTATGGGAAGACAGTTACTCAGACAAAGGGCACCTTTGGTGGAGCTGTGGATTGGTGCAGGCATTCTGGAAAACAATTTGGAATGATGAACAAACCAGATAACATATCTGAGATATCATTTGTGCAAGTCTCCTATCCATTCACAGAAGAATCCCAGTTGTTCCTGCCCTAATTATCTCTTACCTAGACCGCTATAATAATCATTAGCTTTTATATGGTTCTATTAAAGGTCCCCTAATTAGAAATAATCATTTAACATATGAGGAACCTGAGATGGACAAGGATTAAGTGATCCCAGAGGTGATAAGTATCTGAAGAAGGATTTGAGATTTGCAAAGAATTTTATAAATTGATCTCATTCTATCCTCACAACAATGAGGAAACAGAGGAAAGAGAAGTTCAATGGCTTGTTCAGAATTGTATAGTTAATAAGTTGCAAATGGAAGGTTTGAACTCTAATCTTCCTGTCTACAGAACTGAATAAAATATTTAAAACATGACATGCACACACAATGATTTGGGTTAGGTGATAATAGAGTTCACTTTTGATTTGAAAAAAAAAAACAAAACATTTATTAAATGCCTACTATGTGTGGCAGACATATTTGTCTCTGAAGATAGAAAGGCAAGAAAGAATCTTTCCCTAAAAGGCACTTATCAACTGAAGAATGCAACATGGTGTCAGAGAAGGAAAAACAAAAATGTTTTGTTCTGTTTTGTTTTGTTTTAAGTTATTTGAATTGGAGGTGATCCCTAAGACTGGGAGAATCCAGAAAGCCTTTTTGGAAGAGGCAGCCCTTGAGTTGAATCCTGAAGGGAATTGAGGCTTCTAAGAGAATTTGATGGGGAGGGAAAGGAGATTGATCATTCCAGGAGTGGCAATAGCAATGGAGGTTGTGAATGGGAATGTCAAATTGACCAGTTGGATCAGAATGTCAAGAAAATGGTGGATAACCAAATGTAATTACACTGGAAACTGAGGTCAATGGGAAAGGCTTTAAACACCAAATAGAGAACCTTGTATTTTACCCTAGGGGCACTAGAGACCCACAGATATTTCTTGAGCAGGAGACAGACATATGCTTCAGGAACATCATTTTGGAAGATACAGGGAGGAAGGATGGGAAAGGGGAGAGTTTAAAGCAGAGTTTGCTAAGTGATACCAGGATAGGAAGTGTCTAAAGGTGGTAGGGAGGACCAAGAAGGATTAGAACTCCTTTTCCTGTCCCAATGTGTTCAAGTTCATGAGAAAGGGAGCAATCTGCCCCAAGATGGTGGGCAAGGAGACAGTGTCTTCTGGAGGAAGGCGATTTCTAGAAGTGCCAGGAGACAAAGAGATCCAGCATGAGAGGCAGTTCATATTAAAGCTGGTGTTCATGGTTACTGCAGTTCTCAGCAGGAGAAAGAAGGCATCCAGAACAACAAAGCTTGAGCCTGAGCCAATGACAAGGACCACAGCATCAAGCTGGAATTGAAGCCTTGCACGGGCTTGGTCAAGAAAGGCCTGATGGGTATAAGTCATGCTGCCAACCACTGGCCAGGTTTGGGTGAGACTCTGGGCCAGAGATGTCATCACTGCTGGGAGCTAGGACCCCAGGGTGGATGATGACTGTACCACATGTCTAGTTATGGTCTCAAGGGTCACAAAGCCTATGAGAGTATGATATTTGGCTCTGAGTTCTCAACTGGAACAGGGTTGGACTACCCCAAGGGCAAGCTAGCAATTGCTCAACAGCCTGTGGAGTAATCAGGCTTTTTCTACCCCTTTCCAAGAAGCAGGGAGGGAGTGGCCTGAGACCTTGGAAACATTGCCCAGTGGCCCAACATTTAGCCTTCCTGTGATGGTGGAAAGCAGGGGACGGGGAGGTCTTTTCAACTTTTGTTGTTGGCCATTACTAGCGATGAAGCCCAGAGTTCTTCATGGATATTGGCTGTCTTCTGCTCTACCTTCTCAGGCTGGATCTGGGAAGAGCTCCAGCCAGGTAATGCAAGGTTTGGTGTGCAAATCACACCCTGAGAACATGGGTGCGGCCGCAGCCTGACTTCATTTGTGTTCAAGCCTGGCTGCCAGCCCAGGCTTTCTGCTGTCACAAGGCCAGGAAACTCTTCCCTGAACCACCCCACTGCTTCTTAACACCACCCAGGCCTTAAGGGAGAAAAGAGAGGTCCCACCTCCCAGCATGCCCTAGCTTCTGACATGTTAGTGTTCAGGGCAAAGTCTCGATAAACCATCTCTGCATCTCTGCTCCAGGGAGCTAAGGATTTGGGTCAGGAGGGTGACACCCTCACCAAGGACCATGGCTGCCATACTGGGGAAGAGCTCCAGTCCTGAGAAGATCTAATCTTCCAGCTTTCATGCTGTGTCCTTGCAGTCAGAGGAGGCAGGAAGGAAAGGCCCAGGGGTGTTGGCAGCTAAATTTGCAGAGTTAATCCCATTGAAAACTTCTCCAGTGAAGTGAAATTCCTGGGGCCACAGTGTAGGCAAATGAGTTCAGCCTTAGCTGTCCAGGTTCTCTTTCCGGGCCTGGCCCCACCTTCTCACTCAGGAGGTGAGAAATGGCTAAGACTTAGCTCATGCTGTGAGCCCATTGAGCTCAACGGAGAGGCGATGATCAATCCCCAAGTTATTCAGTGGTCTTTCTCTGAGTCATTTCTTTCCACAAAATTCCCCTGGTATTTGGGAACTTCTCAAGAAGTCCCTGAGGAATGGGAGGGAGAAAATTGCTTGTGTAACCAATGAGAAATGATCAGAAGGCAGCTGGGGAATCACAAGAGTTTCTGGTACCATTGATAGCACCCATCTGAGCGTGCCATTCAGATACCAGCCACAATCTGTGCTGTGAATAGTCCCTTGGGTTATGAGCTCTACTTCCCCACGGTCCAGGATGCAAACAGTGTTCAGGTGGATCAGCTCACATTAGGAAACAATGGCAGCACCAAAGGGTTAGATTGTCTATGAACTAACTCATGGGACCAGGATCTGGACTAGCTGCATTTCATGATCGTCTCTAGAGAGAGTGCTGGAACATTATGATTCCCAGCTTCCATTGTGATCTAGAGTTGACCCTGGGCCTATGGAATATAAGCTCTTGGTTTAACTGAGCTAGAAAAGCCTCCCAAATTGGCCTGGCAACCAAGAAACTGATTTCAAATCCTGGCTCTATGCTTAACCATCAGTGTGACCCTGGAAAAATCATTAAATTTTTCTGAGCCTCTGCTTCTTCCACCAGAAAATGGGAGTGTGACAAGACAAACTCAGAGGTCATTTTCTTCTCCAAATCCACGATCCTAACAAAAGGGTCCTATTTCAGACTGTAAGAATGAAATTTGGGAGATGCCATCTTTAAGTATATATATGTATTTTCTATGGAGACGTGGAAATTATCAAACTACATTTCCCGTGGTCCAACGGGTTTCTGGTTCCTGTTCTTTGGGCGTGGGGACGCCTACGTCTCCACGCAGAGAACAGTTTAAATCTCCCGGGGGGAGGAGGAACCTGCTCTTTTTTTAGCTACCACCTCTTGGCTAGCAGATTTCAGGAAGAGATGGGAGGTAACAATAATGGCTGGGGCAGCAGTTTTGAATTCTTATAAGAGCGTGGTCTAATGGCTTTATCTATCAGCATGGCTTTAATTAAACTACTAATTTATATATTTAAGTCAGCCTTTATTATTTTTTATCTTTATAAGACAGACTCAACATTGAATAAACTACCCATTATATCAGGGCTATTTTTGGATCCTACTGTCTCCACTTGGTCTCTCTCTATTTTTTATTTCCTCCCATCAGAACTGTGATTGTTACCCCTCCAACAACCTTAGGCTCTACTAAGCCAGTTTGGGCATTATCTGGTTTGGAACCAGGCTTCTATGGTGTCTCTTGGACATTTGTTTGCCATGCCTCCCCATACTCATCTCTGGCTTCCTTCTCTGCTTAGTGTTCTCCCTTGAGAGTGATGCGATCTCCTTGAGAGCAAGGATTGTCTTCTTTGCTTGTATTTCTATCCCCAGCACTTAGCACAGTTCATAAATCATCTTAAATGCTTATCCAATCTTCTGTCTATAGATAGGGAGTTTGGCCTGGAGTCAGAAAGATCTGAGTTCAAATTCTCCTTCACATACTATTTCTGTGATCCTGAACAAGTCATTTAACCTCTCTCTACCTCAGTTTCCTCATATATTAAATGGAGATAATAATGGGACCTATCTCATAGAATTGTAGGGAAGTACAAAAGAAATAATATATGTAAAACACTTGGTTCAGTGCTCAGCACAGAGTGGCCACATAATAAATGCTCATTTCCTTATCTCTTCTCCCACCATCCCCCTTCTCCTCCTCCTCTCCTTCATGATCTTCCTTCTCTTTCTTCTTCTTCTTGTTCCTTTTCTCCTCCCTCTCTCCTTCCCTCTCCTCCCCTCTCTTTTTTTCTCTCTTTCTTTGTTTCTCTATTTGTTTGTGTGTTTGTATCTTTCTTTGCATCTCTTGAATCTACCATGTAGAAAGGTAATATGCTAGGCTCTTGAGACATACATATTAAAAGGAAATATACATAATAAAAGGAAATATTCCCCTTCCCTCATGGAGTTGACACTCTAATAGGGGCAGGGAGGATATACCATATACACACATAAGTATAAATAAGTATGCAGACACATATACAAAAGTAAAGATAATTTGATCAGGGAGAGGATATTTACAACTAACGTTGAGGAGAAGTCAGGAAAGGCCTTGTTGATGGGGCTGTAAGATTTAAATTAATATCCAATAACTCCAAGTATTATATTTTATAAACTTTATTAATAATTACTTGAAGTAGAAAGAAAATAAACTAAAAGAAGTAGAAGTTCAAACCTAATTATCTAACAGAAAGTAACCCACATGTGTAGATTATTCTGCCTGGCATAAAGCCTGCCTTCCCAGCCCAGTCAGGGGTCACACACAAACTTTATCTCCAAAACATAAGGAGGTAATGTGAGAACGAAAGTGGGATGCTGAGATTTAGAGTCCTGGAGAGCAGATTCTAATTATACAGGGCATATGAGTTAAACTTTAAAGGAAGCTAAAGAATTGAACACATTGTTAGGATGGATCATAATCTAGGAATGGAACACAGCTTCCTGGATGTAGAAAAGGAAACGAAAGTCAAATTTAACAACAAGCAGTACATTTAGTTTGACTACAGTGCTGTGATGGTAGATAATAAATTTCTGGAAATGGGAACTGGAGTTTGATCAGAGAAGGCCTTAAAAACCACATGAAAGAGTTTGTAGGCATTGAGGGGCTACTCTAATCTCAGCCTAGAGAAGATTCTGGTGGTTGTAAGAGTCTACTGTATTGAAGAAGGGAAGCAATTGATGCAGAAGGCCAATTAAGAGACTATTATGATAGACCCTGGGCAAGTCACTTGACCCCCGTTGCCTACCCTTACCACTCTTCCACCTATAAGTCAATACACAGAAGTTAAGGGTTTAAAATTTAAAAAAAAAAGAGACTATTATGATAACTTAGACAAGCAGTGAAAGGAGCCTGAACTACAGGCATTAACTATGAGGAGAGAGAACAGAACAGATGCAAGGCATGCTGGGAAGCTAGATATGAGAGGTCATGGACACTTGTAAAATTGTGGCTCTTTATAATAGTTCAGAGAAACAAACTGCCCATGTGGGCAGCAATAGCCCAGTTGTTGGCATTATTTCCTAGACTCTTGTAACATCACTTTGTCCTTTCTTGTCCAAGAAGATGCTATGGATCCTCCACATGTAGGAACTTGAGCTACATCTACAGCAAGGAATGTCAGAAGTTTGTTCTGATCTACTGTGAACAGCACCAAAGGGTTAAAGTGAAGATGGACTGACTCATGGAACCAGGAGCAGAGGCAGGTCCATCAGTCAACAACAATAATCAAAAACTGTTTCTTAAGAACTTACTCTGTAACAGGCACTGTGTTAAATGCTGGGAATAGAAATATAAGCATAAAGACAGAAAGTGCTGCCCTCAAGGAGCGTGCATTTGAATCAAGGAAAACAATGCATAAAAGGGAGCTGAATAGCTGGTGAAAGGAGAAAAGGGCCATGGTGGACAAGGTCCAGAGTGCAGACTGGAGAAGAACAAAGACAAAGTCCAGCTGGGCCCCATCTACTTCAATGAAGGTTCTGGGAGGAGTCATCCAATTAGAGGGAAAGGCCTTAAGAACATGCTTACAATGTGTGAATTCCAAGATTGCTGTGAGTTTCAAAGATAAAGAGGTTTCTGGGGCACAGTATCGAGTGTCTGGAGAGAAATAGGGGTGCATATCACAGACTCGACAATGGATGTTCTTCATCTCCTTCATCTTCTCTTTGCTGGTTGGCTCAAATCCTTTGATTAAAAATCTTTAGCAGGAGGCTCTGTAATGTTCTGGTCTCCATGCAACCTCTACAATGTTCCTTGCCTAAGAGCATCTCCAGGGACTTACCATCCCTCGGGAATCCTTTGATTTCAACTCAGAAATGGATCTTTCCCATTTTTTATCGTAAACAAACTTTTCACAAACATTAATTCTCCTTGTTTTAGATGCCTCATTTAATATTAATGATTAAGGAGGGGCAGGTAGATGGTTCAGGAGATGGAGAGCCAGACCTGGAGATAGGAGATCCTGGGTTCAAGTTTGACCTCTGTTATAATAAATGATACTACTCTACTAGATGTATGTAGATGAAGTATAGAGAGAGGATGGGATGACACTTCCCTCCTTTATAACAGTTGCCCAGGCAGGCTCCTTTAGGTCAATGGATGATATCCCTTCAGGACCCACCTGGGGTTAATTGATATTATATAATGGGCTCTTTAGCTGGGTAATGTTGGTATCTGACTGTGTCTCTCCCTACCCAAAGAAGCTTTGAATAACCACTTCAGGAAGGTGCTTTAAAACTTTGATTGTATTTAACAAAGAAGGATAATGGGATAGGATAGAGGTATTGGGAGACCCTGATTAAAATGATAATGATGAATCTCTAAACTGTAGGCTAGTGAATGAATTAAGATGATGAGCTTCTCTCTGGTACAGCCTGGCCAGAGTCACACCAGAGCAGGCAAACTGCAGTATAATCTTTCAGCTTCTTCTTCACTAGATGATAAGCCTAACCAGTTTGAGATATCCACCCCTTTCCACCCTCTTCTTCTTCTCCTGCCCATTTCCTGGATCCCTCCTGGGCCCTGGGAAACCTAGATAACTAAGATGATTGACTTCCTAATTTCTAGGGGCAGTAGAATCAGAGATGATGGTCTGGGTACAGGTTGTTGATGGTACAGGAACAAACAGGAGGAGCTTGCAAGGTTGAGTCTGCAAGTCTCAATCCCACAAAAGACCAGGATCCACTGATCTCAGGTCTCAGGGAAAGAAAAGGAACCCCTGCCAGGGCTGCCAGGGTGGTTTTATACCCCCCGGGCCAACTGCCCTCTCCTGTGTCTGCACACCTCTCTGGGAATATTCCGACATCCAACTGATCCACCTGTCAATCACAGTGTGAACTCCTGGCTCCCAGAGATTCAATATAACACCTCACATATGTACGAATTAAGAAAGCCAGTATGGAATGTTAGGGATGGATGGGAGAAAGAGAAAGTCTATGAGGTGAGACTCCCTTCTAGCTCTTCCCTCCTGCTGAATATACACTGGGAGACTTTGAGGGGGTGTCACCCCAAAACTGGTTGACTTGGATGGTTGTGCCACCCTACAGGTGTTGGGGGTGAGGCTTTCCTATAAGATGAGATATGAAGGACCCCAATCTGATTTTGAATGAGGGCAGGGTTCGCAAAAACCTCCCCCGAGGTCAGTCAACTTCACAGGGGGTGGTCTGGCTTCAAGATGGAGGCAGCCAGACCAACCTGTCATTCCCCTCCCCTTTGTCTCTCAGGAAGTCTGGAACGCTATCTGACTAATCAGTGGCTTTTATTAATATCAGTATAGAGATTGGGGAAAGGAGTGAAGGGCAGAGGGATTATGGGGTAACTTCTCTATTTCTATGGGGTCCATCACTCAGGAACCTTTAGGGTTCCCACTCCTAAGCATCTCCCTCCTCGTCCCTTCTTCTGTTTCTATTTCTATTTCCTATTTCTATCCTTTCCTATAATTGTAAGTTTGACCGGAAAGGGTTTCTCAGCAAGGCTGGGTAATGGAAGAAGGAGTCTAAGAGATCACTGCCAAAATGGAGTCCAGACACTTAGCTAACTCTATGGTTGAAGTCTTGCTGGGTGAGAAGCGATGGGATGCCTTTGACCAGGAATCAGAGTTTCAGTGTCCAAAGAAAGATCCTCAGGAAGTCCTCAGGACTGGATCCAAGCTGGGATGTCCTCCTTCTCTTTCTCTCCATCCTCCACTAAATGTTCTTCTCCTCTCCTTCCTCTTCCAGAGCCTCTCCCAGAATTTCCTCTGGTCTTAACTGTCACCAACCATCAGTCACTCCTTCTCTGGCTCCTTCTGTCCCATCCCCCTTTGCAAAAATTCCATCCTTACACATACTAACTAGCTATATGACCCTGCACAAGTCACTTAACCCCAATTACTTAATGCTTCTGCCTTGGAACTAATACTTAGTATTGATTCTAAGACAGGAGTTAAGGGATTTAAAAAAAATGATTAAGGAGTCATCAGTATTTTTAGATATTGATTTCATTTATTTGCACAATTTTTTTTTTTAATTTTAAACCCTTAACTTCTGTGTATTGGCTCCTAGGTGGAAGAGTGGTAAGGGTAGGCAATGGGGGTCAAGTGACTTGCCCAGGGTCACACAGCTGGGAAGTGTCTGAGGCCGGATTTGAACCTAGGACCTCCTGTCTCTAAGCCTGGCTCTCAATCCACTGAGCTACCCAGCTGCCCCCTATTTGCACAATTTTGAAATAAACATGAAAGAATGTCTTTAGAACAGCATAGTGGCCTCCTGAATCCAATGCTTTTCCTAATTAATATCAATAAGCACAGTGAGAATTTGTATTCTCTCCATATTTCTGTGATTGCGAAGGTACAGTTGATGTCATCTAGCTTTTGGAAGCCTCTTCATTTTTCATTTCCTTTATCAAGTAGAGACTGGAGATATGTGTGGATTACTCTCATATTGGCATAATTAATGAATGGGAAAAATTAGGCTCTTGGGCCATTAGGGGCCAATGTTCCCTCATTGCCTTTCCTTTGGAAATGAGATTCCCCATTTTTGTATCCCTTTGTTATCTTCTTTTGGGGATAACTTAGCTCGAATGCCCTCAAAACTGTGTCACCTCTACCAAACCTCTTCAGTTCCACACTCAGTTTATATTTGTTCTACTCCAGCTGCTTTCCCCATCTTTGTTTCCTTCAGTTCCATTTATACATGCTTGAGAAGCACTTCTGATTCTATTACATTGAGCCAAATGCAGTGTTTGCAGCTGTCCTCAGTGGGGGAAAAAAAACGTTTGTTATAAAAACCTTACAAGAATTTTTCCTTCTCTATCAATATTAACCACATCTGGACCAAGCAATATGGCGGTGCTCTGTCCTCTCCTGAATGTTCTCTGGGCCACGGGTATCATTTTATGTTGTCTCACACTCTAATTCTTTATGCCTCTTAACCTCGGTGACCCAGGAAAGTTTTACTTCAACAGATTCGCTCAAGTACTCGGTTTCTACTAATGACTCTCAGAACATTGCATTAATAGAAAACATAATTCGAAAACTTAACAATTCCAACTAAGGATAAATTGAGGAAACCTTTAAGCAAGCTAAGCAAACCTCAGTTAGAATTGTTCTTTTATTCTACCAGAAAGCTGAAACTTAAAATCATTCAAGTACAAAGCATTTTCTGGTTGCTGAAGGGATGTTTTACATTTCACCTGAACTCTTCATTGTCTTTCTCTTACCATCGTGGTAATTATCTTTGGCAAACCAAGCCATGGATTGGCCTCATCTTCCAGTAAGTGTTCAGCTTTTTCAAGAATCCTAGAATAATGAGACAAATTTGAAAGTTCAGTTGACATTGGGTAAGGACCCAAGAATTCTACAAGATGTCTTCTACATACCTATCTCAAAGTGAAAAGGGCTGCCAGAGAATCAAGCCAGACCCCTAATTCATTAGACTCCGAGTCCTAACCCCATTTCACAACATTAAACTCCTACTGTATCTACATTTTAAGTGTAAGATGGGAATTGACATCATGGGGAAGGGTCACGTGTATCCCTTATGGTTACATGATACCTTTTGGAAGGTAGAAGAGAATTGATGGTGGAGACATTCCTTTTTCAAAGGTTTGCCAAGTCACTAACTCTTCCTGTTCATTTGGCCCATAATGGAATTATTTCATTGTCTCCCAAATGATGGAGCTAGCTCAGAGGCTAAAGGGAGAAGGGAAACTCAAAGGATTCTCAGTATAACCTGTAATAAGATTTCTTGGATCTGCCCATTGTCTCTTTCAAATTATTTCTTTATCTGCTGCTATCATAACTTTATTCCTTATTTGGTCTCTTAGCAAAGTTTCTTTAACCTTATTCCTTGTTTGAACTATTTCTCAATGTGCTTTTTTCCTTCTTTTATTTTTAAGAAAATGCAGTTCACAGTTTCCCACCATTCTTCTGGATAACAATTCTTAAATTGAAAATTTCCCTAAGTCTTCCAAACCTTTTGAGAGCTATCTCACAAGAAAATGAAGCAAAACTAAGAGTAGAGTGATGTCCTCTGAAAATATATGTGACACCCACATCTATAGAACCCCTTTCCTTTCTATTTTATTTTATTTTTATTTATTTATTTATTTTTTTAATTTTAAACCCTTAACTTCTGTGTATTGACTTATAGGTGGAAGAGTGGTAAGGGTAGGCAATGGGGGTCAAGTGACTTGCCCAGGGTCACACAGCTGGGAAGGGTCTGAGGCTGGATTTGAACCTAGGACCTCCTGTCTCTAGGCCTGGCTCTCAATCTATTTTATTTTTTTAGTGAACATAACTTTATTTCTTCCCCACTATACTGAGGTGGGGCAAGATAAGAGAAATATATATATATATATATATTAGTAACTAATCTACAGTTACTCAAAAGAAATTTCCTCACTGGCTATATTAAAAATTATATATGCCTTATTCTTTATCCTTTATCCTACCTCAATAGGATATGGAAGTCTGGGAGGAATAGTACCTCTGGTGGGGGCTTGCCAAGCTCTTTTCAGAGGTGCTTAATCACCTGTCACCCAAGTCTTACCTGTGGCTCCAAGAATCAGTAGCATGGACATGTAAGAATTAAAAATGAATATGTAATAATAACTTTAAAAATATTATGTTTTTTGTAAGATTTATTAGTAGTCACTAGAAAATAAAGCCATGTGCCATGCTAACTTAGGCTGTTCAAAATAGCCTGCTCCATTATGTCACCATAGGAAGGAAAGAGAGGGCCAGGAACATCAGCACCTCAATGTTATCCCCCAGTCTACATCACAGCAAAATGACAGGAAGCCAGTGATCTCATGGGAAATATAATTCAAAGACCCCTAAATTTCCAAAACCACAGACAGCAACCACACCCTGGTTGTGTAAAACCAGGTAAAACTGTCTTGGCTAAACCAAGTTGTGGCTGACTGGAAGGCCTCAAAACCATTGGTGAATTTGGGGGATGTCTACCTCAAGTAGGTGAAGACTTTCCATGGTGGAATGAGAACAATTTCTCTCAGTGGCCATGAAGGGAGCCAGCAGTTGCTATGGAACACTTAGTTTCCAGGTCATCCACTGTGTCCTGTGTCACTGCCAATTATATTGACTTCTGTCTTGCTATTGGACTTTGGTGAATGAGAGTGGAAAGCTGAAGACTATGAAGCTCTGCCTCACTTCAGTCCAATTCATGGGCAAATCAAGCCATGACATTTAGATGCCCTTGTTTCTCTTCAAAATGAAGGACAAAGGGGGGCAGCTGGGTAGCTCAGTGGAGTGAGAGTCAGGCCTAGAGACAGGAGGTCCTAGGTTCAAATCCGGCCTCAGATACTTCCCAGCTGTGTGACCCTGGGCAAGTCACTTGACCCCCATTGCCCACTCTTACCACTCTTCCACCTATGAGACAATACACCGAAGTTAAGGGTCTAAAAAAAAAAATGAAGGACAAACAACAACCCTCCTTCTTTCTCTGAAGGTAGAGAATATATATCATCATTGGTTTTCTGGAATCATGAAAGATCATTGGACTGATTATCATTTCAGCTTCCAAAGTTGTTTATTGATGTATCATTGTTGTTATTGCTCATCTCATTCTTCAACATTTTATTAAAAAGTCTTCAAAATTGTTCAATTTTTAAATACTGAATTGTTCAGTTAGTTGATTTCACTCTTTAACAATTCACACAAGTCTCTCTATGAATTTCTAATATCATTCTTTTCCTGATTTTTTGTAGCACAATTCAACTCTCATCACACTCATACTGACTCATAGCTGGTCCTCAATCGATGGACATTGCTTCAGTTTCCAGGGTTTCATGTTTGATTATTTGTTTGTTTTGCTTCTACACACATGTCAAAACTAAACTGTTTCTTTTAAATAGTTGCTCTTGGGGGCAATTAGGTGGCTCAGTGGATTGAGAACCTTGTCTAGAGATGAGAGTTCCCAGATTAAAATCTGGCCTCAGACATGTCCAAGCTATGTGACCCTGGACAAGTCACTTAACCCCCATTTCCTAGCCCTTACTACTCTTCTGCCTTGGAATAAATGCACATTATTGATTCTAAGATGGAAGGTAAGAGATTTTTTTTTTTAAGAATTAAAAAATAAAAATAAAAAGCTACCATAAGAATGTTTGTGCACATGAGACGTTTTCTTTCTTTGATCTCTTTGTGTTAAAATAATCTGTTTAGCCTTCAAAGCCCTTCATAAGCCTTCACTTTTATAATATTCTTTTTTTTAAACCCTTACCTTCCATCTTGGAGTCAATACTCTGTATTGGCTCCAAGGCAGAAGAGTTGCAAGGGCTAGGCAATGGGGGTTAAGTGACTTGCCCAGGGTCACACAGATGGGAAGTGTCTGAGGCCAGATTAGAACCTAGGACCTCCCATCTCTAAGTCTGGCTCTCAATCCACTGAGCTACCCAGCTGCCCCCTTTTTATTATATTCTTAAATCTTATACCCCATCATATACTCTGTGATTCAACAACACTGACATCTTATTCCTCACATATCAAATAATAGTGATGGAGCCAGTTTAAAGGACATGTCCTGTTTAGTTATTTTGCATGTAAAATTGCATTTCAGGATAGTTTGACCTATTCCACGAGTCCATGGATATACCCTGACTTCCACCACCCCTCTAATATTTGTCATTTTCCTTTTCCTTTTTGGACATCATTGACACTCTGATGAGTATGAGGTAGAATTCCTAAATTGCTTTTATTTTCATTTCTTTAATTAATAATGATGGAAAGCATTCCCATATAGTTATAGTCTGGGATTATTTCTTTATTTTATCTTATTTTTTTAAACCTTACCTTCCATCTTGGAGTCAATACGGTGTATTGGCTCCAAGGCAGAAGAGTTACAAGGGCTAGGCAATGGAGGTTAAGTGACTTGTCCAGGGTCACACAGGTAGGAAGTGTCTGAGGCCAGGTTTGAAGCTCGAACCTCCCATCTCTAGGCCTAGCTCTCAATCCATTGAACCACACAGCTGCTCCACCCCCCAAGACTGGATTTCTTACCTTGAGAACTGCCTGGAAAGGTAGAGCCAAGAAGGTGGATTAGTAGCAGTGAAAGCTGGAACTGCTTTGGGAATCCTTTCAAATGAATGACATGTAGAACAAGAGAGGCAATAGTCCCACTGTGCACTGATCAAACCACTTTTAAGACTACTGTATTCAGCTCTGTGCACCATATTTTAAGAAAGATAGAGATAAGATTGAGAAGATCCAGAAGTGGGTCATGTGCTTGGTGAAAGCCATAGAGATTATACCATCTGAGGATTTGCTAAAGGTTGGTAAAACTGGTGAAGTGAAAGCTGGGAGTGGGAGGTGGGTGAGGATGTGCACATGAGACGTTTTCTTTCTTTGATCTCTTTGTGTTAAAATAATCTTAATAGATTTCACTAGTAGTCTATGGAAAAGGCATTTAATTCATTTTTGGAATAAACAACAAGAAGGAAGATGAATGATTAAAAATTATAAAGAGGTAAAGCTGGGCTTGATATCAGGGAAAAAACAAGGACGGAGCCAAGATGGCAGCTTAGTAGCAGTGAAAGCTATAACAAGTTTGAGAATCCACTCAAACCAACCTAAAATAGCTCTTCAAAATGACAGGAGTCATAAAGTCAACAAGGAGACAGAATGAGGGGACTCTCCTGAAGAAAACAACTTCAAAGATAGAGAAACCTTTCCAATTTTCATGGGATAAAAGGGAACTGGAAGTAAAATTTCACAGAGAGGAGTGTGGATTTGACTAACTCCTACCTACTGTGCCAAATTATAAGCCTGGAAAGAGGTCAACTTTGGGATCCTGAGACTGCCTAAACCAAGAGGAGAATATCTCATATCTATCCTTTGAAGACCCAAGCCCTAGTACCCGCCTGAAATGAGAACCCAAAGTCCACAGTGTTTGGATCTTTCAAGCTTGTGGTGAAGTTCTTTGCCTCAAGGCAAAATAGCTCATAATGCTGAGTCTAGAAAGCCATCAGCAGAGGAGACAGTATCAGCAGTTTTCATTAACTCCTAGTCTACAGGCAAAAAAAAAAAAAAAAAAAAAAGCCTAGGAAAATGAGCAAACAACAAAAGAATTCCCTTCTCATAGAAAATTTCTATAGAGACAAAGCAAGGCATACCTTCATTAGGGAACAGTGAGAGCAAAGCAACCACATGCAAAACTTGAAAGAAAAATGGGAATTGGTCTCAAGAACGGAAGTGTTCAAAACGGAATTCAAAAAGCAAATGAGGTGGAAGAAAAATGAGAAAAAGTAATGAAGGTAGTACCAAAAGAAAATAACAGTTTAAAAAGCAAAATTTGTCAAGCAGAAAAAGAAGTACAAAAATTCAGTGAAGAAAAGAGTTTCTTAGAAAACATAACGGAAATTAGAGAAATGCAAATCAAAGCAACTCTGAGGTACTACCTCACATCTAACAGACTGGCCAATATGACAGCAAAGGAATATAATAAATGTGACAAAATTGGGACACTAATGCATTTGTGGTGGAGTTGTGTATTGATCCAATCATCCTGTAAGGCAATTTGGAACTGTGCCCAAAGGGCCTTAAAATAATGCCTGCCCTCTGATCCAGCTATACCGATATATCAAAGAGATAATAAAGAAAAAGACTCGTACAAAAATATTTATACTTGTATTCTGTGTGGTGGCAAAAAAAAAATGGAAAATGAGGGGATGTCCATCAATTGGGGAATGGCTGAACAAATTGTGGTATCTGCTGGGGATGGAATACTATTGTGCTGAAAGGAATAATGAACTGGAGGAATTCCATGTGAACTGGAACAACCTCCTGGAATTGATGCAGAGTGAAAGGAGCAGAACCAGGAAGACATTGTACACAGGGACAGATACATTGAAGCACAATCGAACGTAACTGACTTCTCTCTCTCTCTCTTTTTTTTTTTTTTTTAAATTTTTAAACCCTTAACTTCTGTGTATTGACTTATAGGTGGAAGATTGGTAAGGGTGGGCAATGAGGGTCAAGTGACTTGCCCAGGGTCACACAGCTGGGAAGTGTCTGAGGCCGGATTTGAACCTAGGACCTCCTGTCTCTAGGGCTGACTCTCAATCCACTGAGCTACCCAGCTGCCCCTGACTTCTCTTTTAAAAGCAATGTCCAGGACAAGTGTGAGGGACTTGTGAGAAAGATACTATCCACATGCAGAGAAAGAACTGTGGGAGTAGAAATGAAGAAGAAAAACATATGATTGATCACATGGTTCAATGAGGATATAATTGGGGATGGTGACTTTAAATGAACACTCTATTACAAATAGTAATAATATGGAAATGGGATTTGAAGAATGATACATGTAAAAGCCAATGGAATTGCACATTGGCTCCAGGAGGGGGAGTGAGGAGGAGAAGGAAAGAATATGAATTATGTAACGATGGAAAAACATTCAAAATTAATTAATTAAATAAATAAAAATTTTTAAGAAGCAGAATTGACAAAATGTAGAAAAAAATAGGTAAAAAATGTCAAGTGAAGAAAAGAGTTCCAGAAAAAGTAAAGTGAGCCAAATGGAAAAGGAAGATCAAAAGGTCATGTAAGAAAATCATTCTTTAAAAATTCAAATTTGGCAAATAGAAGCTAATAACTTCATGAGACATCAAGAAACAATAAAACACAAACAAAATAATTTAAAAAAAGAAGCATATCAACTGACCCAGAAAATAGATTCAGGAGAGACAATCCAAGAATTATTAGACTACCAGAAAGTCATGATATATATATATATATATATGTATATATATCCCCAAATGACAACTCCTAGGAATAGTATAGTCAAGTTCAGGAACTCTCAGGAGGAGAAGAAAATACTGCAGTACACACATAGAATGTAAAAATAAGGTGATCGAGCAGAAACTATTGGGTTTCAAATGAGAATTGCCTGTTGTTATAATGAATTTCTGGGACAAGATGGATACCACTTTGAGTGACAAGATTGTCAGTTGGAGGCCTTGGAATGTACCCAGGTGCCGTGAGCCAGGGCCAAAAGTCAGTTGGAGACAACCCTCTAAATACCCATCATGAACAGCACAAGATGGCTCATTCTGGAGCAATCTTGGGAGGTGGGAGGTTCAAGAGAGGGAGGGTAGGCCCTATATCTGCAATTCAACTTCCTTGCCTGAGAGGCCTAGAGAGCTATTATATCCATCATCAATAGAGCTGAGAGAGAACAGTATCACTGTCATTCAAGATCATCAACAGCCTTCCCTATTCATTAGGTTGGCTCCAGCTAAGTCAAGCTAGAGTTAGTGAGAGGGCGAAGAATCTCCAGCTTCTACCTGATCCAGCAGCCTCTATAGCTTTGATCATCTACTTAGACAATTAGCAATATAGCATTCCCAAATCCTCCATCCTTTCCCTTGTTCCTTACCCTGTTAAGCCAGAATTAAATATAGTTTTTTGTTATCAGATTAAAGATTGAAGTGCCTTTCCTGAGTGGTAAATATATCTAAAGCCATTGGGAAGGGAAAATAGCCACGCAGTCACACTCATA
The DNA here is from genome assembly GCF_016433145.1 of Gracilinanus agilis. Classification (NCBI taxonomy): domain Eukaryota; kingdom Metazoa; phylum Chordata; class Mammalia; order Didelphimorphia; family Didelphidae; genus Gracilinanus; species Gracilinanus agilis. The sequence continues at coordinate 645,609,820 of NC_058132.1, read as the reverse complement.
GCGTTATCCAATCAGTGCATCAATAGCCCATATCAACATTCATACCAACCCCAGGTTGAGGAACTAGAGAAGTTAAGTACACACTGTAGGAATAGGGGCTCAGATGACAATGGAGTCTTCCCAGTCCCAGATCAGAGGAGAAGCAGGCTGACTTGACTGGATGGGAGGGGCTAAAGCGAGGGAGTAGAATCTTCCTCCACCCCCACACAGTGAGCTGTTAAAATCAGTTACTGTTATCTTTCTGTCAAGCAATGGAGGCTAGAACTGGCTAGGTAAATTCAGGATTCAAGCTGGTATTGGTAAAGACTAAACCCTTATGATAGTATCTTTCTCTATATGTATTATTTCCCACAGGATAGAAGTAGGTGAGGCTTGATATCTTAGGAGCAGCCCACTAGCTCTGAAGCTAGGATCAACTTCAGAGCCACTAGAAAGAAGATCTTGGCTTATGGAGGATGTGAGTATCCCCCCCAAATTATGTGTATCCAGGCACAGTTTCTAAATAGTAAGGATTTAATGGTTTCTGGGAACAGGAAGAAGGGAAGTGATTTAGGAATGAGAGGTAAGGGAAAGCTATGTAAATCAGCTATTTCAAAATAAGCAGCACCTCTCCCCCAAAGGGGGAAATGTATCTTGAATGGCTGAACTCCTCTCTAAGCCACTAGATAATCTTCTTTCTAAAACCTAAACAACTAAGCTGAAGGTAGACTGAGATCTTGCTTGAAGGTCTATCTTTGAAGGTTAGCTATCAAATAAAGCAGTCCCTGGCTATCAGTGACTGCATGCCTCAGCCTCAGGAGCTACACAGAGTGTGTGTGTCTAGAGCCAAGAGCCAAGAGTCAGGACCCTTCCAAGAAGGGTGACCTGACTTTTATACCAGGCCTCCAACTGCCCTTAACTGTCCCCTCCCTTGGAGTTCTGGGGGGCAGTATGGAATTCTGTGATGCAGCTTGAACCCCTCTCAGAAACATGGATGCCACAACACACAACTTCTCAGTGGTTCCCTGCCTGGGTAGCTGTTGAAAGGAGACAGCTGTCAGGCTTAGTCCAGCAGAGCCTGTCAGGTGGAGAGAGGCATAGCTCTTCTACCAGTAGCACTCACACAGAGTCTGTATGTGAGTGTGTTCCCTCTCTCATCCCCATCTTCTTTTTAACACTCTTCACATATTTTAGCCATTTATCAATTGGGGTCTGGTTTTTATTCTTATAAATTTATTTCAGTCCCTTATATAGTATATATCAAAAATGAAACACTTGGAGGCAACTGGGTGGCCCAGTGGATTGAGAGTCAGACCCAGAGACAGGAGGTCCTGGGTTCAACTTTGGCCTCAGATACTTCCTAGCTGTGTGACTCTGGGCAAGTCACTTAACCCTCATTGCCTATCCCTTACCACTCTTCTGACTTCAAACCAATACCCAATTCTAAGATGGAAGGTAAGGGTTTTTTTAAAAAAGAAAGAAAGAAAATGAAACACTTATCACAGAAAGTTGCTCCAAGAATTTTTTTTTCTCTCAGTTAATGGTTTATATTTTAATCTTTAATTCACTGGACTTTGTGCAAAAAAAAAAAATTTAAAAATGTTTAAAATTTATGCAATTGGGATTTCCTATTTTATTTTCTCTGATCCTCTCTATCCCTTTTTGGCCATGAATTTTTCTTCTATCTGTATATATGATAAATAAATTTGTCCATGTTTTTCTGATTTATTTCTATTTAGATCATATATCCATTGGCAGTACTTATTTATTTAATTAGTCAACAAACATTTAGTATTCATCCTTGATGTGTTAGTCGCTTTCTTTAGCAGTGGACATACAAAGAAGGACTAAAGACAGGGTCTATTCTCAGCAAGTGCTCTGTGTAATGGGGTATAAATCATTGTGTATACAACTATGTATGAAGAAATTATGTATTAGATATTGCCTACAGAGAAAAAGGATGAGGAAAGATTTCTTGTAAAAGGTCAGATTTTGCCTGGGATTTAGGAGAAACTAGGGAAGCCAAAAGGCAGAGAGGAGAAGGGAGAGAATACCAAATAAACAAGAACCAGTGAACATTCTTGGCATTGAGATGGATGTTTTTGTGGGGAACAGGAGGTCAGTGTTGTTGGATCACAGAGAATCTGATGGGGTGTAAGGTTTAAGAAGACTGAAAAGCATGGCTTAGAAAGGACTCAGAATGCCAGCCAGATAATTTTAGGTTTGCTCCTGAATTTCAGTATACGTTGTAAGATCTAAACCTAATTTCTTTCATACTGTTTTATGATTTTCCCAGAAGTTTTTGTCAAATAGTGAGTCCTTAAACCAATAGCCGGTTCTATATATTTATTAAATACTAGAATATTAGATACTTTGGTTTCTTTTGTGCAATGTAGCTAATCTGGTCCTCTGAGTTGACTTCTCCTGTATACCCACCCAGCTAAACTCATTTTAGACTTCATTGACTCCTCTACTTTCCCCCTTTTGGGGATTCTTTACCCCTAACCTCAATTTTCAGCTTTCTTTTGTAAGTTGTCTTTCTTCATTAGATCATTTGCTCCTTGAGGTCAGAGACTGTCTTACTTTTTTGAGTTTATATTCACAGAGCTTAGTACAATGCCTGGAACATACATAATAGGAATTTAGTCAAAGTTTATTAACTATTGATCAATCTCATTTTTAAAGCAGTACCAAATTGTTATTGGAAATTATTGCTTTGCATTATACATATACATATACATATATATATATTTTAAACCCTCACCTTCCATTTTAGAGCCAATACTGTGTATTGGCTCCAAGGTAGAAGAGGGGTAAGGGTAGGCAATGGGGGTCAAGTGACTAGCCCAGGGTCACACAGCTGTGAAGTGTCTAAAGCCAGATTTGAATCCAGGACCTCCTGTCTCTAGGCCTGACTCTCAATCCACTAAGCTACCCAGCTGCCTCCTGCATTATATTTTGAGACACAATGTTGTGAGATTCCCTTCATTCCTACTTCTCTTCATGCCTGATATTGAGATTCTTGACTTTTTTTGCCCCCATCTGGATTATGCTGTTCTGTTAATCCTTTGGTGGGGTATATAGAGTGTTCAGGAAGGACCAGTACTTCTGATGTGAAGGTTTGCCAAGCCATTTTCAGGGTTGCTTTCCTCCTTTGGTGTCTACCTGCCATGCAGTTCTCACCTGTGTCTCCAAGAAGCTGTAATAGGTACAGTGGCCACACCCCAGTAAACTGTCTTGGACGATAAACTGAACGAAGCTGAGGATACCCAACAGGTCTCATGTCCATCAGTGATTTAGGAGAGTGTCTGCCTCCAGGCATATGAAGACTTCCTGGGGCAGGAGGGGTGGATGAGAACAATTTGTTCCAGTGGTCACAAAGGCAGCTAAAACAGGTGCAGTGGAGTGCTTAGAGCTTGGTCAGACATGGAAGAAGCAAAGGTCTGCATCCTGAGTCATGACCAATCATCTTGGCTTTTGTCTTGCCACAGGACTTGGATGACTGGAAGAGAGTGAGGCTGATGTGCATGCAACTCTGCCTCACTTAAATCTAATTTGTGCATGAGTCAAAAGACATCACCAATGGTGCCATTTTGGTCCTTTTCAAGTACAAAGGACAACAACCAAGCAACGAACCATCAATCCTTTGGTAGTTTGGTGGATAGAGAATTGAATAAGTAAATTAATGTAGGTAATATTGTCATGTGTCCTAGCCCTGAGCAATGAATATTTTTTTTTCCAAAAGAAATTATATAGGTTTACTTATATAAAAAGTGATTTGTAGTTATATTTCTATGGTTTCTTTTCATATCTTGTAAGTAGACTCAAATATTTTACACATTCTGTAGCTATTTGAAATAGAATTTATCTTTCAGTCTATTCCTGCTGAGTCTTATTGGTATTAATATATGCTAATAATTTGTGTGAATTAATTTGCATGCCACAACTTTGTTAAAATTACTAATTATTAAAATTATTCAGTTTAATTTTCATGGTTCTTAAATTATACCATCAAGTCACCTGCAGCAAAAGTTATCATTGTTTTTATTTGCCTATGTTTCCTCCTTCAATTTCTTTTTCTTTCTGTATTGCTGTAGCCAGTTTTTTCTAGCACTATCACGTAGAAATGGTCATAATGGACATTCCTATTTCACCTCAATTATCAGAAAAATATTCATTTCCATTGCATATATGGTTTTTTTTCTTTATGTTAGACACATATTTCTGATTTTAAAGAAAGGACCGCATATCCCGATGGTTTAGTGTTTCTTTTCACAGAAATGACTATTGTATTTTGCCAAAAATCTTCTATATCAATATAATATGATTTTTGTTCATTTTGTCTTCACTATGGTTAAAATTTATTATTTTCCTTGCATTAAACAAATTCTGAACTTATATTATATATAATTATATTATTATAAACAAAAAATATAATGATGTAATTATAAGGTTATTATAAATCTAACCTTGTTATAGAATATACTTATGTGATATATAATATGTTATTTTAAGCTTGTAATATATTTAAAACATTTGTATCAATATTTATTAGGGATATTGGTCTAGAGTTTTCTTTTTTTCTCTTTTAAATCTCTTATTTATGAAGATTATATTTAATAATGAAGAAATTTGTTAGGACTGTTTCTTTGGGGATTTTTTTCTTTCAGTTTAGCATAATATTGGAATTAATTGTTCTTTGATAGTTTGACCAATTTACTTTTTTTTAATTTGTTTTTATTTTTTAAACCCTTAACTTCTGTGTATTAGTTCCTTGGTGGAAGAGTGGTAAGGGTAGGCAATGGGGGTCAAGTGACTTGCCCAGGGTCACACAGCTGGGAAGTGTCTGAGGCCAGATTTGTGACCAATTTACTTTTGAATTCATCTGTTCCTGAAATACACTCCCCACCCCATTGAAGTTAATTTATGACTTGTTCAATTGTTTAAATACTTGATTTCTTATTCTGCTAATTGGATAATTTATATTTTATGAATATACTTTTATTTCACTTAAATTGGCAGCTTTATTGGGTAAAGTTTCT
>NC_058132.1:645570323-645590438 GCF_016433145.1 Gracilinanus agilis | reverse complement strand
TTCTCTTCTCTTCTCTTCTCTTCTCTTCTCTTCTCTTCTCTTCTCTTCTCTTCTCTTCTCTTCTCTTCTCTTCTCTTCTCTTCTCTTCTCTCCTTTTTCTTTTCCTTTTTCTTTTTCTTTTTCTTTTCTTTTTGGCAATCCCTGTTGACTGCAGAGGTGGGAAGACTGATGGTACGGTTTGGAAATTAGTAGGCTATTCAAAAATCAGGTCTTGAGATTGAAAAGCCATTCGTCCTTCAATTTCTCTTTTCCTTTTTCCCTGTTCACCATCCCTTTTCATCGTCAAACATGATACAGTGAAGCCATCAAATAGTAGGAATATGGTGACTATAATGAAACTCACAGCTAGGCTTCCCAGGACCTCCTACTCCTTCAACATCTGGCCAGAACTTCTTCCCCTCCCAGGAGCAGTTATGGATCTGGCAATTGTGTTTCATTGACAAAACTGGGAAATCCTGTAGTTTCGTTCCTTGCCTGTTCTAACTTCATTCCAGTTGAACCTCCCAATATAGATCACGAATTGGTTTCAACAGAGCTGTAGTTGGTGATTCAGATAATTAAAGAAAAACAAAATTCAAAAGTGTGGCAAAGGAGACTTTAGGGGAAAACAAACATACAAGTTCATACCAACAGAGGGATTGGAGGTGGAAGAGCTCATGTGGGTAGGGTGGGAGGTTATGGGACATCACACAAGCATCAAGTTATTTCCTTTCCTATTTGAGTTCACCAATTTATGAAAAAAATTGCTAAGCTCAACTTTCCCTTTCCTTCCAAAGGACATCAAGAGCTATGAATGTCAGCTGGATTTCACTTCCCTGGGAAAAAGTCTCAATCACTTATTCCCAATCACTGTCCCTATTCAAAGCAGAACCTTCTTCATGAGATGTCACCCAAGTATTTCAATATTTTTGTCCATTACGCCATTCAAGCCCACAGAGAAACTGAGGCATATGACTTTCATTTGCAGGTAAAGATTTCCAGATAGAGTCAATACAAAGGTATAAACGAGAAAGAAGAACCTTTTTTATTTTTTCCTTTTTGGGGATAGTGGAATGTTCTTTTTTTTTTCCTTTTTTTTTAAACCCTTAATTTCTGTGTATTGGCTCCAAGGCAGAAGAGTGGTAAGGGTGGGCAATGGGGGTCAAGTGACTTGCCCAGGGTCACACAGCTGGGAAGTGTCTGAGGCCAGATTTGAACCTAGGACCTCCCGTTTCTAGGCCTGACTCTCCATCCACTGAGCTACCCAGCTGCCCTAGTTGAATGTTCTTAAAAGGCCAGCAGTTTTGGGTTGTGGAGAGATTTGGAATTCAAAACAAGGAGTCAAGAACTCCAACAACTCTCTCTTGAAGGGAACTCAGTAGAGGACTCTCCATTCAGAATGGGGGAGGGAGCATAGAGGATTGGCATCATTGACTCAGTGTGGTGCTTGTGCCCATGTGTCTCAGAGCAGCCCATACTCAAGAACTGCTGACTTATGAGATTCCCTTCACCCTTACGGAAGAGTTCAAGACACTGGAAAATCCCTCGTCCCCATAAATCACGGCTGGTGAGTTGCCTCACTCAGATCCCTATAGGCAACGTCAGGCTCTCTCCCATAAATCAACACAACCAGCCTATCCAGGGCTGCCAAAGACGCCATCTTGCCTGTCTGTCTTGCCATTGGCCTCTTTAGGTTCTGCCCGGGTAGATGGAGCTGAGGAAATTGGCAGCGCAATGGAAGCATCTCTGGAAGACAGCTGTCATCCCGTCTCTACCCCCAGGGAAAGCCGGAGAATTGGAGTTCTGGGAATGCTTAGTCAGAGACCCTGGTCATGGGCTTCACCAAAACCAGAGTTCTATTTCCCTCGAGGGCCAAGTGAGTCAGCCTGCTAAGATGAGAGCCCCAGCACCCAGGGAGGATGGCTGGATTCCTGGCTGCCTCGTGAGGGGAGCTTATCTCATTGAATTGATTCCTCTCCATGCCTCTGGGTGCTATTAGATCAGAACATCACTGCATTATTATTCACTAGCATTCACCCTCTCGACAAGATAAAGGACTTGGCTCCTTAAATCTCACACATTTGGGTTCTGGGTGAGCCGTGATAGGGATCAGAGCCCGAACACCAAAGCCATCTGGGAGGAAAAAGAGCCCACATGTGACCCGCTAAGCACGTAGAACCGATAAGTATAAGTACCTGGCCAAATCCGGCCTTGTCATGGTGGCAATGAAAGCCGACAAGGTGCTGGGCTATATGGATGGTCCCCAAACGCTGCCTCCTCACCTGGCTACGATCTCTCCATGCCCACCAGCATACTGGGGGCAGCCGGAAACCAGGAACATTTTGAGAGGACTTCCCACTGAAAGCACAATTCTCCCTGGTACTGGCCAAAATGGCAGCTCTAGTCCTGCTTCCTTGTCATTTCCTTTAACCCTGTCCTTTTACAGCCAATGGCTATCCTGGTGGAACTGTATACTAGAGAGAACTGTCCAAGGGGATCCCATCAAGAAGTCTCCTTGCTGGGGCAGCTGGGTAGCTCAATGGATTGAGAATCAGGCCTAGAGACAGGAGGTCCTAGGTTCAAATCTGGCCTCAGATACTTCCCAGCTGTGTGACCCTGGACAAGTCACTTGACCCCCATTGCCCACCCTTACCACTCTTCTGCCTTGGAGCCAATACACAGTATTGACTCCAAGATGGAAGGTGAGGGTTTAAAAAAAAAAGAAGTCTCCTTGCTGAATGGTTCACATTCTTGACTACAAAAATATCCCAACTGCAGGGATCTCTCTAGCCCCAGAATTTTTGGAGCAAGAATATTTGGATGCTCTAAATTTCCATTGACCTATATATCTCATGGTTTATTCTGAGAACTCCAAATCTAGAGTCTCAGGCTGCCGGTTCATTGGATTCATTGATTATCCTCCATAGTATCTGTGTGACCTTGGGCCAGCCATTTCCTTCTTCTGGGCCTCTTTCCAAGTCAGTAAATTTGTGAGGCATTAGTAAACGATCTCCAAAGTCCTGACATTCATTCATCTAATGATCTGAAAATGAGCCGGGGTAGTGGATGGTACTAGTTTGGTGCCCGGATCAGCTGGCTCTCTGGATAGCCCAGATGTCGGCACACTGACTCCATGGATTGACACTCGTGTGCTTTTTCCTGTTCTCAAAGAGGTACATTTGTGGACAAAGTAAGTATGAACTGGGAAACCTTTTTCTTTGTTGTTGTTGATGTTGTTGTTGTTGTTGTTGTTGTTGCTGTTGCTGTTGCTGTTGTTGTTGTTGTTGTTGTTGTTGTTGTTGTTGTTGTTGTTGTTGTTGAAAACCCTCACCTTCTGTCTTGGAATCAATACTGTGTGTGGGCTCCTTGGTGGAAGAGTGGTAAGGGTAGGCAATGGGGGTCAAGTGACTTGCCCAGAGTCACACAGCCAGGAAGTGTCTGAGACCAGATTTGAACCCAGGACCTCCTGTCTCTAGGCCTGGCTCTCCATCCACTGAGATACCCAGCTGCCCCCCTTTTCTTTTTTTATTTTTTTTATGTGGTCCACTTTAAAAGGTAACTGAAAGGACAGGCGACCCCTAGTACCCAGAGTCAGGAGATGGCAGAGTGGTGTTACAAAGAAAATAGATCTGGAGGCTTTTCACCAACTTTATAAACATTTATTAGTAAAGAGAGAGAGAAAACTAGAGAGCAAAATCTTTCAAGGTCTGATTCTCCATTTGGCTGGCTAAGGCCATGCCACGGAGGCCAAAGCACAGAGAGAAAATGCCAGCCCTGAGACAGATAAGGAAGCCAAGAGAGCTAAAATCCCAGTCAGCCCCATCTCCCTTTCCTTGGCCAATGGCTTTCAAATATCGTGCCTTCTGCCCTTCCGTGGCAACGTTACACTGGCCCTCCCAGACTGATACTCATGCTGATGCCAGAGATGCCAGTGTCAGGCTGTTAGATGTGATGTTGCTCTGTGACATCTATGCCCCAGTGTTGGGGTGCCGGGGGATAGAGGTATTCTACCTCATACAGTAGATATGGAGCCTGGAGCCAGAAAAAAGGAAATTAAATCTGGTCCCAGTCTTTTACTAATTCCTGAGCAAATCGCTTAATCTCTGTGTGCCTCAGTTTCCTAAACTATAAAATGGATATAACAACAGCGCTTATCCTCCAGAGTTGTAGTGAGTACCTGTAGGGACTGCCTACCTCAAGTCTCTCCTACTCTTTCTTTCAGTCACTAAAATGATTCTTCCAAAGTGCAAGGTTGGTCATGTTGCCCCCTTACCCAAAGAATTCCAGTGGCTCCTCTTTACCTTCAGAAGTCAAAGCAAAACCCTCTCTCTGTCTGGCATTCAAAGCCCTTCAGAACCTGCTCCCTCCTACCTCGCCACTCTTCTTACACCTCACTCCCAACGTGTGCTTTTCAGGCCATGACCCAGCTTCCTTCTTCCACCATCGCTCAGCTCCAGGCATCCTCCCTAGTTGGCCCTCGTGCCTGGAATGTTCTCCTTCCTCCACTGTCTACTGACCTCCCTGGCTTCCTTTAAGTCCCAACCAGCATCCCACCTTCTCCTGGAAGTCTTCTTCAACCCCTGTTCAGTCTAGAGTCTTTCTGTTACCTACTGTGGGCTTTATGTGTGTGTCTCCTTCCCCTTCTCCGTTAACTATTTCCTGTTTACCCTGTACATAGCTTGCTTTTTTGCATGTTGTCTTACCTACTAGATGGTAACCTTGTTGGAGTCAAGAACTGGCTTTTTTCTCTCTGTGCTTCATAAATATGTACTTCCTTTCCCCCTAGTTTTCAGGGGGTCTACCTGTTCCTAATGGCTCAGGAGCTAGCTTGCCCAGTGGATAAGAACCTGGAATTGGAGTTAGGAAGACCTGAGTTCAAATCTGACCACAGACACTTACTAGTTGTGTGAACCTGGGCAAGTCATTTAACTTCATTTGCCTCAATTTCCTTATCTGTAAAATGATCTGGAGAAAGAAAGAGCAAACTACTGTAGAATTTCTGCCAAGAAAACCCTGAACAGGGTTATAAAGAGTTGGGTGACTGACCAATACCTGCCTGTGATTTGAATAAAATAGGTAAACCTGAGTCCTGAGATGTTTCTATAGGATGCCTTTGATCAGGGTGCTCCCTCCCTTCACCCACAGACACACTACTCCTGTCTCAAATCCGGAGTGAACATGCAAAGTACGGATCCCCCTTATTCCTTCTCTGAAGACCCTCCCCCCAGGCTCCTCCCCACCTTCCACTCCTCTCGGCTCCTGGTCTCTGCCTTCTTGGAGTTCTCATAATCTTTCTTTTCTGCTGACCTAATGATAATGCTGCTTAATTGTGGTTGAACTTTTCCCAGCCTGTGTCCTGGCATCACAACAAGACTGTCAATTCCTAGAGGTTGTGATTTTTTTTCCTACCTGTTTACTCATTGATTTGATTGGAATTCACTTCAAAATGTTGCTCCCAGAAGAGAATGATGCCCTCGCTACTCCAGTGGCCGCATAGGATGATGGGGGTATTGTCCAAAGTAATTAGAAAGTACACGATGCTTAGGAACTTTGATTTAAAGCTAGAAGGCACCCATTCATTTTCCTGATGAGAAAATTGAGGCACAGTCAGGGGAAGTGAATCATTTGGCATCACACAGCTAGCAAATGTCTGAGGTAGGATTCAAATGTCAGTCTTTCTCACTCCGAGTTCCATACTCCACCCACTGCTCCACCCTGCTAGATCTTAGCATTTGAGGGCTGTAGACTGGCACACAGTAGGGAAGGAGGAAGGGGAAGGAGACACCACATAAAGCACATAGTAGGTAATTAATCAACACTTGGTGATTGATTGATTGGCAGGGATCCTAGATTAAACATACAGTCCTGATCCTACCTTTTAAGACTCTCCCCAATCTAATCCAACCTACTCTTCTGAACTGATTTCTTATTATTCTCTTTCATGCCTCTATGTTCTGGCAAAACCAGAACGTTTCTCAAAGCCAGTGTGCCAGTCATTTCCATGACTGAAATGTGTGCAATCCTTCCTTTTCGAAACCTTTCAGATTCCTCCTCTGCCTTCAAGGGCACATCCATCCGCAGAGCCTTTCGTGGTCAGTCCCGGCCATTGTGGTCCTCCGGGTTTCTGTCTCCTTTTAGATTTACTTCTCTGGGAACATATTCTGTCCCCACCCCCACCACTTCCTCATCTAACCCTTCTTGAGGCCAGATACTGCTGTCTTCAGTGTTTCCCGGGTCATGCTCAAGGTGTCATTTGTCCTTTTTGCTGCATGAATACCTTTCCTTTTTTTTTTTTTTTAAACCCTTAACTTCGTGTATTGGCTCCTAGGTGGAAGAGTGGTCAGGGTGGGCAATGGGGGTCAAGTGACTTGCCCAGGGTCACACAGCTGGGAAGTATCTGAGGCCGGATTTGAACCTAGAACTCCCTTTCTCTAGGCCTAGCTCTCAATCCACTGAGCTACCCAGCTGCCCCATGAATACCTTTCTGATGATGCAATGCCCTTTCACTGATTCCAGAAGCAATGAGTTCTAGCCACTTAGGACACATCTTGGCATCTAGCACCTACATCTGACCAAGATCCCAATTCCTTCAGGAAGAAGCAGAGGCAGGTGTGGTGCCATATTGGCAGGGAAATTGAGAAGAAAGAAGAGGGACCTGTAGGGCCCTCAGTATTCCCAAAGAGAAGTTTCCAGATAACTTTAGCTGGTCATTGGTCTGTCCTTTGCCATGTGCCTTTGGCATTCTTCCCTTCCAGGATCTACTTATTACTTTATTCTTTCAACAAATACTTACCAAGCAGTTGCTCTATCTGTGGGTTAGGGACAACACTGGTGATGGAATGACCAGTATTAAACAAATGGTTCTTGTCCTCAAGGAGCTTATGTTTCCCAGAGAGTAGTCAGAATATAATGCAGATTGTAAGGGATGGCAATAGTTAAACCTGGTTGCAAAGTTATTTTCATGGGAAGGAGACTTAAAACTAGTGGAATCAACACAAATCTCCAGCAGGAGGTGACCCACACTCTAATGGAGCCTTGAGGGGAAACTATAGAGGTGGAAGGGAGAAGGGAGGATCTTCTAGAATTCAAATCCAGAGGGAGGAGATGAAATATAAACTGGGAAGGTGTGGATGAAAGAGAGATAGTGTATGAAGGCAAGGAAGGCAGGAAGGGCAAATATGGAAGCAAGGAGACATCCATGGCTCTGTGTGTGTGTGTGTGTGTGTGTGCGCGCGCGCGCGCGCACGTTTCTCTCATCTGCAGGTACAGAAATACCTACCTACACATTCCAAATCAATAGTGGACCTTTATCTGGAAAGAGCCTGTGACCAGACTGTGAAGGGCTTTACTCACCAAGCTGAGGAGACTACTTTTATTTTAGAGGCAAGAGGGAGCTACCAGCTTCCTGAGGAAGAGAGGGACCCTGTCAGATGCTTAGACATCTCTAATTGGCTGCTGCTTGGATGATGGATTGGAAGGAGAGGGATCCTGGAATGCATTCTCCTTGCTCAACTTCTGCCTCTTGGAACAGCTGATTTTTGTTCTCTCTCCTTCTCTCTCTCTCTCCACCCATTCATCCATCCATCTATCTATCATGTATGTATTTATGTATGTATGTATGTATGTCTCTATCAATCTATGGAGGTATATATATAGATCTATGAATATATATGCATACATACAAATAGGCATATAATATATATCTTGATATAGATCTATATATACAGATAGTTATGTACACATGTGCCTATATATGCATATAATATACATATGTGTCCAATACATATGACATACTGTATATGTATACACACAAATGTATATAATCTAAGCATCAGGAACAATAAAAGAGTCTCTGAGGATGCAAAAGCAAAAGATCAGCCTGCACATAAGGTGCTAACATTCTAAAGAGGGAAACAACATCAAGCCACAGAATTCACCAAAGAAGAGGCATGATACACACATACATACATATATAATCACATATAAATATAACACATACACACATGTGCACCACATGTTACGTGTATACATGTTTTGGGCCTCTATACACTCAAGGACAGAAAGGTTTGGGAAACATCCAAACAAAAGCAAACCAAAGGGCAGAGTCACAGCTGATGTAGAAATATGACTCTAAGCCAAAAGATTTTGCTCCTCCCCAGTGGCTGGGGGGAGGCTCTTGCACTGGGAAGGGTGCCCTCATCCCTGTCTGCTCTCCTGCTCCTTCAGCATAAACTGAGGTCCAGCATTAAGAAAGAAGCCGAGGCTGGTTGAGAAGGTCTTGGGGACACGTGGGGCTGGCAGGCTCTGAGGCTTCTGCTTTCACTTTAGGAGCCATTGTAGAAGGAGGACCTGAAGAAGATGGTTCTAAACTATGGCCAACCAGCTTTCCCAGAGTCTGCCACCTCAGTTGAACTGTCCTGGGTTGTAGCCAAACATTTGAGAAGCAGTGTGTTCTAGGTACTCTAACCCTAACCCTAACCCTAAATTTGTATCTACATGTGTGGAACTATATGCATGGGGGAAATCTGGATACAAAACCCAACTCTTTATGAGCTGTGTGACACTGGAAAAGTCACTTGACCCCATTGGTAAAAATGTAAGGACTGGTCCATTTCAAGCTGAAATACTGGCATTGTTCAGGTATCTGAGGGTCAATACCTGAGATGGAGCACTTAAGGACCATCCTCAGCAGTGACCTGCCAACCCATGAGCTACCAAGCAGCTTGGAGATGTTTCCAGCTTGTCCTTCTTTCTGCTTCTGCCCAGCCATGGGCCAAGACCTCGTGGGCACTCCTGGATATACTACAAGGAGCTCTGTGGCCCTTCCTGCTGAGTCACACTGCCTGTGGGTGTGGGTACTTTGATTCCAAGAAAAGCCTTCAGTTCCTGTATTTTAATTAGCATTCCTTAGAATGTGCCTAGGGGCCAGTCCTGCAAGATTGTAAGCAAGATGGGGAAATCGAGGAAGCCTGATATTGCCCAAGGCTTTCTAACAGACAAGATCCAGAGACTAGATCTTATGATTTTCAGATGACTTCATATACTCTTTTTGCTCTCATATTTCCTCACTACCACTCTCCTGGGTTCCTGCCTCCTTGGCCCTTGAGGGAAGACCTGAGGGAAGTTCTGAGCTTCTGGAGAAGAAAAAGAACCATTGAGTTAGCTGGATGCCTGTTCCTTAAGAGGACCTAGATAGGAAATACTAGTGACTCTGGCCAAGTCACTTTATCTAAAGCAGTGGTTCCCAAACTTTTTTGACCTACTGTCCCCTTTCCAGAAAAACTATGACTTAGTGCTCCCTGTTACATACTATCAACACCCCCTTACAGTTATTCACCGCCCCTAAATGTGCCTGTGGCCATCGCCGCCTCCCTAGATCACTGCAGTGCCCACAAGGGGGCGGTAGCGCCCACTTTGTGAATCACTGAGTAGAGCCTCTTCCTCCCAAGATTGCTGTGAGGATATGATCTCATTTAGAGACTATTTGTAAAGTGCAGTACCAATCTCAGCCTGCTAAGGAATGCTGTGATGAGCTCTTCCTCTGTGACCTGAATTCTCTGGCCCCCAACGAGTCCCATCCAAGGTGGGGAGAGAACTCCAGGCCAATGCCAAGAAGGAAAAGAAATGAAGAAGTAAATAAACAAGTAATGACACAAGTAAAAACAGACCAGAACCTCCAATATATTTGCCAGAATGACAAAAATGGGAGAAGCCAGATTCACCCTCCAATTGGCTCCCTGAAGCTTCTGAAAGTTACTGATATGCCCAGCTTGGGAGAGTAGATAGAAAACCCTCCTCAGAGCAACCAGGCAGTATCTGGGTTCATCTCACTTCTGTTTGGGCTGCCCGTTGGATTAGGATGGCCAAATTAACAAGCGCTATGTTGTTAAGGTACCCTGTCTGGAATCAGGAAGACCTGAGTTCAAATCTGACCTCAGAGGCTTACCAGCTGTGGGATCCTGGACAAGTCACTCAATGCTATATGCCTCCATTTCCTCTCCTGTAAAATGAAATGGATAAGGAAATGGCAAAGCACTCCAGTATCTTCAACTGAACCCTAAATAGGGACATGGGTGTCATACACTATGGAGAAATGACTGAAAAACCACAGTGTTGTATCGTTTCTTTTTTATTTCATGAACACTTTTTTTAATTACGTTTTAATCTAGTCTAGAGGGAGTTGGGGGGGAGGGGAGGGAAGGGGCTCCTGGTTTACATCGCTGTTCTAGATCCTTCTGAAGCCAGCTTTTTTCTAACTCAACTTTTTTGAACTATAGTCAATCATTATAAATATTCTTCATAATCTTGTGATTTATTCATACATTGAGAAGGAAGGGGGCTTAGGCTTTACCAGATCACAGTTAGAAGGAGAGCCCAGGAGGGAGGAAGAGTGAGGAGTCCCCGAGGCTAGAAGAGGCCAATGATATTCATGGGCAAAGGAGATTTCCTCCCCGAGGAGTGCCTGCCTTCAATGATCCCAATCCTAGGTCATTTAGCAGATGCTGTGGAGGGTGATAAACCAGGAGATGACAAAGAGCAAGAGGCAACGGTTAGTGAGTCATTCTCAAGCAGAATGACGTTCATGGAGTCAAGACCAAAGAGGGAAGCCGGCAGAAAATAACAAGCGAAGAAATAAAGAAATAAACGAAGGAGAAGAAAATCTACAAATAAAACAAGTGAACAGCTCCTGCCCTCCTGGAGCTCACAGTCTCCCGGAGTCCATCAGGTAAGCCACAAGCACTGACTAAAGCCCAAGAAACGTTTACCTGGTCCTGAGCAACATCCTTGGGATTACCGATGTATAGAACCAGATAAGCAAACTCCAAGAGTGTATGCACACATGGTACGGCACAGAGTCATTGAATTCAGGGGTGAGAGATCATTTCCGGCTGGGGTGGGTTGGGTCAAGAGGTACCACCTGGGGAGCCTGAGCCCGAGGGTGTTATGTGCTTAGAAGGAAGCCAATGAGGCCAAGAGTGGGGAGAAGGAGGGGGCATATTTGCCAAATGGGGGCACAAGCTGGGCAAAAGCTGGCAGAGATGCTCAATGTGGGGTCCTTTCCTAACCCAGACCAGATTGTTCAGACTCTCTTCTCTGTCTGAAAAGCCAGATACTGGTCTGGAAAGGAGAAACTTGGAGATGGGGTGGGGGGTGACCATTAGCCTTTGTGGCCTCAGGTAAATGGATCAAGAATGAATGAGAGCAGCCCCAGATTGACTCTTTATGCAAGGGACAGTGGGGTGGGGGGAGGCAAGGTGGTTCCTTTGCCTTCACTTCCAGGCCTTCAGTCTGAATGTGAAGGAAACCTAAGGCTGGAGCCAAAAGTACAACCTCATCGTTCACCTGCCTCAGCTAAATTTGGAGTTTTGTTGTGCCTTCATTCATTCGTTCATTCATTCATTCATTCATTCATTTATTCATTCATTCATTCATTCATTCAACCACCATTTGTTAAACAGGCTACTCTTTGGAAGAAGAAAGCCTTGGCTGGAAGGGTCCTCCACTCCATCTATGTAGGCACTTCCCCATGTCCATAGATCCCTCTCCATAACTGTGATCCCATGGACTGCTACCAAAAAAAAGAGCCCTGCTCTCCGAGAGCTGGCATTCAACTGGGCCATGGCCACGGCCCTCTTGGGAAGTCAAAGGGCTCCCCAGCTATAACCAATGCAAATCAGAGGCCCCAGTCACCCAGGGGAGGAATCCCCAGCCTGAATTGAGCCAGGACAACCCGGGCCTCGTGCTCCCTACAGAAATGTTTAGCCCAGAGCCTGGCGGCCCTCAGAGCAGAGCTGAACTTGGCATGGCGGCGGCGGTACTTGGGAGCAGAGGAAAGGGCTGGAGGGACAAGATGAGCTCCCTCGAACCTTCTGAAGACACTCTCGTTCCACTTTGGTGCCCCAAAGCTGGCCTGGGAGGGAGCTGGGAAACAGGCGAGTGTCTCCTTGATGCGAATGTAGGGACTGACTGGAGAATGCCAGCGACGGGCCAAGTGGGATTTCTGGGGTGGCTGGTCTGGGCAGGCCTGGCTTCACTGGCTCCCTTTTAGGAAAGAAAGCGCCATTCTGTGAAACGAAGGTGGCAGCAACATCCTGTGCCTGGGATTCTGAGCAGACACCAAGAGAGCTTCCTGTCCCACGTGCTCCTGGAGCTCACCCCACTGCTGGCCGGGAGGGCAGCTCTGAGCTCGGTGCCAGGGACCCTCTTGCAGGCTGCGCATGTACACACACACACACACACACACACACACACACACACACAGGAGCCTGCCTGTGGGACGGCTTCCCAGGGAATGACATCAACCCAATTAGCTTTCATCGCACCCACCTGGAGCAGGGCTTGGGCAAGGCAAGGCTCACCTGCAGCTTCACCCAAGACTGGAAAAGCCCGCAGGCCCTGGCAGGGCGGGGAGCGGGCGGTTGATGGAAGGCTCGAAAAGTGACCCCCACCGAGAAGCCTCTGCGCCCAGCCACAGCCAGGACTAGACGTGGGCAGCCGTTCTTCAGCTCAGGGCTGCTGCCAAGGAACCCGCGAATGGCCGCGATTTTTCCTCGGCCGGTTGTTCTCCCGAGTAATCGGTGGAGCTTCATCCCAACGCTGAGCCCCGAGTTTTATCAGGTCTCTCCCAGTGCTAACGTGAAGGCATGTGCCCAGGGCACGGTCAGGGGCGGCAGATACCACATGGCACCCAGAGCACCAAGGAGGGAGGCTAACCCTAACCCCACTTCCCACTATAGCCGGCCCATCCAGTGCTCATGAGCTGCACCCTCTGCCCCATCCTTAGAAGACAGGAAGGGGGGCAGCTGGGTAGCTCAGTGGATTGAGAGTCAGACCTAGAGACGGGAGGTCCTAGGTTCAAATCTGACCTCAGACACTTCCCAGCTGTGTGACCCTGGGCAAGTCACTTGACCCCCATTGCCCACCCTTACCACAAGACAGAAAGGGGGAGCCAAGACCTCCACAGCTGCCTGAATGCAACGGCTCTTTGCTAACCCAGTTCCCAAACAGGAGTTTTTCCACCCACAAGGAGGAGGCCTCAGGATTCGTGAACCGGTTTCAAATCCTGTCAGGCTGATGGATGATGTCAGCCTTGTTCTCAGACGCTATCTGCCCTGGGTGCTGAGTGTCCCTGGGGAGGAGGCCACACCTGGGCCTGCCTGCTGAGCCCTGGCCATGTGCTCCTTCAGGAAACAGGCTTTGCTGAGAGAGGAGCCTCCTAGCCTCTACCCTTCTGAAAAAGGAGCTGTAGAACAGGGTTCTTCTTCGGCGGGGGTCCATCGACTTGGCTTTTCAGTATTTGTAAAACTCTGCGTTAAGAGCAGCTTCCTTTTGTATTTCTCTGCATTTCATTTTGAGCTCTTAAAAAGCACCATCCGGAGAGGAGGCCCGGGGCTGTGCCAGGCTGCCCAGCGGGTCCAGGACACACAAAAAGGTCAAAGGAAAATCCTGCCCCCTTGGTGGGCGGACAGAGGCCAGAAAAGTCTTCTTGCAGCAATCTATCATTTCATGAGTCACAAATCTGAAATGGAGAGCTGGAAGGGTCTTTAGGAGTCATTCGATCTTCCAACCACCTCCCCCTGCCTCACCGCTTTACAGATGAGGAAATGAAAGCCCTGAGAGGGAAGGAACGGGTCTAATGTCACCTCAGCATCTGAGGTGGCAACATTTGAATCCAGACCCTATTGATCCCAATGTCAGTGCTCTATCTCCTTCCCAGTCTCAGGGTCTTTGCTACTGTTGTTTGGTGTCCTGAGGAGGAAAGATGATCTCTGGAAGAGAAAGCTGGCCGGGAGCTCCCTTCTATGGGTTTCCACAATCATGAACCTCTTTTTGGAAGGGAGCTTAATTCTGGTCAAATGTACTTCCCCATTGTACAGATGAAGAACCTGGGAAGCAAGTGACTTGTGTAAGGTCATACCGGTAGTATGTGTCCTTGCTCAAGGAGCAGAAGATTGAAGGCCCCTGGAGCTGGCCCTGGACACCTCAGTGAGAATGGTATGAGCCCTGCTCCTCCCGGGGATGTTTGGACATCTCCAATCACCCTTGCAACACTTACCACCAGGGCGTGTTACCAAATAAGGCAACAAAAGCCAATCCCAGGCACCTACAACCACAGGGTCCAGGGAGATCCCCCGGCAGATAATCCCCCGCAACACCCAGGTTGGGTTACTTATTTACTTACCTTAGGAGCAAGCTGCTGACCTTCTGAGGCTAGCCTTGGGATTCACAAGGACAGGAACCAGGTAGTTCAGCCAACTGGGAATGGACCAGGAGCCTCCATCCACTCCCCCTGAGGCTGGGGGATCCATCCTGCCCCCCCCCCCATCCCATGGCCCTTCATTGTCTTAGCTTCTCACTCTTGTTTCCTGGATGCTTTCTCCTTGTAGACTGTCCAAGGAGCCAAGAACACCCCGAGTCCATCTACTCCGGGAAGGCATGTGGGCAATTTTCTCAATGACAGTCCCAAGTCTTTTCTCCTCTGCTTGGTGCTGTCTGGCTCAGTTTCCCAGCGGTGACTAACACCAGGGATCCACCCACTGTGGTGAACTGGGGAAAGGCATTAAGAAAGATTCCTTATCCTAGGCAGTTCTGCAGGGGCACGGCAAACAGTTCCTGCTCGAACCCTAGACTAAATGTCACTCCCTTGCTAATCGCGTTCCAGCAGTCTGGAGGCCCATTATTCTTGGCCCGGGGTCTTCATTTCATTTTATTTTCCTTTGGTTCCACTTTGGCCAAGTCACGCACCTTCTCTCACCACCATTTTCTATGCAACCAACGTTCTCAGGACTCAGGACTGGTGGGAGGAAAGGCTTCCTCCTACCTAGCGTTCCCTCCACTTTGCTTACTTGTTCTGACTCTAAGGACTAAGTCATAAATGCTTACTTTGAACTTTTCTTGCCACTGACTTTTCATAGGAGTGTAGGATTGATAGGTACAAGGGACCTAGAGATTCTCTAGTTCAATTCATTTTACAGATCAGGGAACCGAGACCCAAAGTGGGGAAATGACTTGACAAAGGTCATATGGGTTAAGTATAAGAACTGGAACTTGATCCCAGAACCTTTGACTTCAAGTCCTTCAAGTCTAGCTCCTTTTTTTTTTTTTTTTTCTATCTTGGAGCATGGCCCCATTTCCTTGACAGGTGCCTCCTCTAGGCTTCCGAGTGATAGGAAGAAAACAAAGCAGAGAACCAAGAAAAGTAAATAGCCATAGAACATCAGGCTGGTCTGGTGGGAAAGGTGGAGGATTTAGAACTGGAAATGCCAGGTTCAAATCTCAGCTCTACCTCTTCCTATGACTTTAGGAAAACCAGTTTCCTCATCTGTAAAACCAAGGGGTGAGACTAGATGGTCTCCAAGTGCCATTCCATCTGTAGGCCTGGGGTTCTTCCTTTTGATATCTTATTGTCTGTCAGAAATGGACCATTCCGACCTTCCCCTGTTTCACCAATGACCACCCAGGCCAGCATAGAGGACTGACCACTCTGTGAATGGCAAGGAAGACAAAAATAAAACAGTCCCTGCCCTGAAGAAGCATCTAGTCTGCTGAGGCTGGGGAGGACAGTCTCTGTCTAACTAAAGCAAAATAAAAAGGAACAACATCAATAGACATTGTAAAGACCTGAAATCTCAGAAAGAAAGAGAACCTCCAAAAAGGCCAATGAGTCCCACTCTCATCAGAAAAAAAGATGGAAACATGGGCAGTCCCATCCTCTGCCCATCATCACCAGATTCCCCCTCATTCCCTACCCCAATGCACAGGGCCTCCTCACCATTGACAAGCTTGTCCAGAAGAACTTCCCTTGGGTAATGAGTAAAGTATCATTTGGGTGAGACGAGAAGTTAGTATTTGCTGGAATGAGGGAGGGGAATGGTGGAGAGACAGACAGACAGCTGGGTGAGAAGAAAGAAGATCAATCCAGTACACTGGAGTGGTCACTATAAGGGAGAGAACTCTGGAATTGAGATTCCGAACTTGGGAATCAGGAGCCCTGAATGTGCATGCCAGGTCTTCTACTAGTGTAAACTTGGAGAGGTTGTGTAAATTCTCTGGAGCTCCTTTTGATTATCTGTAAAATGAGAGGTTGGACCTGATAGGCTCTGAGGTTCCTTCCAGCTCAGGGATACTGTAATTTTGTGCATGGATAGGTGATGCCCCTTGTCACACACTCTTTGATGTATGTACCTTCATGAGAAGCTCCACTCTATGTTGTCTTACTTGGTTTCTGAGGCATCTCCTAGTGGGATTTCTTATCCCCTTTGCTCAATAATAAGACTTGGGAAAGCAGGGAGCCTATTGGGCATCCCTGTATCCCACTCAGTGCCCAACTGGGTCCAGAAAAAGGTTTAGAAAAGATTCCTTGTAAGCTTCCTGCACACCTCCTTGGAAGGAGCACGAGATCACAGTGCCCTCTGCTGCTTAGCCAGGATTCCACAGCCTCTTCTCATGAACACCAGTCAAGTGTAGCTTATTTTTAACAGGAGACTATAACATGGCTTTTTTTGGAAATGCTTAAAGGCCCCCAAATACACATCCCCTGAGTGTCTCTCTCTGGGTATCCATGATGGACTAAAGGATACTTTTTTTTAGCACTGAGAGAGTGATGCAGAAGAAGAACTTGGGTTATAAGAACAATTAGAAGAGTCTCGAAAAAATATGAAGTCTCCTTTCTTCCTGGAACAGTGACTTCTCAGCTATGCAAGGCCTCTAGTAGTGTCTGAGAAACATTATATTGCTACCTACTCACTGTGGAGAAAAGGACCACATTCACATTTAGTATAGCTGTCAATGACTTTCATTAATTGTCTTGAGTTTGTTTCTTTGTTTTTAGAATTCTGTGATCTTTTGAGATAATCCAGAGATGCCCTGAGAAGTCACCGATCAGGCTTAGAAATCCTCATCCATTGTACCCTTCCCTTCACAACATCTTTGGTTCAGTTAGAGACAGAAAGGTCCAGTGAAATTACCATCAGAACTCTACAGAGCGTGACAAGCACCAATCCTTGCCGGTGGCTCTCTGTGCCACCAACATGGTCTCTCTTCCCTGTGATCCATGTCCATGTCTTCCCAGCCTTTGGCAACTCTCATTCATGTCCCCCATAATTTAACATCAGTCAATCTCTCTACCATGCTGAAAGCTTTCCTCAACTTCTCTTGCCATTGTGAGGATTCCAGTGGAATACAGGACTGGTTCACTTGTGATGATCATCCTTTCCCCTTGGCGTATGACCACCTCATCTTTTTTGATCATCTGTTGCTTTGATGATATCTCATGACGATTTCATTTTCCCAGAGCCTCACAGAAAGGACTAAATGAATATTTGTCAAATGAACAAATGAATAAACTTAAAAAGGACTTGGAACATGATTGTATAGGAGAGATGAGGGAGAGGGAAGAAAGAAACATAAAACCAAGTTTTCCAATTTAGCAAGGTGAGAAAAATGGCGGCCCCAAAGCTGAATATTGAAGCCAGAAGAAGGAATGTGTTTAATGGTTCAGCTTTAGACATATAGGGTTTGAAAGATTAGTCAAATATCAATGGAATTAACCTGTGGTTGGTAGAACATGTGAAGCTGGAGCCTGGGAGGGAGCTGAGTATTAAAGAGAATAGAAGGCTTGGGGGACTCCTTGACTTTATTGATGTAGTATTGAAAATGAGTGAAATTACAAAGACAAAAACCAAACAAATATGTAGAGAGAAATCACGCTTTCCTGGAGTTCCCATAAATAAGTCCTGCTTTGAGGGTGTTGCTATTTGTTCCTAGTATTTGTCTTTCCACAGCCTACTGAAGATTTAAAGATTAGAGAGTTCAAGAAGATAAAACCTATAAATGATGAATGTAAAGTTTTCCCTTGGGTTCGAGAAATTGATTTCTCCCAAGTACAGAAGAGACATAGATAGATAGTGGTTTGTCTGAAGAAGTTCTGGGTTTGTAGTGGACTGGGAGCTTCTTTGGAGCTAACGAGGTGCAACGGCTACCAATAAAGCTCTTATGACTTTGGGCTACCTTGAAAGAGGTCTGGCTTCCAGGACTATGAAAGTGAAGGGCTCTTCTCTGCTCAGACCTTACCTCTGGGTCTGGGTTCAGTTCTGGGGCACATGGTTTAAGAAGGACTTGGAGAGGGATAACCAGGAGGGCAAAAGACCTTGAGTCAATGTTATAGAAAGAGCAGTTACCTAATTGGAGTCTTAAATCTGGAGAAGAGAAGCCTGGTTGGGGCACAAAGGTAGGCAGCACTGTCCTGTGGAAGAAGAATCTGACTTTTGTTGCTTCAGTTGTCCTACATAAGAACCAGGAAAATGGGTAGAAACTATAGAGAGGACAAGAAACATTTCCTGATTCTTAGAACCATTCCAAAGTAGCCTGGGCTTCCTTGAGAGGTGCTGGGCTCCTCCCCCGCACCCCCTTCCCAGATAGCAGTGATCACTTAGAAAGGGATTCCCTTCTTCCGTGGGTTAGACCAGATGGCTGCTGAGGTACCTTCCAACTTGCAATTCTTGGATCCTATAATTCGGTGAGCGTAATGTAGAAGATGGCATCTTCTACATTACATGAGTGAAGGATTTGGAGTCAGAAAAGTTGGGTCTGAAGCCTCGCTGAATGACCAAAGATGATGAGGTCTGCCATTCAGCTGGCATTTCCAAGTCCACCCACTTTTGACATAACATGATCTTGGGCAAGTGACTCCTCTCTCTGGGCCATTGTTTCCCCATCTGTGAAAAGAGGGTTGAACTTGTCTTTGAGCTCACATCCCATTTGCCTCAACTCCTCTGATATGTGGTAATAAGAATGCCATTGGCATGGCATTCAGACCTACATCGACTCCTGACTAGCTGTGTGCCAGGGGGCAGCTAACTTCCTTTCTCTGGGACCCAATTTTGACGTGTAAAATGAGAAAGCTGGACCAGATGAACATCGAGGTCAGTCACTTGTGGCTCCTTTTGTCTGGAGCCTAAGCCTCCTTGGGCCCTTCAGGTCTGTGGTGACCCAACTCACCTGTGCTTGCAGAAATTAGGCATCTCAGTGTCTCCAGGTAACTCCAGGTCCTTTGCCTTTCCGAAGATGCTTCTGCCCAGCACAAAGCTTTCTGTTGAATTCTCACCAGCACTTGTCATGAGGATGTAGGGCTAATTCAACATTGAACCCATTTTCCAACAAGGTATTTAAGTGGCAAATGACTCTATAAACTACGAATTCCCCAAGTCCTCAAGAGGACAAATAGACATAAGTAAGACATGGCTTTACACATCCTTATCTTTTTGTTATCTAATATACCTAATATCTAACATATCAAATAGAGGAAGAGGCAATCAATGATATTTTAATGTAATAAACAAATTAGCCAATTAATTTTTAAAAATTATAATCCTCAGGATGGACCTTCTTTGAGGTATGCAGAGGCCAGAATGGCTGCCCAGCCCAGCCCCATCTAGGCAAGGGGGGGGTTGGCTCCTCTGAAGAAGTTCCCTGGGGCTTCAAAGAGAAGCCACGGTACACGGAACATCACCTGATGTACTTTTTTATTACCCCAAGAGACAAAATTCATTACACGGGAGCCAAGAGTCTGCAAGAGAAATCTGTAGTGTCTGAGCTCAGCCTGCGGCCTGGAAGTTCAGAGAGACTCTGAAGGGCTGGGGAGGAAAAGTGAGGGCACGTTGGAACATAGAGCTTTAATCATCTTGGCAAACTGGCAGCAGCAGAGACTGAAGGAGCTGTTCACTCTTTCTGCAGTCAGCTGGAGAAGGAAGGTCATGGCGGAGTCGCCCATCTCAGGGACACCAGGGCCAAGGCCCTGCTGACTTCGAGGTTTTTCAGAGAACTCTAGAATGTTAAGAGTTCGAAGATTTCAGAGAGAATCTTGTCCAGCACCCTCTTACCTTACAGATGTGGAAACCAAGGACTAGAAAATGGCTTGGCCAAGATTCAGACCTTTTCATTTCTTCTTTCCCAGGCCACCATTTGTTCTATGACCCAATGGTGCTTGGTGCCAGGCCAGTCTTTGGCAAGGAACCTCAAATTTAGCCCAAATGCTGGTGTCTTGTCTTGTCTTGTCTTTCTTCCTTCCCTTCCCTTCCCTTCCCTTCCCTTCCCTTCCCTTCCCTTCCCTTCCCTTCCCTTCCCTTCCCTTCCCTT
>NC_058132.1:645558730-645569940 GCF_016433145.1 Gracilinanus agilis | reverse complement strand
CCTTTCCTTTCCTTTCCTTTCCTTTCCTTTCCTTTCCTTTCCTTTCCTTTCCTTTCCTTTCCTTTCCTTTCCTTTCCTTTCCTTTCCTTCTGTCTTAGAATTGATAGTAAGTATTGGTTGCAAGGCAGAAAGGTGGTAAAGTCTAGGCAATGGGGGTTAAGTGACCTGCCCAGGGTCACACAGGTAGGAAGGATCTGAGATCAAGGACATCCCATCTCCAGCTCTGGCTTTCTAGCCACCTAGCTGTCCTTGCTGGTGCTTTTTTTAAATTTTAAACCCTTAACTTCTGTGTATTGGCTCCTTGGTGGAAGAGTGGTAAGGGTGGGCCATGGGGGTCAAGTGACTTCCCCAGGGTCACACAGCTGGGAAGTGTCAGAGGCCAGATTTGAACCTAGGACCTCCCATCTCTAGGCCTGACTCTCACTCCACTGAGCTACCCAGCTGCCCACTTGCTGGTGTTTTTTTCAATAAGGAATGATAACTCCAGAGGGCCCAGGGAAGATCCCTTTTTTGAGTGACTAGAAACTTTTCCAAAGTCACTGCTGAACCATTAGGGATAGGGCCTAGGCCTGTGGATAAATTGGTATAGTTTTCACAGCTTCCCAGAAAGAAAGAAGCTCAATGACTTGTCTAGGGTCAGACAGTCAAATGGTGTCAGAAGCAGGACTGAACTCTAGTCTTCCTGGTTTTAGGCTCTCTCTGTCTAACTACTACAACCTGCTGCCCCTGGTGCTACTCTAACACTTCCACGTCGGTGCCAAGAGCAAGTTTGGTATGATGGAGGCCTGGCCCTATGGGCAGGGAGTTGTAGGTTTTAGTCCCAATTCTGATCCTCATTAGCTGGGTGACCTTGGCTGCTCAGAGCCTCAGGTTCCTGTCTAGAAATCAGACCTAAAGGAATTTGCAGTATAGCCTTGATAGCATCCGGGTAAGCCTTGACAAAGATACAGACATCAGAATCTGAGAAGCTCGGCTCTGGGAAAGTTTCAAAGGAATTCACCTATTAAATTTGCCCTAAAGAGGAAAAAGAATGAGAGAGGGGAATAAAAAAAAAAAGAAATTCCATCCACTCAAAGGCTATAGGAGTATGATCTGCCCAGCTGTCTGATTTTCAGTGAGGAGAGACCAGGTGCTACCCGTCCCGTGCTTGCCATGGGGGACAAGCCCTTTACTCAAGGCCAGGAAGATTTTCATCTCTCTTCTATTCTGTATGAAGTGCAACCTTGTGGGTGGGTGGTAGTTGCTCACCTGGTTATTCTAGGAGGTAAAGTCAGTCAGTAAGGATTTATCCAATTAATATCTTGTCTGCATGGGGAAAATGGCCCCTTCTTCTCTGCTTTGCTATATTTCAGCTACTCTCTTTGTAGTAATATGACAATGAAACTCATCTCCAAAGAGAACTGAAGCAAATAGTCTTTATTCATGACCAAAGAAGTAAAAAGAGGACAAAAAAAAATGTGTGTGTGTGTGTGTGTGTGTGTGTGTGTGTGTGTGTGTGTGTGTATTAACTAACAAAACCAAACCCAACAACTTCACAGGCTTCATGCCCACAGCAGACTCTCCTAGATTCAAGGGGTCCCAATTAGTCTCAAGGCATTTTCCAAACCCATGAGTTTGGGACCAGAATTCAGATGCCTCCACTTGGTCTCTCCATGAGAGAACTTCAGATATTGGATTTATTAAAAGTCTCCAAAGCTTCCCTACTCGTGGCCTAATCATCCCCTAGTTGGTTCCCCTCTGATGCTCCATATATATCTTGGATGGACATAGTTGTTAGTTTATTTTTTCCTTCATTGGAATAGCAGCTCCTTGAAGGCAGGGGCTGTCTTGCTTTTTTTTTTTTCCCTTTCCTTATGCCTCTGCTAACTGTCTCCACTGCAGGTGTCTATTTTGTCAACTTCAGACTCTCTTGCCTTATGAACCATTCCTTCTGCATAGGTAGAAACTTGGCTGTCTGGCCTCATATGAAAATAGGAGTATAAATCCAAAAGTAAGCTCTCTTTGTACTCACCACTTTCTTGTCTTTTCCTTTTTCTTTCTTCTCATAGTTTTATGATGTTCCAGAGTCTCCCTTCTCACTGCCATGCAGACATGCTGGGCCAATATCTCCTTCCCTTCTTGGCTCTAATAGAATGTTCTTCATTCTGTGGCCAGGTTTGATCTCAAACATGGGTCCTATTGGCTTCTCAAGTGGGACGCAAATGTAATCCATGCTACACAACACTGAGAAACAATAACAGTGAGCTGTTTCCAGACTTAGAGAGTTCAAATCAAACTGAGAGTACAGAGGAATAGAAAACTTTCTACCTTATAAATCAGGGTACAGAGGTGAGAATTCTGGCTCTGTGAGTCCCTTTAATCTCTCTTGGACTCAGTTTCCCTATATGTAAATTGAGGGGGTTGGGATAGTGTGAAAGGGAATTCTTTATTCTCTTTGTCTATGTTGAGTTTACAATCTTAAAAAAGGAATGCTTTATTCTCTTTGCCTAGTTGGAGTAAACACTTTGGTTAATAATAACTTAAGTACCCCTACTTAGTTCTCCATTAGATTGTGAAGAGAAGATTCACTCTCCTTTGTCTGCCTTCCAACTGAATCAACACAAGCTTGAACTAGGTGGAGGAGCTAGAAAACCACTTAGAGAATTCACACCCTCAGTAACTCAATCAGCCAAGAAACTGTGAACCCCTTTGAGGAGAATTCACATTTCCAGAAGGTGAGAAGTGGATCCTATGGACACTTTCCCCCTGGGCAGTGCTGGGTAATTTGGAAGCTGTAATTGGTTCTTGTTAGGAGGAGAAGGGACAAGAAGCCACCATAAAAGGCCCTGAATTTCTGGGCCTGGGAAGTTCAACTTCAAGAAGGAAGTTAGCTTCAAGAAGGTTGGATCAAGGAAGAAAGTTGGCCTCAAGAATCACCTTCAGATGGAGTCATTGTCTTGACCTGCCTCTTGGTGGGAACTTGGGTGAGTGGATAGCTGGCTTTTCCTTCCTGTCTTCTGGAGAGAGTTTAATTCCCATTGAAGGTCAATGAGTCCTGGCTGAGTCAAGCACCAGAGCAATATTTAGTTTTATAGGTTAGTGTCTTCTCTACCCTTTTATATTTCTCACCTCTTTTGTAAAAAACAAAAACAAAAACAAAAAGCTTTTAAAGTCATTTTGACTTTGAGCAATAATACTTTGAATCAATGATCACCATTATTATTTATAATTTTTCATATATCTTAGTCAAACCATTATTTTTTAATCCCTACAATAGGCATCCTGAGACCTTCCCTAAGTCTGCTTTCTATTATCTGAAGTTCCTCTTTGAGATGTGATGTGTTCTCAAGTTTTCCAGACGCAAACTGAAAATTGCATGATTCTTTGTAAAACATTGACAATGTGGGATTTTAGGCATACTTCCTACCTGTTTCATCTTTTCCACCCAGTAACACATCTGATAAGTTAAGGACCATCTTAACTGTCTCCATGTTTCACATTAGGAATGTCAAGATGGACCAAATTGCCTGAGCCCCTTTGGACTCACGAGGAACAACATCCAGCTTCAGAGCTGCTTAGACTTTTTCATTGTTATGTAGGCTGGAGCCAGAGGACAGACATTTGTCCAGTCTTCTAGACTTTGCTTTGTCTTTGTCAGTGGCTTTCTGCTCACGCTTAGGCAATGAATTCAATCCCCCCAGGGTTTTACCCAACCCACTTAAATTATACTTCCCTACTAAAGGAACTTAAACATCCCTCTTCATCTAAGGTTTATTGGGATTTTCATAATGTTCATTAAAATATTAACCCAGGGCAATCTTGGCTAAAGCTCCTATCCCTTCCCACCTTCCCCCACTCCACTACATCTTATCACCACCAAACAAAGGGACCAAATTCAAAAGGAATTCTTTGTGTCACCCATTTTCCCAATCCATTCCTGACCCAAGTGTTTTCTAATTTGCAAAAGGAAAATGGTGTTCATGTGCTTTTCATGGTTTTTTTCTCTTTGAATACTTTTTTTTTCAATTAACAAGCATTTATTCCTCTTCTCCCTATCCTCAATGAAAAATCTGAACTCTTGTCACAAATATAACTACTTAAGCAAAATCAATTCATACATTGGCCATGTCCAAAAAAGAATATCCCCTTCTTTTCCCTGAGCACATCCCCTTTCCCTCATGGGTGGTAAAGCATGCTTCATCTTTGATTCTTTGGAATCACAACTGATCACTGCATTCATAGAGAGTTCTTTAGTCTTACAGGTCTTTCCAAATTTATTTTAACTGTCAATATTTTACTTCTAGCTTGTTAGACTTATTGATCATTGGGCTTTTCTTTCAAATGCTCTAGCACTTTATCAATAACAACAATGTTTACTGAATTGTGAAAAAAAATAGATACATTATTTATTTAGAAGTGGAAAGAGATAGGACATCGATAAGTAACTGGACCCTTTGGCTCTAAGGCTATCTGAAACAGAAAGAAAGGTACCATAGACACCAAAAGATTTTCTTGGAGAGATCTATGAATTTTTCAATTGCTATTTCATTTTCCAACTTCAGATGTTCTAGATCATTATCTTCTATTATTTCTTCCATGGTGTTATTATTATTTTTTTTGTCCAATCATTCTCTTCTAAGAGACCTATGATTCTTTGGTTGACTCTTCTCCATTCTAAGTTCAAGATCAGTATGTTTTGCTTACAAAATGAGCATATTTTATTTTGATGTTATTTTTCTTCTTCTCTTCTTCTGCATTGTCGTTCCCTTCTATATGTCTTCATCGCCAATCTATGATTCTCTCTTCTTTTTCTTTGGTGAGAAACCATCCAAAATTTCTAGCAATTATTTTGCTTGTGTAGGTCATAGAATCTGCTCTCATAATTCTCATTCTTATTTAAACATGTAGGAACAATGTGCTATGGGTCTATGTTCTCTCATTTCACAGGGTCCTCTGTCTCATCAGCTGTGGGATATTTTTTCTGAGTTTTGTAATCTTTATTAATAGATGCCTGAACTCATTTACTGTATCTGGAGGCGATTTCCTTCTGTTGTCAATGGTTTCCATGTCAATTGATCTGCGTATCTTCAAGGATTCTGAGCTTTTTTCCTCCTGAGATCTTTGAGAATTTCTCAGTTAAACATAGCCACTCTATCAGTTGCTTTTCTTTTCTTTTTTTTTTTTCCTTTATCTCAAAAAAAAGAATCCTTAAGCATATGTTTGGGGTTGGAGGAGTGAGGAGGGACCAAATTTGCAAATAGCTAATATCACAATGAAAGGGAGAAAGAAAAGATTTGTAAAATTATTTTTTATTATTATGAATTTAAACATCAAAAAAGAAGATTTCCTCATAAAAAGGAAAAAAAAAAGAGTATTGTATGTGACACCATGAAGTTCCATTCCACATATCTTCTTGTTTAAGATATATATTATATTGAACTCAGTGGTTTCAGCCCTTCTCTGCTAGTATGTGTCTTCTTCTGAATTGCCTTTTGCTCTCTTCTCAGCTGCAGTAACTGTGATCCTTAACTCTGGATCCTTAGGTACAGTTTGGTGGCCTCTTTTCTACTGGACTTGACACCACTATTATGGAGTCTTTCCTCTTCATAGAACCCTCTCGTTCAGCCATTTTGGCCTACTTCTTGCTTCTTACATGCAAAACCCCATTTCACATTTCCTCTGTGGGAATTTCACAAGGTTCTTTAGAAAGCTGTCATAGGACCATTTTGGCTAAAGCTCCCACCTCTCTCTCATCTTCCAAAGCAGGGGTCGGCAACCTTTTCGGCTGTGAGAGCCATAAACGCCACATTTTAAAAAATGTGATTTCGCGAAAGCCGTCCAGTGCTCCCAGTGCCGCTCCTGTAACAGCACCTGGAAAAAAATGGACTTTATGGCTCCTGCAGAAAGAGCCCCATCTGGCCCTCAAAAGAGCCAGATATGGCTCGAGAGCCATACGTAGCCGACCCCTGCTCCAAAGGAAGGCACCAAGTTAAGAATTTTCATTGTCTGACCTCCATGCTCTCAAGGATCTCCCTCCTCACCTCTATCTTTTGGTTTGATCAGCTTCCTTCAAAGTTGAGTTCAAATATCATCAGTAGTAAGAGGCCTTGCTGTCTCTCCCCCAGCTCCTGCCTCCCATTTACTCTCTATATGTATATTCAAGCCAACTGATATATTGATACATTTACATACATACATGGAGCAGCATGTTATTTCTTCCCATTAGAATGTGAATTCCTTGAGGGAAAAGATTATTTTTCCTTTGGTTCCTAAGAAGAGTTTAATAAATGCTTGTTGGCTAACTGCCTGACTGATGGACTGGAATCATGATAAGTTATTGCACTGATGTGAGTTATCTGTTATAGATGATTTTTCTGAGAACGTTACAGTTGGATAAGCTATTCTCCTGATTCTGCTCCATTTACTTGGTACAAGTTCTTCTACATCAGCCCAGATTCTCTAATTCCATCCCTCTCATCACTTGTTAATAGTGGAAGGTTTTTTTTTTTTTTTTTTTTTTTTTTAACAGGGAGTTGGGGAATGTTCACTCCTCCTACCTCCAAATGGAAGACATTTTGGTATAAGGTGTATCTTCAGGGACATATAGGGCAGGCCTCCTGAAGACTGCAAGGACTGATCATGTCATATCATTAACTGGAACTTTAATCTAGGTAGTATCTTTGGGCAAATTTGCAATCCCTAGAGAATTCTCCATGTTCCCTTTTGGTATTAATTAGTTCCCCCAAAAGACTCCAGAATCAAAGGAACTCAATTCTTTATTTCCAAAGATGCGTGCGTGCGTGCATGCATGCGTGTGTGTGTGTGTGTGTGTGTGTGCGTGTGTGTGGTTGTGGGGGGAGTTCCCAGATGCTATCATCCACCATAACTAAGGAGCAAAGGATATGTGAGGAGTAGGGGTTATGACCGAAGAATGTAGCTAAAAAATTATGTTATATGGTAAAATGCCAGGGAATTAGAGGCCAAGAAAAATTCCTCCTCTTAAAGGGCATCTTTAAGGACTTGAATTCAGATGTGCCTCACGCTGAGGGGTCCACGTGGGTCCCTTTGAGCCCACCTTTGAGCCCGCAGAGATCCGATTGCTCTTGCCTCATTTCATTTGATTTCAGAGGTCAACAACAGGGTGGCTCCTGTGCTCAGCAAGCACAAAGAGCGCAGTGATGGAGCTCAGGGGTGCCCAATTTAGCAGACGATGACTGATCCCAGTGCCCCAATGAGCTGACAGCAGCAGGTCAACAACACTTCACTGTTAGCCCTTACCTTGAGCTCGTGTGAAGAAATGGTGGGCGCTATTGATTGCGGTGTTCCTGGAGAAGCTCAGCACCCCGAGGATGTCATATGTTCCCAAATGTTGTATTGGAAACATTGACTCTTTGGTGTTTTGGCGCTGAGCTGCTGTGGGTGGGCCAGGGGCCTGGCAGGGCCCCTCATCCTCCCAGGGGAGATAAAACGAGGCTGATACCATCCACCAGATCCCACTTGCACTTTGGAGGTTTTCCCAAATGGCTCCGCCTTCTCTTCGTTCTGATGATGGGAACGTTTGCCTTTTTCCCATCTCCAGATTTATCGCTGCCAGTCACTTCAGCCTCGTTAATGCTGTGGTATGAAGGTGGGGAACAGAGGCCTCCATTACCTTCGCCTTTGACATCAGGGAGGGACTCATCCCTCGAGGCTCTTCTACATGAAATAGCTCAGCATTTGTATTGCAATTAAAATGCTCAAGTATATATTATTAAACTCTTCTGATTCATCCCGTGGCTTCTCCTCAGCTGGAAACCAGCCAGGAAATGTTCTGTCTATGTTTATGGGGAAGACAGCCTGAAGATGAAATCCTCCCTCTAAAATATTGAAGCCTCTGAACCTCAGTTCCCTCACCTGTAAAAATGGAGACCCAAACGCTTGCCTCGTACAGAGGGCTTGGGAGAAACTAGTGAATTAGCTTTTCTGGAGGTGCCTCGCAATATTTCTGCCTGAATGCAGCGTACACACGTACAATGTACTCATAACACAGGACAGATCTGTTGGAGGTGATGCCTAAATGTAGGCTATTCATTTTACTAGACATGTTCTAGACCAGGGGTTGGCAACATACGGCTCTTGAGCCCTATCTGGCTCTTTCGAGGGCCAGATCTGGCTCTTTCTGAAGGAGCCATAAAGTCCATTTTTTTTTCAGGCGCTGTTACAGGAGCGGAACTGTGAGCACTGGACGGCTCTCACGAAATTACATTTTAAAAAATGGGGTGTTTATGGCTCTTATGGCCAAAAAGTTTGCCGACTCCTGTTCTAGAGGATGTAGCCCCAGAACGATGGAGAAGGGAGCTCTGAGTGGCTTGAAAATGAATAGAGCCCCTCCTGGATCCCATCAGCATTCTAGAATCCTTTCCTCTTGATGATGATGACCTCATCATCCAATGGGAGCTGTTCTCTCCAAGGTTACCCCTGAGGTGCTTTGCACAAGAACCACATGGCCATTCATTGGATGTGGTGTAGATGGGGACATTTGTCCCAGGATTGGGTAGACAATAAGGATCTTCCAACTCTGAAATTCTATGATTCTACCTGTCTCATGGGAAAGAATTGAGACCCAGAAATAACAGAAGACTCAAAATGTATTTAAAATATTTTAATTAATTATTATTATTATTTTATCTCCAAAGAGCATCCAAGTGTAAGCCTTCAGCTAGAAAGCAGGAATCTCTATCCTACGGTGTTTGCCTAACCATCCAGTGACTGAAGCCTTCCTCCCTCATTTGGCCAGCCTGTACAGAGTCAAGATCATGCTCAGAGTCGCAGTAGCTCTCCAAGACTGTCCTTCCTACGAAGGAGTGACAGTGAGTAAGGACAAAGCCAGACTCTTGATAGATTCTTTTGGGACCAGCAAGCCATATGCTGATGCAATATGGGGGAAATAAGTCCTTCAGTGTCCAGGGCAGAGGGAACCAGCCAAATTTCAGTCAGGCAAATCCAACCAAGCTGCGTGATATGGTGACATCACTTCAATGTGGACCAGAAGATCCAGGCTCAAATTCTAGGTATAGACCCATACCTACTGTCTGTGTGACCTTGGTTAAGTCAACTCACCTCTATCAGACTCAGTCTCTTCATCTGTAAAGTGAGAAGGTTGTCTAGAGAAGTTTCCTCCCAACTCTCGGTCTATGTTCCTATGATTTCTGGGCTGCCATGCCAGCACCCAGGATTTCTAGGGAAGTCTGTGACTAGGTCACTCAGGCTTACTACAGAGAAGGTCAGGAAGGTTCAGATTAGCTCTATGGCCCCTGAGAAGATGCCCAGCCAACTGCTATGCATCCCACAACTGGTATTTCCCTCCTGTAATGTTCAGTTGAATAGGGGTCCTTTGTCAAGAGTTTGAGGAAAGGTGGTTAGGATGAGGCTAATATGGACTTTTTTAGGGATCAAAGGCTTCCGAGTCCACTTATTTTCCTCTCTCTGCCTCTCTCTGTCTGTCTCCATTAATCTCTTGACATTTTCACTTTAGGCAGGAAGACTGGGGTGACAAGTGGCTCCTGGGACCTCTGCTTTAACACTAGAGGGTGCAAATGAGCCCTTTTCCTAAATATTCTT
The DNA here is from genome assembly GCF_016433145.1 of Gracilinanus agilis. NCBI lineage: Eukaryota > Metazoa > Chordata > Mammalia > Didelphimorphia > Didelphidae > Gracilinanus > Gracilinanus agilis. The sequence continues at coordinate 645,560,361 of NC_058132.1, read as the reverse complement.
TGGTCTAACAAGCTGTGCAGTTGGGTAGAAGCTTGCTCACTCTCTTGGATCCTTTTTCCAAAGTATCTCCAAATGTTTCTTGCCTTACCCCAGTTAGAAGACTAGATTAGTCACTTGTTGGGAGAATCACAATATTCTTCCATTTGGCCTCTCCATCTCCAGCCACTTTTTCCCTTCTGGCCTCTTTCTGTATCTTTTTTTTTTTTAAATTAATTTATCTTTTTAAACATTTATTAATATTCGTTTTTAACATGGTTACATGAGTCATGCTCCTACTTTCCCCTTCACCCCCCGCACTCCCTCTTTCTGTATCTTGGTCTTCTTGGTGCACAGGTATGAATCACATTACACCCAGGCTCAAAACCCCACCATGATGCCCTGTTTGCCTCCTATCTAAGCGCTGGACAGAGCAGAGAATCCAGAGTCAGGAAGAACTGAGCTCAAATCCAGCCTCAGACACATTTCTACTGTAGGACCCTAGTCCCAGAGTCCCATAGTCAATGGACTTCTCCCTGCCTCAGTTTCCTCAACCATAAACCTACTTCCCAGGATAATCATGAGGGTAAAATGAACCTTTGTGAATGTTAAAATATCACATGAATGCCAGCTACTGTTATGATGTGTTAGCTATTATTCAATAAAGAACTAAAACCTTTTCAGAAGGAATGTCCTTCACACTTGAGTCTCAGTTTCTTGGCATTAGCCAGAACATTGATTTTGCTGTCCAGAGTCCCACGTTACACTTTTTGGAATCCATTTCTTCATCTCTGTGATAGCAAGGTGGGCTGGATGCCTTTAAGGGCTCTTTACTCTCTAAGTTTCTCTCCTATATAGTCTCTGTGTCTCGCCCCATTCCTTTGTCACTTTCTTTACTTTACTTCCTTTGAAGCTGGCCTCATCATCTTCCCTTTACTGAAAAGCTCCCCTGTCTCCCTTCTCATGACTGACTGTGGATATCCTATGCATCCTTCAAGGCCCTGTTCCAATGTCCCCTTTTCCATTAAGCCTTCTTAAACAAATTCGAAAGGAGAGTTCCTTTTAGGCACTTGATTTATTATTATTTTTTCTTCTTTACCTTTCTTCTTTTCTTCCTTTTCTTTCTTCCTCTCTCCCTTACCTTAAGTCTAAGTATTATTTCTAAGACAGAAGAGAGATAAAGACTAGGCAATTGGAGTTAAGTGACATGCCCAGGTTCACACAGCTAGGAAGTTTCTGAATCCAGATCAGAACCCAGGTCTTCCAGACCCAAGGCCTAGAATTCTATTCACTGTGCTAAATAGCTGTCCTCAATTCTATTTTTTCTTACAACCATCTATAGAACTGTTTTCTCACATTCTATTAGATGGAATGCTCTTCGAAGACAGAGGCTATGCCTATGCTAGCTTTGTGCCTCATCTTTTCCTCTTCTCCCTCTGGACCTTCCCTCAGCTCCTGGGGCTTTCTCTTTTTGGATCCTTCCTTTGGCAAACCAGTGCTTTTCCTTCATTGTCAAGTTTCTCCTGGGGCTGCCATTCTGGGAACAGGCCCAGGGCAGTCACATTTCTTTTTTCTTTCTTTCTTTCTTTCTTTCTTTCTTTCTTTCTTTCTTTCTTTCTTTCTTTCTTTCTTTCTTTCTTTCTTTCTTTCTTTCT
>NC_058132.1:645481879-645558424 GCF_016433145.1 Gracilinanus agilis | reverse complement strand
TGGTAAGGGCTAGGCAATGGGGGTTAAGTGACTTGCCCAGGGTCAAACAGCTGGGAAGTATCTGAGGCCAGATTGGAACCCAGGACTTCCCATCTCTAGAACTGGCTCTCAATCCACTGAGCTACCCAGCTGCCCCCAGTCACATGTCTTCATTCCCCTTCTGGTCGTGTTTCTGACTCAAGACTTTGGTCGTGTGCCCCCACTCAAGTCATCTCTTTCGACCCCAACCCTTTTCCATCTGTCTCTCCTTATTTGAATGGAAGCTCCTCGAGGGCCAGCACTGTCTCCCTTTTGCCTCATCACAGCACCTAGCATACAGTGAGCACTAAACCAGTGCTTGTTGCCCATTGGCGGCCTGGCTGCCTGCCCACCTTGAGGTAAGGAACTGCCTTCTCTTTGTATCCTTCTAGCACTTGGCACGATGTCCATGATGGCCATTTAATGAACTTTGATGTTGACTCAGAAGCCACCAGCATGTGAGAGGCACCTCTGGGCAGATGCCTGTGGCAGGAATGACCGAGAGCCTGAGAACACTCGCTGTTAAAAGAAAGTTTCCCTTTATTGAAAGAATCAGACAAAAGCACGGAAATGTTGTACGGTAACAAAAGTGTGGTGTCCCCCCAAAAGCTGGTGAAATGATCGGGAAATTGCCCGCAAGTGATCCAGGCCCAGGATACACAGGAGAAGACACGGGACAGTGCCCTGAATGTTCTGGAGCAGGTTCTGGGTTTTATGGGGAAAATACAGCAATGACTCCCCGGGCCTGCATTCTCCAAAGTCGGGAGCCCTCTTTGCCTTGCTTTGGCCCGGGATGGTTTGGTTGTTTCTCTCGCTAACCACATGAGGTGGCTCAATGGATAGAGTGTGAGGCTAAAACCCATGTTTAAGTCCTGTCTCATATACTTATCTAGATGTGTGACCCTGGGCAAGTCCCTTGACCTTTCTCAGCCTCCCCGTCCTCATCTGTAAAATGGCGGCAATAAGCGTACCTAATGCCCAGGGCTGTTGGGAAGCTCAAATGAGATATCATACACAACATCACCTCCATCCTTTGAGCTGCAGTTCTTGGGATGCCATTGAGAACAGAGGAAGGGGCTTCGCTATCCCTAACAAATGGATGGGGAGGGATTGTTGATTTTCCTTTTCCGTCTCCGGAAGGCAGGGATTGACTGGAAGGGAGGCTCCTCGAGGCTGTCTGACTCCCATCCTGCATCCCCAGCAAGTAGAAGGCACTTAGCACGTGACTGTGAGTGGACTCGTCGGTTCTCTTAGAAGATGCACTGAGGCTAACTGACTGATTGAGAGATTGGAGGAGTGTAGACAAAAGGTCCCCAGCAGCCCGCAGGGAGGTGACCCGTTAATTTAGACCGAGACTCTGTACAAAAATAAAAGGTTCTAATAAGATTAACGTCATTAAATAAATATGGGATAGAACATTCTGAGAGGCCACTTTCATAGTTCATCTTTGGGGTTGATGCTCTGTTCATGGTTCCACTGTCGGATCATCTCATCAGCCTGTAGCCGCTCCTGTAGGAGAGAAGACACGAGATGCCATTAACGTCCGTCCACGCGGCACCACGTCCCATTCCCCAGCCACCTCGATGGACCGGACGTTCCCTTCCGTGCTAACCAGGTCAGAGAAACTCGGAGGCTGCTGGGAGACTTCTTTCTACTTCATTTCAGAGGGGTGTGTGTGCGTGTGTGCGTGTGTGTGCATGCATGTGTGTGCGTGTGTGTGCGTGTGCGTGTGAGGGAATGGCTCCCGAGGTCTGAAGGCCTGAGATCATCGTTATCACCGGCTTTCCTATCATAGCTGCATCTCTGTATCCCTTCAAGGCTTACACAGTGCTGTACAAACAGTAACTCGTTTCATTCTTACAACCACCGACTGGAGGTGGAGGCGGAGGCTCTTCATCTCCCCAATGGCCCAGGTGAGGGTCTAGGGCTGGATTTGAACTCGGGCCTTCCTGCCCGCAGCCCCAGCTCTCTGGGCACTCTGGCCCACCTTTGCTGCCTCTGTTTTTTTCTAGAGATCTCCATACGTTTGCTTGCCTTGCCGGGTGCTGATATTCTTTTCCCCTTGACTCTCTGAGCTACGTGCTATGGGCCTCAGTGTCTCCATCTGTACAGACGAGGAAACCGAGCCCCATTGGCCAGAAGGGAGCCCAAGACTGAGGCTGTCTGCCCAGAGCACACGAAGGTGTCTCCCCGCCTCTCGGGAAACGAAGGGGCTTGCGCAGGGGCTCCCCAGCTAAATGGGACTTTGGCTGAAGCCTGCTGCCCTTCCTCGCAGCCCAAGTGGCCCCGCCGCGGCGGTGCAGGGCTGCTCGCGAGGGTTTCCTCTGCCGGCCTGAGCTCTCGGGGCGCCGGGGCCGGCTGGGGGCTTTCCTTGCGCCTCCAGCCCTTCATCTCGCCCCCCGCGCGGCGTAGGTGCTTCGTCTAAGCTGGGGCCGCGGCCGCGGCGTTCTCTCGGGTCCAGGACCCGGGACTGCCCTTCGCCAGGTGGCAGAATGTGCCGAACCCAGCAGTGGAGCTCGAGGCCTCCCCGGGAGCCCCTCAACCAGAACGAGGGGGCCAGGCGTGCCCTTCCCCTGGGGAGCCCGGGCCAGACTCTGGAGCGTTACCCGCGTCGACCACTAGATGCCGCTGCTTCCCGCCAAAAGGCGGAGGAGAGCGTTGGGTGGAGCAGCTGCCTTCTATCCCTGGAGGCAAAGCTGGAGCTCTTTGGAGGGGGGGAAGAATGGCCTTTTCCTCTCGCAGCTTCCTGATTCGCTGATATCAGGGGAAAGCTGGATCCAAGCAGCTTAAGAAGACCAAGTCCCTGGGCTCTGGGCTCTCCTCCAGGTGGACAGCCCCTTCAGGGACGCAGATCTCGGCTCCTCCAGCCTTCCCCAGGTGGCTTTTGGTCTGGGTCCTTCCAGGAGGTTCCCCTCCATCCTCTGGGCCTGCTGACCCTGCCTGGACACGGCCAGAGCCCAGAGCCCAGAGCCCAGAGCCCAGGGGCTCTTCCTCCTCCTCAGGCTGCCTCGCACTATTGAGTGATTGATTGATTGATTGATTGATGATTCACCTTAAATGAGAGGCTCGAGGACCCAAAGGCAGGACTGAGGCGGCCACCCAGGCGCTCCTGCCCTGACAGGCGCCCTTCCCAGCTTCCTGGCAGCTGCCGTCTTGGCCAGGAAATCAGATTCCACATGAACAGACAAGACACTGGACTCGGCTGCACATTGGGTCCAGATTCTGTCAAATGAAGGGCCTGGGCTGGGCGATCTCAAGGGTACTTTCAGCCCCCAAACCCCTATTCCCTGACTCAGTCATGAGGCAAAGAGCAGACAGTAGTGGCTGCTTTCTGTAGGAAGTGGTTCCCCGTCTAGTTAAAGGTCTGTGGAGCTGGAATGTTGTCAGCGCCTCCCTTAGTGCGACTTTTTTTTTTTTTTTTTTTTTTTTTGACTCTTATCTTCTGTCTTGGAACCAAGGTAGAAGAGTGGTCAGGGCTAGACAATGGGGGTTAAGTGACTCACCCAAAGTCACACAGCGAGGAAGTGCGTGAGGCCAGATTTGAACTCTGGATTTCCTGTCCCTAGACCTGGCTCTTTACCCATTGGCCACCTGGCACCAGGAAGGACCTCTTAAGCTTGTTCTAACTCCCTCATTCTACAGATCGGGAAACTGAGTGTAATAGGCTCCTCAGTGGAGAACTAGCTGGGTTCTTAGATGTCGCCTCTTCCAGCCCTCCTGGAAAACCCAGTGAGATTTTTTAGCACTTTTCTCTGAGTTGTTTTGCTAGGAGAAACACCTTCATTCAGACCCAGGACCCCTGATTCTAGCATTCTGCCCCACTCTGAGAAGTCCAAATTCACCCAGTCACAAAGCTAGTATCAAGGTCAGGATCTGAATTCAGGACCAGATTCCAAGCTCGGTGCTTTCTTTGTTGCTCTGAGTATGGATTCTCTCTGTGGGTATGAAGCCCCTAAAGAAGGAAGCCCACCGGATGCCGTGCCAATCAAGCTTTTCGAGCTGTGATGTGATCTAGGAAATTGGCTCTTACTGGGATTTAATTCAATCGGCCATGCCTTTATTAAGCCCCTGCTGGGTTCTAGGCACCATGCTAGGCAGCGGGGACAAGATAACAAAGAAGACCCTGCCCTCAAGAAGCCTACATTCTGCCTGAGGGAGCACAGAGGTAGACACACACTAAACATGTCTGAGTATGCAGAAGACCAAGGAAAGATCCTGATATGGTGCTCCGGGAAACTGTTGGTAGAAAACATTTTCATCTGGGTAGGGATCTGAACAGCTCAGGTGGGACCTGAATAAGGCCTTGGGGCAGCCAGGTGCACTGGAAAGAAAGGTGAGGAAGCAGGGGGTTCTGGGTAGGTGTGTGTGGTGCATAATTACATTAGATACAATGGTCTAATGCAATGCTGGTGAAGTGAATAATGGTGACTAAGGCAGGAAATGTAAGTGGAGCCAGACTGTGAGTGTCCTAAATGCCTAAAGGCAGTGGGGAGCCTTGGCAGAGTCATGAGCAGGGAAGTAAGCCAGTCAGACTTGTCCTTTAGGAAGATTGTTCTGGTAATTATATTGAGGACAGAAGAAGTGGTCAGACTCAGTGATTAGGGCAGTAGCCATCTCCTGGCCCAGGGGAATAACAGCTCTTTTGCTGTGTCTTTGGAGCCTTGGCACAATTGCTCAACGTTTGCTAAATTGACCTGGAATGAAGTAAATCTTGCTTAAAATCCATCATGTTTTGGCTGTCCTGGCAACATGACCCTCATGAAGTTGGAAAGGAAGGGAAGCATTTCTCTGAAATGTTCTGGTCTCTAACGTCCATGGAAGGGGCCCCTTTCTGGAGAATTCTCCCAGCTCACAGATTCCATGAGATGGGTCAGTGTGAAGCAAGTCACACCTGCTGCAGACCCTCCTGACGCATCACAAAGGGAACTCACCAACTCTCTGTACAATGGGTCCAAGGTGAACCAAAGAGCGACGGCACACCGCTGCCCCTTGGTCACAGCCTTCACTCCATGAGGGTTCTCTCTGCCCGAAGAAAAGCTGACCATTCGCCCACATTTTGGTTTGATGGAGGCCTGGGGGAGAAAGCAAACACGGCTTTTAAGTAATGGCACGTCCCAACCATGAACATCCTCATGCAATAAAGCTCTATCCTGGAAGTTTAGATGTGAGCATGGTCAGGTTTGTCTGGTACATTGCTGGGGTCAGGACATCTCTGCTAATCTATAGGGAAGGAAGTGAAGCCATGTCTGACTTACAGGATTCATTCTAACAATTCTAAGTGTTCTAATGATTCTAAGTGAGTTGACACCCAGGTGAAGTGATTGCACCAGGCTCTCCTAAGGAACAGCATAAAAGAAAGGGATGAATGTTGGCCACTGGTAGATGCTCTGCACACCCTCCCCTGAGGTGGTTCTGAACCTTCTCATCCCTCCCCAAATCTCCCAAGGCTCCTCTTCTCCCACCTTCTCAGCTTAGAGCCTTGTCTTATATTTTACTGGAACATCCCCAAACAACTGAGGGGCCATTTGCCATGAGCTCCCTCTTCTCCTCTCTTCCCCATCATCTCCCATCAGTCAGGGGCCTTCTAGCCCTCTCTCCTCCTTCTCCCCGATGCACATGATGAGGCGGCCTGACTTCTGATCAAATTCAATGCCTCTATGTGCACGAGTGATTTGATTCCATCCTGTCTCCTCAAACAAATTGTTCTCTGCCATCTCCACTCTTTCACTTACTTTCAATCTCCATCTCTACTGGCTCATTTCCTGCTGCCTACACACATGGCCATGTTACCCTTATTCTAAGAAAACCTCCCTTGACCCTCCTTCCCTCATGGTTAAGAACAGTTCTCTAGCTCTCCTGCCCTTTGTAGCTAAACTCCTCCAAAAGACAGTCTTCAATAGGAGCCTCCATGTTCCCTCCTCGAGCTCTCTTCTCGAACCCTTACAATGTGGCTCCCAATCTTGTTACTCCAATAAACATGCTTTCTCTGAAGTAACAGCAATTTTGATTGGCCACATTCAATGGCCTTTTCTCCATCTTCATTCTCCTGGACCTCTGCAGCTTTAGACACTGTTGACCATTCTCTCTTCTCTCTCGGTTTTCAGGACCCCACGCTCTCCTGGCTCTCCTCTGGCCTCTCTGACCAGTCCTTCTCTATGGCCTTTGCTGGGTCTTCCTCCAGGTCCCACCCTCTCACTGTAGGTCTCCTCCAGAGTTCTGCCCTGGGTCCTCTTCTCTTCTTCTCTACTACTTCCCATGAGGGATCTCATGGGTCCCAATGGATTTAATGACCATCTCTGACAGTTCACAAATCTACTTTTCCTTCTTCAAGGTCTCTGCTGACTTCTAAGCTGGCATTTCCAGTGGCCTTTCAGACGTTTTGAACCCAGCATCCACACCTGAACTCCTTCTCTCTCTCCTAACCTCCCCCACCTCCAACCTCTCTATTATTTTCTCCATCTCTTGGCTCTAGCCCCTTTCTCTGGCTGCCCCCCATCCCCACAATGCTCTTCCTTCACTGCTTTTCCTACTGCATTCCCTGGCTTCAAATCTCCACCCAAATCCCCTCTATTAGAGGTTTTCCCCTTTCCCAAACCCTCTCAAGCTAGTCCTTCTCCTGGCTTAATTATTTCCTTGTTTATCCTGTAGACAGCTTGTGGGATTAGATTTGTTTCCTTATCATCTGCTCCACAAGACTAGGAGCTCCTTGAGGGTTGGACTGTCTTTGCCTCTTCTTGTATTCCTGATGCTTAATCGAGTGCCTGGCGCACAGTAGGTGCTTAATCAAAGTTTATTGATCAAAGTCAACCTAGAATCCCAGGTTCTGGGGAATGGACCACACTAAAAGTCTCTCTGAACAAGTATCAAAGCAGGAAGCCTGGTGCCCAAGATCACATAGATAGTAAATGATTGAGGCAGGATTTGAACCTAGCTCCCCAGAGTTATTTTTCTTCAATAAAGTCAAATAATTATAGGTTTTCTTTATTTAATGTTTTCCAATGAAATTTAACCCCATTTAGATGAATTCCCACAATGGGAAGTGATCTGTGTAAAACTGGTCAGAATGAAGTGAGTAGAACCAGTAGAATGATTTACAGGATGACCACAAAACTATGAAGGAAGGGGTACAGAACAATTTCAGATCCCTTGTTAGGTTGCTGTTCAGAGTCCTGATGGAAGAAGCCTGCTTCCTATCTCTCAGGAAAATTGCTACTGGATCAGAGTGGTCTCAGAGGCCATTTGGTCCCTTGATCACTGCCCCATTTACAGATGAAAACACTGAGGCCATGGGGGGATAATCTGAGTGACTGGTCCCTAGTGCCTGACACATATGGTAATCATGTAAGAAGTTCTTGTAGATTAACTCATCGATTGACTCTGCTGCCTGGGGTGGTAGACCATAGAGGTCCAACTCTGGTAGTGTGTGAATAGAACTCTGGGCCTGAAGTCAGGAAGTTCTGAGTTCAAATTTGGATCCATCCTCTTACCCATTGTATGATCCTGAGTAAGTCAATTTACCTTTCTGCTTCAGTTTCCTCCAATGTAAAATGAGGGTATTTAAAATACCTACCTCATAGGGTTGTTACAAGGATCCAATGAGATATTTGTAAAAATCACATGGTACAGTGCCCAGCACATTGTAAGGGTTATAAAAATGCTTCATTCATTATCCCCCAAGATACAGAGTGAGGCACAGTTACACAGGCAGTGGGTTCATTGTTGTCATTGCCTAAATGTGCCTTTCATTTTTTTCTTCTTCTTCTCTTCTCTTCTCTTCTCTTCTCTTCTCTTCTCTTCTCTTCTCTTCTCTTCTCTTCTCTCCTCTCCTCTCCTCTCCTCTCCTCTCCTCTAAAGGAGGACACTATTGCTGGAAGAAGTTATTCATAAAGGGCAGAGATGTTTTAGATGTGATCCCAACTGCCATCGATCTGTCAGCACGAAGTGGGAAGTATTAAGGCTCAATGCTGGACCTGATCTCAAGGAGAGGACCTTTCCCTCTCTAGTAACTTATGAGCTTTACCAAATTTGGCCACTAGGGGGAGGGAAGGCAAAAAAAAATGTTTTCTGGCTTCCTTTGGACTTTTAGCTCTAGTTCATGCTGGGATGCCTCCTCTGTTGGTTTTGCTATTCTTTAAGGCTCCGTGATGTATTCATCTGGCTTTGGCCCGACTCCACTGATAACAGCGGCAGTCCTGAGGCTTTTGGAGGTTGGTTTTTGAGAATCGCTATTGTCCAAAAATCCATCCTCCAAAGACCTGTCCTCTGGGTCGGCCTCTTCAGAATGTGCTAGCACCGCCTGCAGGAAACCAACATCCTGTCGTTCATCACAAGGCACGGCCGTGATGCTTAGCAGGACTAGCGCAGCACCTCTGAGAGCCCAGAGCGCCTTCCACAGCAGGAGGGAGAGTGTGAGACCAAGAGGCTGCTTGGGGCCATCCATCCCAGAGTGCGTGATCAGGACGGCATTCCCTGGTCTCCGCTTCTCTGTGGAGGGTCCTGAGGAATGTAATTATGCCGTCCACAAGAGTGAGAGGCACATGTTTTCAGAGCTGCCGGTCGGCCCATGGAAGCGCTAAGGCTCGCTTGATGTTGACTGGTCTCTAGCTATGAAGACAGAGCAGATGTGCTCAGGCCTAGAGGACCTCTGAAAAGCCAAGAGTACTTCCCCAACCAGAGGCCACTGTTGCTTTCACCAGGGCCATTAATATAAGTGAAAAGATGATATCCCAAGCGGCCTTGGGGCACGTTCCAATACCACTCTGAGATTGATGGACTTGGGCTGTGTTTGGAAAATAATGTAGCTGAATGCTTCTGAGGCCAAGTATGGGGAGATCTGAGTGTTCCCCAGATCTGTTACTAAACGATTGAGCAGGTCACTTGAATTTTTTGTGCCTCAGTTTTCTATTCTTAAAATGAGGTAGTTGCACAAAAACCATCAGCCCATTTATCAACAAAGCATTTGGTCATTAATCTTCTATGTTCCTGGCACTGTCCTACATGTTGAAGATGTAAAAAAATATGATAAAGTGGGGGCAGCTGGGTAGCTCAGTGGAGTGAGAGTCAGGCCTAGAGACGGGAGGTCCTGGGTTCAAACCCGGCCTCAGACACTTCCCAGCTGTGTGACCCTGGGCAAGTCACTTGGCCCCCATTGCCCACCCTTACCACTCTTCCATCTATAAGACAATACACCAAAAATTAAGGGTTAAAAAATATGATAAAGTCCTTGTCCTCAAGAAGCTTACATTCTGGAGGAGGAGATGTCACTGATGTTCCTTTCCAGCACAAACACTTCCTGAGTTCTGAATGTGCAGGACATCTTTCACCCCATCGTCAACACAAGAAGTGTGACATTCAGGCTCCCCAACCTCCCACCCCTAAAAAATGGAAAGAAGCCAATCTGTGAAGTTTTAAGAAGTGGTACCAGCCAGCGGGAGAAGGAGGCCTTCAAAAGAAGGTGACTTACAGTCACAGTTTTGGAATCTGTTCCAGTGAAGATAAACTCTCCCCCTTCAAAGTCTTCATTCATATAGAGAATGGCACTGTGGGAAGAGAGACAAAGGCTCAGATGAGACTGGCTGCCATCATCACCAATTGTGCCATTTCTGTGGCCTGGAAAGCCCCATACAGGTGAGTCATGATCCGCCTGTTATTACTGAGAGTTCCCAGACTGAAACCCTGGCCTCATCTTTGAGTCCTCATTCATTCTAATCTAGAATAGTCAAAGTTTCACTGAATCTTCTTGTTTTCCCCTGATGTATTTATGTCTCACAGAGGTTCCCCTTTTCCTCATTTGTGTAACACATTTACAGCCACCAATCCTGGTGCAGAGACCAATTGCCTTTAACTGGGCCACTGTAATAGCCTGCTAGCTGATCTGCAGGCCTCAAGCCTCCCAGTATTCTCAGAGATCTGCCTTCATCTTCCACAGTGATATCCCTTCCTCTCCTCCTCTGACTATTGTACTCCAACTCCCACTCAATAAACTCCAGTAGCTCCCTTATTCCAGCCCATATCAGATATAAAATCCTCTTGTTCACTCTTGAAAGCCTTTATAACTTGGCCCATCCAACCTCTTCGATCTCCTCACATTTTATTTCCCTCTGTATGCTCTATAATCCGGTGCTGGTGCCTCCTGCTTTGCCTCAGAGACGATATTCCATTTGTAGTCTCCATGTCTCTGCACTGGCTGCCTTCCCTGCCTAGAACACCTGCCCCTTCACCTCCACATTTTGGTTTCTTTGGCTTCCTCAAGATGTCATTCAAGTTCTGTCTTCTGTGAAGGTCTTTTTGAGGTTCTGGTCACCATCCCTTCCTTCTGAGATGACCTTCCCTCTCGTCTATTTCTTAGATAGAACGATTTCTTTGCTATCTCTACCATTATAATGTGAACTTCCTGAGGGCAGGGGCCATGAGCACGCCTCCCTCTGTATCCCCAGATATTAGTACAGCGCCTGCTCGTTGACCTCATCTGATCTGATCATTCTCTTAAATTTGGGGCAAAACTTGTGACAACTAGACTTAGAGATATTGGATTAGCCAAGGACCATTGTTCCAATAGACTCAGTTTTACCCATGAGTTTGGGGATGAAGATTACCCAACATTCTCTGGTGCCATCCAATCCTCCATAGAGATGAAGATTAAGTGGCAGGTGAAAGCTCACCTTCTGAGTGCCGGAGCTCTCTAGAAGTTACACATGTGTGCACGCGACCTTTAATCCCTGATCGTACCTGTAATCCCTAGCAGCCAAAGGAAACTCCTTCCAGCATTCATTGGTGTCTGAATCCAAGAAGCAGTTGTCTGCATGGATGGGATGACTGAGGTCATCTCTGCTTTGTGGCTGATCTGCCAAGAGAGGAGATCAAGGAAGAATGAGACAACTGGGTAATGGGAATCGGACTGCTGAGGGACAGCAAAAATCTTTCCTTCTCTACCCTCTGGGGATCGTGTCACTGGGGATGGGGCAGGGAAGAGACCAGTTAGAAGTGACAATGGGGCAACACTGGGATTTGGTCTCAGGCCAGAAGTTACTAGATGTGAAGGGTTCACTGTGTGGATGTTTCAAAACCACCAAGAAAGAGTGCCCAACTTCATTCTATTGGCAAAGCCAATGATTTTGTGGAAATTCTGTAGGGGATTAGGAAGGAAGGGTGAGGACAATCAAGGTGTCTCTGCCTTTGCAAATAGCATTCTATCCTCCCCAGAATCCAACGAGGAGGACTCTTCCTGACTCCTTTGAAATTAGAGGAAATCAAGGCATAGTTAACCAACAGACACTTACTAAGTACCTTCTATTTATCAGATCCTAGAAATACAATAGAAATACAAAGAAAGACAAGAACATGATCCATGCCTTTGTTTGGGAAGCTGATTCTCTGAAAGGAGGGAAGGAGAGGAAATCTGGAAGGAGGGTAGACCAGAATGGGGAGAGACCTGTGACATGGAGAGGAAACAAAAAACTGTTGCATTAGTCCAGGTGAGAGGACCTGGTTTAGACTGGAGGTGGTGTAACTGGAGTAAAGGAGTGATATGTGAGAGGTGTTGTGAAGGTAATAAAAATAAGGAAGACAAGCAACATTTATACAGTGTCTATTATGTGCCAGGTGTTCTGCTAAGTGTGTACAATTCCTATCATGTTAGATCCTTACAACAGCTTTAAGAGGTAAGTGCTATTATTACTCCCATTTTCCAGGTGGGGAAATTGAGGTAAAGAGAGACAAACTGATTTGATCAGGGACACATAATTAGTAAATGTATGAGGCCAGATTTGAATTCAGGTCCTCCTAACTTCAGCAAGGCATGCTACTCACTATGTCACCTAGCTGATAATTGATTATGTATTATGACATTATGTGTATCAAATAGAGAAAACTGGGGTAATATGGTATATATTTGCCTGTAATATGGAGAGTTAGATAATGTCGTCTATTTTGGACATGTTGAATTTGAAATGCGTATAGGATGCCCTTTTTTGAGATGTTTTCTGGTGCATTTTGAGATGTTTAAGAAGAGGCAGTTGGTGACATGTGACTGGAGGGCAAAACAGAAACTAGGCTTGGCTTTATAGACCTACCATTTCTACAGAGATGATCACTAAGTTCATGAGAGATGATGAGATTACCGAGATGATGAGAGAATCCAGAAAAAAAAAGAGGGATAAAGAGTCTGTGTGGATACTCTCAACCCGTGGTTATGTCTTGGATGAAGACCCAGCAAAGAAGCGTGAGGAGAGGTCTGACAGTAGGAGGAGAATTACAAAGGTTGGTAGTATCCCCAAAATGGAAAGAGCAGAGAGCTTCCAGGAAGAAAGGATGCTCTACATTGTCAAAGGCTTCAGGAATGTCAAGAAGGATGAAGACTGAGAAAAGACCATGCCATCTGGCAGTTAGGAGATGATTATTACCTTTGGAGAAGACAATTTCAGCCAAGGATGAGGCTAAAAGTCAAATTGCAAGGGTTTAGGAACCAGGAGAGGAAAGGAAGTGGAGGCAATGAGTGAAGAGCACTTTCTCAAGGAGTTTAACCAAAAAGGAAAGGAAAGATTTAGGATGATAGCTGGAGGGGATCAAGGGAAGATTTTTTTGTTTGTTTATTTTGGGCTGAGGAGAGATATTTATTAGTTTGTTTGTAGGCAGCAGGGAAGAAGTCAGGCAATATATAGGGGAAGACTTCTAGAGAAAGTGGGGATGACAAAGGGAACTATGGCTAAAGAAGACAAAAGAAGATGGGATGAATGTTACATATGAATGGGTATCTTGCCCCAAACAGCTACTTCCTGAGTGAAAGGGGTGAGAGAGAAAATAGCAGCAGAAAGATTCTAAGTGGTGGGAATTGAAGAGGGAAGAAGGCAGAACACTCAACAGACACTCTCACATTTTTCAATGACTTGTAGGTAAGGTCCTCAACTGAGAGGGCAGGGGGAGGGATGCCAGTGAGAGTGTTGGGAAGGGATGAAAGGGTTTAGAAAATTCGAGGGTTGGGGGCAGCTGGGTAGCTCAGTGGAGTGAGAGTCAGGCCTAGAGACAAGAGGTCCTGGGTTCAAACCCGGCCTCAGCCACTTCCCAGCTGGGTGACCCTGGGCAAGTCACTTGACCCCCATTACCCACCCTTACCACTCTTCCACCTATGAGACAACACACCGAAAAGTACAAGGGTTTAAAAAAAAAAGAAAATTCAAGGGTTAAGTGGGGGAGTAAATCAACCAAAGAGGTGTAAAAGGATTGCCTTGGTACAGTGAGAACCCAGATGAAGTCATGTACCATAAATTTATAGCAGACCCAGGTGGCACAGTTTCAAATATTCTTTAGCTTCATTCAGAAGCCAATATATAGGAATAAAGATGGTGTATTCTGGGGAGGATTTGAGGTTGAGGCTTGGACAAAGGGGCAAAGGATTTAAGTGTAGAGAATAGTGTATACTTGTATTCATTGACCAATGGGGTTGAAATAGGGAAGAGAAGATAATATAACCAGAGAACCAGAGCAGGAGGGATGACCTGGAAAAGAACCAAAGGCAGAGGGATGGGAGGTCCCTGAGAGGACAAAGAACAGGGTTAGAAGTCATAAAACTGAGGGAAAGATTGTCCACTAAGAGATTATAATCAAATAAAAGGATTTGAGAGTTCATGCGCAGAATCCATTTGTTATTGGAGAAACACACAGGGAGGAAGAAATGTCCCAGCTGCTTCTTCAAACTTTGCTGAACAAAAAGAAGTGGAAAAAAGGGAGAAAAGCATTTTCAGGTAGAGCCATTCACTTTTAAAACCTTTTGAGCCCTAGAAAATTGTTTCCAGCTTCTTTTCCAAGACATTTTCATCTAATAGGAAGAGAAACCACCAGGTTTCTGCACTGATACCTCACCTGAGAGAGGTGTTCGGCAAACTAAGTGAGTGAATGAGAAATACAGGGTGGAATTCAGCCTGAAGTAGGACTCGACGATCTTCCGGGCCTTCTCACTGATGTCATAGAACAGCCGAGCACTCTTCAGGGGCACTCGACCTTCGTAACCAAACTAAAAGGAAATAAGAAACCACTGAGTTGCCCGGAAAGAAGGAAATCCAAATACGGATAAGAGACGTGGAGCTGAAATGACCACTAGAGGCCATCTAATCCCCTCCTTCCTTTGACAGGTGAAGAGCTCAAGGACCAGGGAGGTTTTGCGACTTGCCCACAATGAACACAGGGAACAGGAAGCTGAGCTGGGATTCCAAAGCAGGTCATCTGACTCTAGATCCAGGGCTCCTTCTATTACCCCACCTGCCTCTCGTTGTCTTGTTAGATAAAAAATGGGCGAGAGAATATTTGCTTCCTTCTACACCTCAAAATGTCCATGTATATAACATGAGGGTAAGATTTATTGCTCAGAGCTTTTGGGGGGACCCAGTGAACATCTGAAATGACAACCAAGAAAGCACTCTAGAGGTGAAATCTTGAAAATGAATTTACTATTATACATCTACACGTATGTGTTTATAGACATATATAGACATCCATTGTATTTATAAGGTCTGGAACAAGGATATTCTAGTGACACTGACTGAGGGGATCCTCAGGTCCCCAGGAAGGTCCTAGACCTCAGAAGGTTGCCAAACACTGAAGAGTTACCATGTCAGTATCTGTCCCCTGGCCTGAGAACTGCTCTATGTCTACATGTGTGGACATGAATAGAATCTTATTATTAAAAATAACAATAGTTAAAATTTGCCTGGTGTTTCAAGGTTTGTAAAGCACATTCCATACACTATGTGATCCTCATGGCAAACTTATGATATTATTATCCCCATTTTATAGATAGGAAACTGAGGGTCAGTAACTTGCCTGGCCAAGCTTCTAGTAAGTATCTATGGCATTATTTGATCAATGATGCTACACAGACACTTTCAAAGAAAAAGTACCAGAAGATGTCTGCCGGCTTCACCAGGCCAGGGAGAAGCACATTTTCAGACTTTTCTCCATGGACCTCTCAAAATTCCCTAGAGCATTCCTTGTGGATCTCCATTGGAGGAGTGGATCCTTTACCTTGAGGGCTCTTAGGATGGTGGCACCTTCAAATTTCTCATTGGGAGTGAGAGGGGAAACTTCCCCTTGGTACCCACTACCAGCAAGCATGATTCTCTGAAAGCAAAACATGGAGATGGAACAATGTTAGAAAGAGTGATGGTGCTACCTCCTATGTGCATGGTTTTCTCTTTTCCCATGTATCCTCCCTTTAAATCTTCATGGAGCCTCTTGTGAGGTAGACAGAATGGAACCATGGCTCCTTCATGGCACCTCTCCCTCACTCAAAGATCTGGCTCCCAGTCCCAAAGGCTTTGTGGGAACCACAGAAAGTCAGAGCTGGCAAGCATCTCCATGGGCATCCAACCTCAACCATAATAGAAAAGGAATCTCCTTTACTAAATCATACATTCCATCTCTACTTCAAGACCACCAATGAGGAAGAAGCCACCATATTCTGATAAGTCTATTCTACAATGGGACAGCACTCATAACTAGGAGGATTTTCCTGGCATGAAGAGTAAATCAACTCTTAGGAAATGTTCACCTTGCTTTTCCATCCAAAATGAAGTGGAACAAAGCTATTCTCTCTTCTGCTTTTCAAGTACTCAAAGATGGTTATTGGCTCTTTTCTTTCTAGCCTCTGACTTGGTATCCCCTTCTTCTTGGTGCTAAACATACTTGTTTCCTTCAAGTGATACTCATATGGCAAAGCCCTTCACCGTGATGGTCACTTTCTTCTGGAAGCCTTCTGGCTTATCAGGGTCTTCCAAAATGGTGGCCTCCAGAACTGAATACAAAAAACTCCCTCTGTCCTTTCCTACAAAAGTGTTCCAGGCTAGCCTGCCTGGGTCCTGAAGGACCCAAAGATTGAGCAGAAAGGTCAGGGAGTGAAGTGAGCAAGGAGTTAACTGAGCTCCCCACTTTGCTCAGCACAGATGCCAACCATCCCCCGATCCCTGGCCTCATTAGCTCTTACACTGGCCATGCTA
The DNA here is from genome assembly GCF_016433145.1 of Gracilinanus agilis. Classification (NCBI taxonomy): domain Eukaryota; kingdom Metazoa; phylum Chordata; class Mammalia; order Didelphimorphia; family Didelphidae; genus Gracilinanus; species Gracilinanus agilis. The sequence goes on along the minus strand of NC_058132.1, from coordinate 645,542,420 downwards.
TGGAGCTCTTGGCATTCCTCCTCAGACAAGACATTATCTAGCAGCATCCTCTGGGTCCCGTTCAGCTGCTCCGAATTGTAGACAAACTTCACGTGGCTGTAGAGCAGTGGTCCCCCTGCAGGGATAGACAGCTGTTGAACAAGCCATAGTGGAGCACAGGGCAAAGGGGTGAGAGGCCTTGGAAATACAGGCTGGCTCAGAATTGCTGCTGGTCTGGGTAGGTGTGGGAGCTTGGGAAAAGGTGGGCACTGAATAGGTTCTTTTTTTTCAGAATCAGAGAAAGTCTAGATTAAGAACTGCCTGGAATTGGAATAGATCTTGGAGGGCATCTACTCGGTCCTGTAATTTAACTTGAATCTGTCTGGTTACCCCCTGTAGGCTTATGAATTCTTTCAATGTCTTGGAGTCCTCTGGCCATCTGGTGAAGCCTATGGACCCACTCAAATACTGTGTTTAAAAATATTTAATAAAATACACAGGATTACAAAGAAAATCAATGCTGTTGAAATAGCTACCCAAATATTAACTACAAGAACAAGCAAATGCGTGGACACCCAGTTTAAGAATCCGTATGGGGTAGACAGAGGAGAGAATCCTAGACCTGGAATCAGAAAGACCTGGGTGGGAATTTCACCTTAGGCTCTTCCTAGCTGTGTGTTCCTGGCCACAGCACTTCACCTTTTGGCCTCAGTTTCTTCATCTGTAAGATGAGGTTAATTATAGCATCTTCCTCACAAGGGTGTTGTGAAGATCAAATGGAAATAATGTATAGAGAGTACTTGCAAACATTAAAGTGCTATCTATATAAACACTAGCTGTTACTATCATTGCAATAGGCAGGAAACTCATTACTCAAAGCAAATTCCATTCTTGGTTAGTCTTCATGGTGGGAAATGTTCCTTTAAATTGAGACAACATATGCTTTTTCCCATCCATCCATCCCTTCCTCCATCTATCCATCCATCCACCCACCCATTTATCCTTCCATCCATCCATCCATCTATCCATCCATCCATCCATCCATCCATCCATCCATCCATCCATCTATCTATACTTCCATCCATCCATCCATCCATCCATCCATCGCTTTCTCTATCAATTGAGCTAATAAAGATTTAAGCATATTTCCTCCAAGGTTGAGAACAGAAAACCTCAGAGAGGTTCATTTCTCCCTCTGCTCCTTGGCCTGATTTCTAGGTCCCATATTATTGGCCTCTGGATGGGCCTGGCCATCTGATGGCATTGCTCACCAGCTCATGAACTATCTATGAAGTAGGCAGAGCCTCATTAGCTTGTTTGTTGTTTCATGATTAAGGATGTATTGTTTTATCCCACTGCTCGGCCTCTGACCCTGTTCCTCCCTTTAGCATGCCTGGTTTCTTCATGAGTCCCCACTAATGGGGACTAGTTTCCTGCTTGGTGACTTCTTCTAGGTCTTCTGTGTTTCCCAGAAGACAAGGGCTTCTCTTAAACTGATCTAACTTCAGTCTCCAGGGGAAGCCAGGAGGCTTAGTGGACAGAGTACTAGACCTGGAAACAGGAAAACTCATCTTCCCAAGATCAAACCTGGCCTCAGACACATCCTAGTTGTGTAACCTTGTCTGCCTCAGTTTCTTCATCTGTAAAATGAGCTGGAGAATGGAACGAAAAACTTAAATGTAAATATCTTTACCAAGAAAACCCAAGAAGATTCACAAAGAGCGGAATATAACTGAAAAACAATAGAAAACTTTGGTCTCCAGCTTTTCTCCCTTCTTTGAGAAACATATAACCACATTCCAGCCCCTCAGCTTTTAACATTGACAACATATCTGCCTGCCCTTCCTTGAATTTCTAGGGATTTGGATCTGCCAGTCTGTCCCCGCTTAGTTAGACTAAAGAAACAGGCTGATGGTTCCATGACCGGCTCTACAGAGACAAGCGTCTCTCAAAGACTCTCACCATTTGCTAGTAAGAGGAAAGGGGGGTCTCCTTCATTTCCTATGCTGGCATTCCCTCAGCCACCTTCCAAGCCTCCTTGGATATTCCTCTCCCACCCGGACTCTGCAATCTGGCCAATCTGGCTTCCCCTCTGCTCCTCGAAGGTGACCCTCCTGTCCTCCTCATCCCTCAAGCCTTGCACTTGGTCCTGCTCCTCTCTGCCTCCGAGCCCCTCTCTCCCTCTAAGACTGGCTCAGAAAGCTTTTCCCTACATCAATAAAGCCTTCCTGACCTGCACCCCCCCCCCCGGGCCCTCCTCCTCAGCCCATCTTTGCCTGCTTTACTCCATCTCTATATGTGCACTTATGCCTACATGGACGTGTATCCTCTTGGCCAACGATCCCCTCATTACCAAACCCTGCCTCGTGGCCCAGCTCTCTGTTCCCTGGAGGAACCGAAGATTATCTTCGAGCTCAGAAGCCGCCCTCTCGGCCCAGCTCAGCCCTGGAGCGCGTGGATGCGGGCACGTACACCCAGCCCTCACACGGCTGCTCGGAAGCAGGGCTGGAGTAAGTGAGACGAGGCCGACCGAGAAATGAAAACAAAAGCCGCTCCCAGGAGCTGTGGTGGCGGGGATGGTTTGGTCATGGAGCCAGCGGCCGTCCCACTCGGGCAGAGCGTCACGTTCGAGGTAGGTGCCGGCCTTGCTTCTGCCGAACTGCCACTCCCAGGCATGGAGAGAGGGAGGTGCGGAGGGAAGTCGTCCCCTCTAAGGAGGCTGGGCCCAGCCTGAGGAGGGCTGTAGTGCCAGGCTGGGCCGCCAGAAGGATGACCAAGCCCTGCAGCCAGGGAAGGGCAGGCCGGAAAGCTGAGGGCGACGGCGGCTCTCCGGCAAGGGTCTGATCAGCCCCTACAGCAGGGCCCGACGGCCTCATGCCCAGAGGCGAGAGGCTGGCATGAGCAGGGCTTTCTCTGTAACAGACCAGTGGGTCAGAGGGCTCCGGGCCGGCAGGATTCTGGAAGGTGGTCATCTGGGCAGAGGCCTTCCTTACCCTCGCGGCTCTGGGCCCTTTCGCCAGCTGCTGGCTCTACTCTCAGATGCCACGTCATGAAGGCTCGCCGCAGTCGGCCCTTGGTCTGACCCAAAGTCCAAAGATCTGGAAAGGTGGGCCTTCCCTCGGCATCCTCGTCCATGCCCTCCCCCTCTCCAGCCTGGCAGCAGGTGCCAGGACAGCTTTGCTAATGCTGGCCTTTGGAATTTGGCGACTTCTCTGGGGCTACCCAAACCCTGACGGACAAGGGCTGAAGAGGCCTCCAACTTCCTGGGTGGTTTTTCCTTGGGAAGACACAATCAGTGACCTCTGGATGACCACAGCTTCAGGGAGAGGGAGGCCAAGCTGGACAGAGCCAGAGGCTCGGCGCACTGGAGGGGATGAGCCAGGCCGATGCTTCTGACTCACTTAGAGGGAGAGAAACGCAAGAAATCAGGGGAAATCGAGTCATTGGTTGGTAGAGAGCCCAGGTCAAGGGCTTCCCTGCCTGCGCTTCCTGGCTGAAGGCCGAGGCAGGGGATGGAAGCCCCGATCGGAGGCCTCAGAACAAGCCAGGAAGCAGCCACGTCTGAAGAAGGGAAGAGATTTTACAATGCTTCCAGGCTAGAAATATCGGCCCATTCTTCTATCCCTGGAGTCGCTTGTCGGTCCCTTGGCCCAGAGGACTCCCCGTCCTACCAGAATAAATCTCAGCATGCTAGTCCCGGCCTTCACACAGAACCTAGCCCAGAACAGCTGCTAATTCAGCATTTATTGATTTGTCTGGGCTTTAGCCTGCCAATCCAGGCCCTTCGTCATCTCAAATAGCCTTTGCTGCAATACTAGCTTGTATTCGAACAGCCCTTTAAGGTTTTATGAAGCATTTATGTCCCAACATCACTAAGAAGGGGGTTGGGCAATTCTTATCCCCCTTTTAGGATGGGTAAACTGAGGCTTAGAGGCTTGAAATGCTTGCCTGTGGTTGCACGAGAGAGCGTCCGAGTTGGGATATGAATCCTTCTGACGCGGTGGAAATGGGTTCAGATCCTGTTCCTGAGACTTGCTGCGTGGGTGATCTTAGGCAAGTTGAGGGAGCTACCTGGGCCTCAGTTTTCACATCTTTAACCCTGGAGGCCTCAGCGGTCTGCCCAGTGCCATTGTGGCTGCCCCATGTGGCCCCGAAGCTTCTCTCCCAGGTCCCTGAGCATGAAATGCCTTGTTGTTGTCATCTTTTCGCCTCTGCTCCTCAGAGCGCTCTCATCTCTCCCCTCTGACAACTGCTCCAAGGTCCAGCTCAAATCCCACTTCCTCCATGAAGCTTTCCTTGACTAGCCCCAAACGCTGAGTGGGAACAAGGTAGGCCTGAAGATGGACCAGCTCACATCCCAGGCACAGTCTGACACACACATAAAAGAAGATGATGGACCCATTCTTGAGAGGACAAGAGGACCTGGGCCTGAGGTGTATTTGAGCACCAGCTGTGCACCTGGGAAAGCACTGAACCTTGCTAAGCCTCAGTTTCCTCATCTATAAAATGGGGATAACGATTCTGTGTCTGCCTGGCTCACAGGGCCCCCAGCACAAAGTGCTTCATAAGCCTTTATGAAAAGCTTGCTCTCTGCTTGACCCCAAAGAGCATGCTGGAATGCACCGGGGCCTGGTGGGGCCTCTGAGTCAGCAATGTCTGGCTGGGCCCCACATTTAGCATTTTTCTCCTCCTCCTCCCAGTTCTGTAACTCTTTCCCTCTTCCCAAGAAGCCTGTGGTGTGCCGCCATCTCCCAGCCTGCCTCCTTCCCAACGTCGAGGGTCCCCAATACAGAAAACACACCCACGCTTCAGAGAAGCTGGCCGGCACGTTCCTGGAAGGGGTGAACAAGCCAGGAAGTGAGGCTGCACAAGATGCATTAAGGACTTGGCCGAGCTCATGTGGCTAACAATTTCGAGATTGACAGTGGACTTCCTGACCCCAAGCCTGTCCCTCTAGCTGCTGTGCCATGGGTCGGAGCAAGTCTATGAGGGCACGAGGAGCTCAATGACACTTGCCAGAACTTTGGGAATTTGGAATGTCACCATCGGGAAGACCATGCAGCTCTCCTCTCTTAGAGTATGGTGCTTCTCTTCCTCCTCTCTTCATTCCAACTAGAATGGACTGGATCTCCCTCTATCTGGACCTCAAGTCTCTGGGCTCTGCCTGGGATGGACTTTCTTCTTCCTGTCTGCCTGTTGGAATTTTTCCCTTTGGGGCTCATTTCAGGTCCCACCTCTTTCATGAAGCCAACTGCTGAGCTGGAAGTATACTCTCCCATCTCATGTCTCCCTAGAGAACTTTGCCTTTCCTTCCTTCCTTCTGAATTCTTCCTTCCTTCCTTCCTTCCTTCCTTCCTTCCTTCCTTCCTTCCTTCCTTTTTTTCTTTCCCCCTTCAGATACTAGCTTGCATTGACCTCATCTCTGGGCAGGCTCCATCTGTCCTGGCTAGTTGGGAGCTCCTTGGGACAACTATCTTGTTCTGTGCATCCCCAGGGTCCAGCTCTGAGGCCCTTCTAGTGAATAGTGGCTGTTCCCCTCCACTTACCCTCGCAAAGGTCTCGGTCGATCCTGGGCACAGGCTGCTTTCCCAGAGACCTCTCAGGAGCATCAGCCTCCCTGTGGCCAGTCTCTGCAGGGGTCCTGTGCCCAAAGGAAGAAAAAGCTGGAATCTTATTGAATTGGAAGTGGGAGGTGTGACAGACACAGAGGATGTGAATTCTCCTTATGGAGAAAGTACTTCTGGGTTTGTGGTATGAGCTGAGGTCAAATCCCTGAGCAGAGGATCTCCAGCTACTCCAGCCCCCCCCCCCCCCACCCCGATCCCACATCGCCATGGACCTCGATGGCCACCCTTCTGTGCTTTTGGTGGATGGCTGTCTGGAGTCCCTGGGGTCATCCCTGAGAATGAGCCCCCTTGGCCTTTGCTGGCGTAGACCTTACTCAATGCCTTCTACCTCGGGGGACATGTCAAAGCAAAGCAAAGCCTTCTAATGGCAGCATTTGAGAGTCAGCATCATCCCATGTCCCGATTGGTCTAATAATGGAAAATGGTTCCCAAAATACAGAGATGAACTTTGAGGTCCCCAGTGACACCCACCACCTTTTTAGGGCTGTTCTCTGCATTTCTGACAGTCTCCATGAGTGCTGGCTAATACTCCCACTTTAGATTCTGCTCCTGAATCCATCCTCCTCCCACCTCCTGGACCAAGTCATTCATGAAGTGACCTTCTCAAAGCCCCTAAGAGGGAGTCATCTGCTAAGAGGGGGCAGCATCATTCAAACATGGGAAAGCATTCATATGGCCCTCAGCGGTTTGATGTACGCATTCTGATCTCAGAGCCTGCCAACCATCCCCCTCCCCTGGCCGTTCCCCAGCCCCACCAAGAGGCAGTTCATGCTGTAAGGAAACAACTCACTCAAGGTCTTCTTGCCTTCCTCCATTGCTGGTCCAGTAATTCTAGTGTAAAGGGCAGGGAATGGGGATAAAGAAAAACAATCACTTGATAACGTCGTCTCTGATAGCTTTTTTTTTTTAAAGGGGGGGACACATACATCTGCGATTACATTGACATGAGGACCTTCCAGTGAGCAGATTTCTTCTACTAATACCTATTGGTAAATGCCCATCAATGTATAGCCTCAGAGAATTGCCTGGGCACTTGAGAGTAAAGTAGATTCTCCTAGATCACATAGTATGTGTCAGAGGTGAGACTTGAACTCAGGGCTTTAAGAGTGTAAGGGAACACTGTCTTTGACCGCATGCTGTCTCTCTTTTACAAGGACTGGAAACAGACTCCAAATTCTGAACATCCCACAAAGCCAATTGGTAAACCGAGCTCAGAGGCTGGACTTTGTTTTACCATGGACGGTGGCCCAAGGGCTAATGATATCCGTGACCTGAGCCTGAGGAAGCTCCAGGGCACTCGATGACAGTTCAGTGTTGGCCCCAGTGATAGGGCAAAAGGGAGGCCACCAAGAGAAGCAACCTGGACTCGTCTCTACCTGGGGCTTCAGGAAAGGAGCATCTCCTGGCTCGTTCCACATGATTCACCTTCAGTGCCAGGATGTCTAAAGAGGCTTCATGGCCCCCCATCAGACAAGGCTGCCTCTAGCTGACCTCTGAAATGCCTCCCAACACGAGGAAGTGAGAGTCCTGGAATTTGGCCCCATGGGAACAGCGGCGGCCTGGGGTGCGGGAGACCCGGATTCTAATCCTGAATCTAAAACTAGGCAGTCTGTGACTTACGTCAATTTGGACAGGATGATGATCTCTCTGAAAGGCATCAGAACATCTCAGCCTCCCCTTTCAGCAGAAGCCTAGCAAAACCAGCAGACGAGCCTTATCCCTTCCCCTCTGGCTTGGCTTTTCTTTTTTGTTTTTACCTGCTCGGTGTAGGGGATGCCCAGATGGACTGTGGCTGACTTGATGAGCTCAGACTCCAGCTTATACCGTTTCATGAACATTGTAGCGTCCTGTAAAGGGTCAGAGCAATTGTAAATGTAAGGCATGAGACGAATGATTGGCCAAATGGCCAGGGGACAAACACATTTGGATATAAAGAGTAACGTGTGTGTGTGTGTGTGTGTGTGTGTGTGTGTGAAGCCATCAGTTTTGAAAAAAATTTAAAATCTTAACTTCTGTGTATTGGCTCCTTGGTGGAAGAGTGGTAAGGGTGGGCTATGGGGGTCAAGTGACTTGCCCAGGGTCACCCAGCTGGGAAGTGTCTGAGGCTGGATTTGAACCCAGGACCTCCTGTCTCTAGGCCTGACTCTCAATCCACTGAGCTACCCAGCTGCCCCCTTCCTTGGCCAGTTTTGACAAATCAGGGCTTAGTAGAGATGCTGTGGCTGCCACCCAATGGAAGGAAGTCAGCTTGACCTCGATATCGTCCAAAACCTGTGATATCACTGCTCTGGAGACTCCCCGCCTCCCAGACCAACAGCAGCTTTCCAGACCTGAACGCATGATGGAGGCCTTTCCAAGGCAGAAACCCATTCCCTTGTGGCCATGCTATCTGTGAGGAAGCTCGCCAGACTTAGCTAGGCTGACCCTTGCCTTGTGATGATGGAATTTCTAGGCACTAAAATGATGTGTGTTCATGAAAAACAAAACTATAGCGCAACCCTTTCCCCACATGCCTGCGAGGCAGGTGAAAGCATAATTTAGAACCGGGAGGATCTCCAGAGCCCAGTTTCCTCCTTTTACAGATGAGAAAACTGAGGTCCAAAGATGATAAGTGACCTACCGAGGATCTCAGAGCCAGGAGATATCAGAGGTCGTATTTGGCCTCAGGTCTTCCTGCCTCCAAGCCCAGCCCTCTATCCATGGGGCCACCTAACTGCCTCTTAAGCTCCAGTCTGAGCTCAGCTAGAGGGGCCAGCCTACAGAATGATCCAAGAAGGAAGCTTATGATTTTCCAGATGGGGAATGTGCTTGATCAAACTGGTGAAGTCTTGTGTTGCTCCTGATCCCACCATTCCTAAACCAACTCTATCAATCTGCTGGTCATCTTCCCAGCCCTGGTCACTTATGCCCCTCTCTCTAGGGACTGGGCAGTCTGTGCCCTCTGATCAGCTTCTGCCTAAGGAAAAGACCCACAAAAAGCCTCCAGGCTAAGGTAAAAGCTGGCTCACTGAAGATATCTCCTGGTATCTGGAGCCTCATGACTCCCGATCTTCTGCCCTGCCCTCCTTGATCTCTGAGATCTGGGAATTCTGGGCTTTCCTGTTTCTTCCTTTCTTCCTTTTCCCATCTCTTTTTGCCAGGAGAGATGTTCACCTTCTGAAAAGCAAAATCTGCCCTTTGGCTCTATCTGGACTCCTGACTTCTAGCTTGACACAGCCCACAGCTCCCAAGGGAGGCTCACGCGGAGTCATGAAGATGAGGACAGGTAAGAGAGCATAGACAGGAGCCCCAACGTTTGGCGACCACGAATGAAAATAGCTGAACTGATCAGAGTGAGTACAACATCCGATGGAGAGGGAGGAAAAGTCAGGGATCAAATGCTCCTCTTACCTGTAGAGAATGAAACTTTGGGCAGAGCCACCAGTAGAAGACTGAAAGGAGCCTCTTTGGTGGGTCAGAGCAAGTTATGGGGAATCAACGGCCAACTGGCATTTTAATTGGATCCCATCATAATCGAATAATTTTGATTCTTAATAAAGGTCAAAGTTAAGGGGAAGAAGACAGGAGACTAGACCCTTCTATTGGTAATGAGCCAGAGGAAGTCAAGATGGCCGCTGACCTCACTGGGGAGGTGTGAGGATCAAATGAGATCCAATATTTAAAGTGCTTTGTTATTAAAAAGTGACATGTGGATGCAACTATAACAACGATGATGACAACTACTACTACTATTACTACCACTAGTACTACTACTGATAGTACTGCTACCAACACTATTGCTACTATTGATATTACTACTACCACCACTACTACTACCACTACTACTACCACTACTACTGCTACTACTGATATTACTACCAACTACTGACTACTACTACTACTGCTACTACTACTACTGATATTACTACTGCTGCTGCTAGTGGTGTTGTTTATGCCGTGACATACCCAGTGGCCCTAACAGCTATGACCAATGGAAATGCTGGACTCACCTCCCTAGGTGTGATGATGCTCGGGTCCATGCTTTCTTCCAACACACTCTCGTAGTACCTCACGTTGTCCTGCACATCCTCATCATCTGGGTGGAACAGAAGGTAGGACTTGGCACATTCCAGAGCTTTCACGTAGTTGCCAACTAGGGGAAAGAGGAGTGATGGCATTAGAGCCAACTGGAGATGACCCAAAGGAGTCTGTCAGAAACACTGAAATGGCAGGGAAGAGGGAGGGCTGATGAACATTCGTGAGAAGAGATGAAGACAGGAGCTAAGGAACACCAGGCACAGGGAGAACATCCCCTGGCCTCCTGCGTGGGGTCTTTCCTCCAGATCTCAACCCTGTCTTCCCTCCAGTTTTTGGTCTTTTCCCCTTCCTGGAATTACATTTACAGGTCTGTGTGGATTGCTATTCTCATGTGGTATCGCCCATTAGGCTGAGAAGAACACTTGGAGATCAGAGACCACATTTTTGCCTTTTTTGGACATCCAAGCCCTTTCCACAGTAGCTGAGAAATTCAGTCAACAAGCATGTAGTAGGGGCTTATTTTGTGTCAGACACTGCTAAGTGCTGGCAACACATAGTGTAAATGGAGGTAAGATCCTGGGCGATCGGAGACCAGGAAGGTGATGGTGATATGTGACCTGGAGGGTAGAAGGAACCCAAGGAGGATAAAGAGGATAAAGATAAGTGAGGGGAAGAACATTCAAGGCAGGGTAAGTAATAGAAGAGGGGGATGGAAGGATGATTTTGGGGAACTACAAGGAAGCCAGGAGAGCTAGATCGTAGAACGAGGGGTGAGGAATAGGAACAAGAAAACTGGAAAGGGAAAAGGAGCATTGAATGCCAAAAGATTTTCTCTCTGATGCTTCTGGTGAAGGTAAGAAGTTGGTGAGGAACAGGGCAGGGGGAGAAGATCTGTTCAGAGCCCATGAGAGGATGGATTGTTGTAGGGGAGATGAGGCAGCGGGACCAGGGGGAAGGCTATTACTGTTGGTCAGGAAAGAGTTCATGAGAGACAACAGGGATGCCCAAGGGGAGAGGAGAGCTGATGTGTAAGAAACGTCTGGAAGGTGGGCATGAAAAGATCTGACATCTGATTGGATGGGGAGGACGATGGGAAAGACAGCAGTGAGGTTGTGAACATGGTGGCGGGAGGAAGGCGATGCTCCCAATTGTAAAAGAACACGGGCTCCGGGGAAAGAGAAGGTCTGTTTTGGACACCTCAAGGCTGCCACCTCGTTCATGAGCAGCTGGTAATGCAATCCTGGAGCTTTGGGGGCTCAGATGTTGGCGTTCCCAATCGCTTGTGCCTTGACCATTTAGCATTCCTGAATCTTTAAAATAAGACTATTAAAAAGCAAGGCAGCTGGGTGGCTCGGTGGATAGAGCGTGAGGTCTGGCTATGGGAGGTCCCGGGTTCCCATCAGTCCTCAGACACTTCCTAGCTGTGTGACCCTGGGCAAGTCACTTCACTTCGATGGCCGCTCTTCTGTCTCAGGGCCAGCCCTTGCGTGGATTCTAAGCCAGACAGTTCGGATTTAATAAAGGAGAGGCGAGACGCCAAGCTGTTCCCCTGATCGGCGAAAGGAGCCGGGCCTCAAGATGCAGCTAGCACGGATGCTCGAACCGGCCCCAGGACTCCCTGCATGCATGCTGGGGCTGCTTTTGGCGTGTTCGTGTTGCAGGTGGACAGGAAGCTGTCCAGGCCCAGGAGAGAGACTCTCCCCAGGGAACACGAAGGGAGCCTGGACGGTGTCTCGCCAGCATCATCAGGAAGCCTTTCTTGGTCCCCCCCATCTTGGAGTCTTCCCTGCATTTACTCTGTGCTGCCCAGCAGTCCGGGCCGTGTCTAATAACTGTTTAATCCAGGCTGGGACGCCACCAGAGACCAGAGGCGGCCCCAGTCTGGACACCACGAGCAAATCACGATCCACTTCTTTTTGGTACTCTCATTTGGCGAGCCTTAAAGATGTAGCGGTGCTGACGGGTCGAGGCACAAGTGATCATCTGCACTCAGAAAGCTCCACCTCTACATTTCAACTCTTACTTTCTGGCTGTGGGGGTCAAGTGACTTGGCCAGGGTCACACAGCCAGGAAGTATCTTTGGTGAGATTTGAACCCAGGACCTCCCCTCTCCAGGCCTGGAGCTTTATCCACTGAGCCGCCTAGTTCTTCCTCTTTGAAGTCAGCTTGCATTCCCGCCAGTCCCCCGGCCACCCCGTCCCACTTTCCCCCACAGGCCCTCCCATTACCTTGATAATAGGAGAACTGGAGGTAGTCGTAGTGAAGGGGGAGGAAGTTCTCGATGGGGGCCGGCTGGCGGGGCCAGGTAGCGAGCTCCCTCACGCAGTCGTGCTCACAGATCAGACGCCGGGAGTAGAGACCTGGGGGGGGGGGGAAGGGAGAGCCCCGTGAGAAGCTGAGAAGGGAGGGGAGCGGCCGGCTTGCTGGGACCCCCGTTCACTGTTCATTTGGTTTTGGAGCCTCTTTGCCCCTCCCCCCCCCACACCCCCTTAAACTGCTCTTTGGCTTCTGTTTGGTTTCTGCCGTTTCTCTTTTTCAGCTTTTGCCCCTCTCCTGAGATGGGCAGCTGTGAGGCTGACCAATGGCTTAATCTGGGCAAGCCTCAGTTTTTCACCTTTAAAACGGGAATAAGAACGGCTGCCAGTCTTGGCCGAGCGCGCCCTGACGGGGAGCCACAGCTAAGCAGATTCGTCCCTCCTTGTCCCCGGGACTGTCCTGGGCTGCAGAGTGCTCGCGGATCGCAGGGAAAGATCGTCTGGTCCTTGCACTCAGCACCACAAAATGGCGCCTCGCGTCATGGAGGAAAGGCCATAAGAGTAGAGCTAGAAGACCTTGAACCAATCCAGGGCTGCCGTTTGCACAAAATCCCAGGGACGGCACCGGACTTCTCCTTTTAGACTGAGTCCAGGAGCAGCTGCGGGTCAGTGGATGGAGAGCCAGGCCTGAATGTGGGAGGTTGTGAGTTCAGATCTGGCCTCAGACTCTTCCTGGCTGTGTGACCCTGGGCAAGTCACTTCACCCCCACCGTCTATCCCTTAACGCTCTTTTACCTGGAAACCAAACCGTATTGAGCCTAAGATGGAAGATAAGAGTTGACAAAATAGAAATATATTATCAAATATCAAATGAGTTCTTGAGGAATGACCGACCGGGCCGAGCGGATACGGGCTGTGCGCAAGAGAAGATGTCGCTAGAGGCAAGCTCAGCGCCATTCACAAGCCCAGCTGCCTCTCTTCACAGCCTCCGCTCCCTCTTCTACCACGCCAAGGGCTCAGGCCAGAAGACGTGTGCGGGCCGCGTGGCTAATGAGGGCTAAATCAGAGCCTTCCTTCCCTCCTCAGCCGCGCTCCGAGCCCTTCCCTCCTGGGTCCTCTTAGCGGCCGCGGGCGGGAGCGCTCACCCCTCCCGAGCCGGACCTCGCCGGGCCGGCCAGCCCGGAGCACTCAGCTGGCAGCCGTGATGGCAAACCGAGCCCAGGCTGCCTCCAGCCCGGCCCGGGAGTGTGGAACAAAGAAGGGGGATCCACGAGAGGCAAAAGCACCAAGTCCACAATTCTCCTGTCAAATGGATCCCCTTTCACGGGGCGCTGCAGCACGAGGCTCCCCAGCGGGGCCATCTGGGGGGCAGCCTGAGGTTGCTTCCAAGGGAGATTGTCCAGAGGGGAGCCCAGCAGGGAACTCGGTCACCCCGCTCGGGGCTGGGGCCACGGCAGAAGCGAAAACGGCGTGACGACGTTCCGGGGTCCAGGTTTCCTGTAACTCGAACTGGATTCCCGAGAGCTGACGACAAGCCAGCGGCCCCTCCTGAAGGGGATCAGGCGGCCTGTCCATCTTCTGTTCCCCAAATCCTTGCTGCAAGTCCTTCCTGGGGGCCTCATTGTGGTGTCCGCGTGACCTTGTCTTCGTGCCAGCTCTGCCAGGGGATGCGAGCTCTGGCAAGTCTCTCCCGACTTCAAGGGCGTTCAAGTGTGGGCCTGGGAATGGCCGGCATTTCTGCCCTTTGAGGACAGCATGGCTCCGACATTCATCATCAGTCTGGAAGCAAGAGGGGGATGGCTTCCAGCTACCAGAACTCTTTTTTTTTCTTTTTAAAACCTCTCCCTTTCTTCTTAGAATCAATACAGTGTTTTGATTCCAAGACAGAAGAGCAATAAGGGCTAGACAATGAGGGTGAAGTGACTTGCCCAGGGTCACACAGCTAGGAAATGTCTGAAGTCAAATTTGAACCCAAGACTTCCCATATTTCTTTCTTTCTTTCTTTCTTTCTTTCTTTCTTTCTTTCTTTCTTTCTTCATCTATTTATTTATTTGTTTATTTAAAACCCTTACCTTTCATCTTGGAGTCGATACTGTGTATTGGCTCCAAGGCAGAAGAGTGGTAAGGGTTAGAAAATGGGGGTCAAGTGACTTGCCCAGGATCACACAGCTAGGAAGTGTCTGAGGCCAGATTGGAACCAGGACCTTCTGTCTCTAGGCCTTGTTCTCAATCCACCGAGCCATTCAGCTGCCCCCAAGATTTCCTATCTTTAGGCATGCCTTTAAATCCACTGAACCACCAACTCCCTCCAACCCCACCATAACTCTTGAAGACTATTCTACAAGTCAAGGAACTGTGCTTTGTGTTGGCAAAGGTTGGGCAGATTATACGACTACACAATTACAGTGAAGTTCATGATACATTGGAGTATTTTAGAAATAACAGAAAGATACTTCATCATTGTGCTTCCCCTTTCTTTCCTCTTCCCTCCTGACCCCCAACCTACAAAAATATTGGGGGAAGGGATTATTGCAGGAACATAGGAGGGAGAAAATGGGAGTATGAGTTCTGAGTCTGACTCTGACTCATATGTCCTTGGGCAAGTCACTTGTCTCTGAGTTTCTGTTTTCTGATCAGAGAATGAAAGGGGTTGAAGGAAATGATCACATAAATCTCGTGCCACTCTAAAGTTCTGTGAAATAAAGATCTTTTCTCCAAAAGCACAATCTCGGCCCCATCAATGGCACCCACCAAAGTGAAGTTTCCTAGAGAAGGAGGAATTGTTGGTATTGTCAAAAATGGTAGGCTGTAGGCAGGACATGTGGATTCTTCCATTAAGTTATTTATTCTCTTCAGACCTCAGTTTCCTCATTCATGAAATAGGAATGTTGAACTAAGTTTTTTCTAAGGTTCTTCTCAACTCCAATATTACCTCCTATGAGTCAAATGGAAAGTCTTACCTGCGATGACTTCATAGAAGCCGTCGGTTTTCATTCGATGGTCATGGTCATCGTAGCTCTGGGACCACTCACACAGAACTCGGCATTGCCTATCTGCTTTGAAATATTCCTTTAAAGCTTGTTCAAAGGCCTTGATGGCCAGCTGGAAGTCGTCATCTTCATAATGTTCTACTGCTTCTCGGTAGTGTTCCTGTAAAGAGACTCACATCAGCACCATTGGCAAGAATGGAAAACTGGCAAAATGATGGAACATTAAAGGGCTTGAGACCTCGGTGGCTGATCTCTTGAGTCACATGAGAAAAGCAAGGTTGTGGTTTGGCTTGGTTTTCTTCTGTATTATGAAGATATGCGAAGACAGATTCACATCAGTGGTCCTGAAATTGGAAGTAAGGACCTCCTGGGCCAACAGACACCTACGAGCTAAGCTACCGCTGCATATCCTCAGACATCTCCTCCTCAGATCTCAATGAGATGCAGAAGGGTCACTGACACTCATATTATTTTTTCACACACCTTATCCCGAGAGGGAGTGAGGCAAATGGGAGCCAGAGTCACTGTTGGAGTTAGGAAGACCCACATGGACATTGTGCCTCTGAAGCTGTATCTGGAGATAGAGATTAGCTGAATGACTCAGGCTAAACCATCTGATCTGTCAATGTCCTACAGAATTTTCTAGTACTATGAACTTCAGAGAAGGTGCCAACCTTCACCTTCTCTGAAAAAGCAATTCTCCAGATCTTGAAATTCCAAGGACTGGGAACTCGTAACAACACTTGTGCTCCCATAAGGCATACTTTCCCTCCAATTCTTGGTCTTTAGTTCTCCTAAATTGTACCCAAGTCTCAGAAATGCCAAGTTGTTACAAGACAGCAACATAAGCAGAAAAGGAAGTGAACAGGTCCCATCTCAAGAGCAAGGCCAAGTTTTAAGCGATAGATAGCCTGTGTGCTCTCTGGTAGCCATGCAACGTCAAGAGAGGTAGATGATGACCCAAGCCTGTTGGGGATGGGAGAGGCTTTCCCTATGAAAGCTTTATAGGGGACATGGACAAAAGTCCCAGAGATGAGACTGGATGGATGTTCTCCCACTGACACCAGTGGAGTCTCTAATCCAATTGCCCTACGAAAGCAAGAGAAGGGTTGTAATGGGCTCATTAAGCCCTCTCATTGGGTGCTGTAGGTCGGATCCAAAGAACCAGCCAGAGGTCTCCATGATAGTTTCTGAGAATTTATAACCTTTACTAAGCTGCTTTTCCAACAACCTCCCAGTCATAGAACCCCCAGCCTTGGCGTTGGTGAATGGAATGACTTTTACTTTTCTCCTCTGGACTGAAGCCCAAAGAAACACAGAGGATGAAGCAAGCAGTCATAAAAACTATAGATTCTTGTAAGAATCCTGCTTTCAAATGCATAAAATAAAATAATTAAGATTACTAAGGAAAAATTATATTAAAATAACAGCTATGGATTTTTTAACCGAAAAAAGTTCATGGACCAAGCAAGTTAAAAAACAAAACTGGAATAGTAAACGGCGCACATTTGGGTCAATTTTCTAATTTTGCTTCATTTATATTCTGTTCTTTTCGAACCTACCTGTGTAATTGGAAATTTTGTACTTTTAAAACTACATTACCCAGGAGCCCACTGACTTCCTATTGTTACATACTGACATAGACAGGAGATAAATTTGGTGGATTTCCGGGGGCTAGTGCTCTTCTCTTGGAATCAGGGCAGCTGTGAACGCAGGACTTTTGAACAGGTAGATTAGCCATGGGCACGTGTTTTTATTTTGCTAGATGCATAACTTTTTATTCCTTTACCTCTAGTGATTACTAATAAATCTTTTAAAAATACAATATTTGAAGTTATTATTATATATTAATTTTAATGTTTATATACCCTCTCCCTTACTGTCCAACCACCACTATCCAGGACTCATAAAAACAGATCAAATGGGCAGCCATGTAGTACAATGGATAGAGTGACAGGCCTAGAGTTGGGAAGAGCTGGGTTCAAATCTGGTCTCAGACACTTTCTAGTTTTGTGACCCCAGTCAAATAACTTAACTTTATTTGCTTAGAACTTTTCCTTCTATTTTAGAGTCATTACTAAGATGGAAAGTAAGTGCTTAAAAGAAATTACAGATTCCAAGCCCTCTCAGACCTCTCCTTCCCTCTTCCTCCCTCCTCCTCTACTCACCAGGTGGGGTTGGGCTTCTCTATCCACCAGCTTGGCTCCTGCCACCGTTTCAGAATTCCCATCATGAGAAGGCACAGCCATGTGCTCGGGATTGGCCATTAAAAAAGTATAGGCTGCTTCAGCTGCTTTTTCCATCTGGTTCATCTAGAACAAAGCATGAATGGAAAGCAGATCAGTGTTTGAAATGCACGAGGCTCCCAAATTTTGTACTGGGGTCTGAGCAGCCCAGAGAGAGCTCCCCAAACTAGCTGATCCAGCATTTGAGGGGGTCAGAATTCTTGGATATTTTCCAGAGGCATTATTGTGGCAGATCCCAACAAGAGAAGCTGTAACAACATCTTGCCACTCGGGGATCCATGATCCTGATTACAGAGACTTGGTCCTGACTTTTTTTCTGCTCACCTGTCCTTGTCTGTCCATGTTTCAGGGAAACACAATTCATACACGTGTTTTACACTTTGTCTCTAAATAGTGCAAAGAGAGATAGCTTCTCCAACTGGAAGGCAAGTTTGGGACCTTTTCCTTTACCTTTGATCCTGAAAACAGGGTTGGGACGAGCTTCCTATTGCTCAAAGCATGAGCATGAGGGTGGATCTGGAGGATCTTGCACTTTGAAGGGGTTCTAAATAACATCAGTCAAATGTTATTTGAAATTTATAGGGAAGGAATGTTTTATAAGTGTGCAGAGGGGATCCCAGTGAATATGACCTCCATGTCTGTATGCCTAGAGCAGTCAGCTTGGCCAAACACTCTAATGGTTCCCTCACTTGGTTCTTCTGAATTTTTTAAGTCCAACCGAAATGTTGCCCCTTCTGTGAAACCCTCTAGGAGGGTAACATCCTTCCCCTTTGAACCTCAACGGGCTCACATTCTACTGGGGTAGTACAAGAAAGATGCAGAAAGGCATCTCTCAGAAATGGAATTTGTGCAGAGACGTTGCTTGCAAAATGGGAATATAATGAACAGAGCAGCCGAAATCTGGGCTAAGCCTGGAGGGAGCCTCATCATTTATGAGAGATGAGATGAGATGAGATGGGGGAAGAGTACATTCCAGGCATGGATTGTACCTTGTGTGATGACACCAAGGCAGGAGATGGCTTGGGGAATTCATTCTGGGAACAGGGAGCAGGCCAGTCTGGCTGGAATATGGAATAAATGAAAGGGGAGAGAGAAAAGTGAAATAAAATTGGACAGCTGGATCGGCTCCCTGAAACTTTGGAAAACTTTATATGTTGGGACTAAGGAAATTGTTGTTTTTGTTGTTGTTATTATTAAGTCTCAGAAGTGAGAGGGAATCATTGAAGGCTCTTCTACAGCAGAATGGCCTCTGCTTTAGGAATAATATTTTGGAAACAAAGGATGAATTGTCAAGGGGAGACACTGTCAGGAAGGCTACTGAATGGGGGCCAGGGAAAAGGGAAGAAAAGGTATAAGTTCTAACACAGAGCCTACTATGTGCAAGGCATTTTGCTAAGCACTTTTTACAAATATTGTCCTTTTTGCTCTTTACAATAACCCTGTGAAGCAGACACTATTATTATTTTATAGTTGAATGAGTTGCCCAGGGATGTGGCTAGTCACATGAGAGGTTTGAGAAAGGAGAAATGGCAAGATTTGGTACCAGATTTGATATATGAGTCAAGAGTAAAGAATCAAGAATGAGCCTGAGGTTTCAAGCCTGGGTGACCTGAGGATGGTAGTGCCCCAAGCAGTGATGAGGAAGCTCAGAAGGAGGAATCTGTGAATGAAAATAAATGAGTTCTGTTCTAAGACATGTCAATTTTCATGTGATTATGGGAATTCCCTTTGAGAGTCACCCTGTACTGTTCCTTAGGTTACGAGATGTGCACATAAGTGGTTCTTCTTATTCATAGGAGAAATGTTCTGAAGATCTTTGAAATGGTGAAATGCATGAATGTTGTACAGTAGTTGGGGCAAAAGGAGAAAAACCCTCAAAGAGAGGGAGAATTGGGGGTTGGGGACTGGCCAAGTGCCTGGAGATTTGGTGGTATGGGTTGGCATAGAAACAAGTCAATATTTGAAAGAAGGAAATTTGTAATAGTCCCACACAACACACGCATACCCTCTAATATGCAGTGAAAAATGTCGAGCCTTGGCGTTACTCATTTGGGGGGATGATCTGAGAGATTTTTTTCTTAAAATGGGACCTGTGTTTCCATATAATTGGCTTCTTTTGGACACCTATGTATTATGTGGTTTGTGTTTAAATTCATAATTCTGAGGAGGAGTTCAGAGTCTTCACCAGACCGCCCAAGGAGTCTAGGACTAAAAATGGAAACAAAAATGGAAAGATTAGATCCCCGACGGAGCCAAACAACAAGCACCTACAGAGACCCACAAATGGCTTTGAGGACAGATAGACACTGACCCTACTGCTCTTGGCCATCCTTAACTCCAGAGGACCAGCTGCCCAGTCCTTTCTCCAAAGGAGCCACGGGACTGCCATGGGGCAGGATTCCTGCTCCTGAGTTCTTCGAACAGCTTTCTTTTTCAGTGCCCGCGTCTTCTAGGAGATGGGCACTCCTGGTCCCTAGAGAACAGCCAGCCCTGGGACTTATGGTGAGGCTGAGGAAGTTCCCTCTCCACTGGCTAGTCATTTAGATCCGGAGCTCACTCGGGAAGGCCGGGTCAGCCTCCAGGGTCCATAGCGCTGGTCCGGACTTCACTGAGTGTTGGACTTTGGGGCTCGTGTTTGCAACAGGCTAATTCTCCAGAGCGGGGTGCCGGGCAAAGGCTCAGGGCACGCACCCGTTAAAGGCGGGCACACACATGCTTTGTAGTGGGCAGCTCCAGCTCCATCCCACGCCTGCTCAGCAGCAGCTTTCCGCTGTGGCCCTGCGAGCTGCTGCTCCATCCGGGCACTCCAAGTCCAAAGAAAGGGGTGAATCACGACTTGATGTTTCCAAAGTAGAAGTGATTGAAGTGAAACAGAAAAGGGGGGAGGCTGTAGGAAAACCAGCCTTTGGAGAAGCGAGGCCAGTGCGGGGGCCCTGGGGAGCTGCGGAGAGCCTCCCTCTTTCCCTCCACGGAATGTGAGGGAGAAGGTGGGTGGGCCGCCTCCGCCAAGCCTTGGGCCATTCCATCTCTAACTATGGGGGTGAAGACAAACAGGGCTTCTTGCCAGAAGATCACGGGGAGCCGGGCAGTGGCACAGCATGGAAGTGAGATGAAGGCTGATAGAAAGGATCAGCAAGGGCAGAGGGGGCCGCGCTCTTGGCTGCTGAGGAGAGACAGAGAGCAGCCCTCCTTCAGCACACGGGCTTTTCGGTAGTTGGAAACAAGGGGCAGCAAGGCCAAATTCTAGCCCCCCACTGCCTGTGCTCGGGGTCCCCGTGCTGCCTCCCTGAGCCTCGGGCAGTGCTCCTCCTCTAGTCTGGCCCCTCGTCCTAGAACCCCATCAAACGTCTCAGGAGGGAGGACTTCAGAGGACCTCGACTCCTAGTCCCTCATTTTAGAGAAAAAGGAAATGGAGACGGCAGAGAAACAGAGAGAGACAGAGACAAGGACAGAGAGAGACAGAGACAAGGACAGAGAGAGACAGAGTCAAGGACAGAGAGAGACAGAGACAAGGACAGAGAGAGACAGAGACAAGGACAGAGAGAAACAGAGACAAGGACAGAGAGAGACAGGATAGAGAAGCAGATGCAAAGAGACAGAGGGGGCAAGTAGGAAAGGAGAGGGAAGGAGGGACAGTACTTGGCACAGACTGATATAGCTCGTGGGCAGCAGAATCAGGATTTGAATCCAGGTCTATTGACACAGTTGCCAGGCTTCTTTCCACTCAGCTGGGCTACATGCGAGTTACTTAAATGAATCCCAGTTTTAGCCACGTCTTTTAAAGCCAGTTCAAGTTTGATGATGGGGGTCGCTAGGTGGCTCAGTGGATAGAGAGCCAAGTGCAAAGACAGAAGGTCCTGGGTTCAAATCTGACCCCAGATGCTTCCTAGTAGTTTGACCCTTGACAAGTCACTTAACCTCCATTGTCTAGCCCTCACTGGCTCTTCTGCCTTGGAACAATACACAATATGGAGTTTGAGCCAGAAAGTAAGATTAAAAAAAGAAGAAGTTTGATGACAGGCTCGGCATACAGAGCGAGCAGTGCCTTTCACGGCGTGGTCGCTCCTCCTCTCTCCTCTCTGTCTCGGTTCCCATCGCTCTCCCCCCATAGATTAAAGGGGGCTGAAGGGAAAGTAAAAACAAGAATCTTGTATCCATGGAAAATGTCTTTAAAAAAATAAAATATTAAAATAAAAGCTCCTGGAGCCAAGGCGAGCGGCACTTCAGGGGTCCTCTCGTCCCCCCGGGCCATTATCTAGCCGAGGAAACGGCCCCGAGCGGAATGACTTGCCCAAGCCCTGAAGCTCCAGGGCTCCTCCATTATTCCGCGTGACCTCAGACAGGCGTTCTTCCCTTTTTGCACATCCTGGACTCCTTTGGCAGCTGGTGCCGCTGTTGGGCTTCCCCAGAGCGATGGGTTCAAGGGTAGAACGTCCAGCAAAGGAAGCCGGTTCTATAGAGACTCCATTGTGCACACCAGGCTCCAGCCCTGCCCTGGGATTCCTTCGGCGCTCTGTGGGGCACCTCCTAGTTCTGCCTTTTCCCAGCTTTATAGAGGGCCGAGATTCTCTCTTTGTCACAAAGGTGACACTTTACCCTGCCACAACCTAGCCTGCGCCTGGCGCCTGCCCGACTACAGAGGGTCAACCGATTCAGGAAGCTCAGCTCCGTCGGCCCATACTGGCGGCAGGACTTGCTCCAAGGACTCGCCGTGCCTTTCTGAGGGACCCGCGTGGTGCTCGAGGATTATCATTGGGATATTTGCTCGCCTGAACCAGGAGAAGGAAGTTTCCTTCTCCCCCGAGCTCTCCACATCTGTTAAATCACAAATGATAACCTCCCTCTGCCCTCCAAAAATAACTGTTTCAGGGCTCAGTAGATGGAGAGCTGGGCCTGGAGAGGAGAGGTTCTGGGTTCAAATCTAGCTGTATGACCCTGGGCAAGTCACTTAATCCCCATGAGCTAGCCCTTCCCTCTCTTCTGCCTTAAAATACTTAGGATCAATTCCAAGACAGAAGGTAAAGGTTTAAACAAATACCTACATCACCTTTTGGTGATAGGATTCTTTATTATTATTATTATTATTTTTTTAAACCCTTAACTTCTGTGTATTGGCTCCTAGATGGAAGATTGGTAAAGGTGGGCCATGGGGGTCAAGTGACTTGCCCAGGGTCACACAGCTGGGAAGTGTCTGAGGCCGGATTTGAACCCAGGACCTCCTGTCTCTAGGCCTGGCTCTCCAACCACTGAACTACCCAGCTGCCCCGATAGGATTCTTAAAAAGGAACGTAGCCTTGCCCTCAGGGAGCTTCTGAGTTCTGCGAAATGTGGCAGGTACACAAATGACGCTAGGCTAAACCACTAAAGAAAGCCTTTCTGAGGATTAGGGGAGCCCTGAGAGCTGGGGGGTATCGGGAAGATCCTTGATGGGAGCTGAGCCATGAAGGAGGCCAGGGAGTCATGAAGGAGAGAACCGCGATGGCGGTGGGATGTTCCGTTGGGCAGCGCCAGGTTTGCCGCCAGGGCCTGGCATCTAACTTCGCAGGCTGGCGAGGTCCAGGGCCTTCACCACATGCCGTTCACTTATTCCTCATTCAGTGGGACGTGGTGGAAGTTCTCAGAAAAGTCGGCCCCTCCCCCTCGGCACCAGCTCAGTTTGGACCTGCTCTGCTCTGGGAGGGTGGAGAAGGGCCGGCCCATGGCCCCGAGAGCGGAGCGTCCATCACGGCCAGTGCTGACCGGGACCCCTACTTAGAACCTCTGCCGCTCATTCGTCCGGCTGAGTTCTTCTAAGGCGACCACGGAAGCTCTCGGCCAGTCCTGCGCTCTGCAGCTAAGGACTGTTTTGTTATTTCAGCCTCGGATTTCTCCAGCACTTGTCTCACGCCTCAGAAATGCGCCCGAAGAGGCTCCATTCATCATCTATGCCCCGCTTGTTAGCGTTACTGAGTGAGGCCGAAGGGAAACTTAAATAGGATGTTAAAAGAACCTTCAAAAGCAGGGAGAGACCCGACGCTCTGGAAGAGGCTCTGGAAGAGACTCTGGAAGGAACTTTCCAAAGAAACGCCTCGTGTCGTCAGCCGGACCTCTCGACTGGACGAAACCAGCCTTGGAAAATCGTCTCGTCCGGGCCGACAGCAGACAGTCTCCTGGGCGTCTGCCAAACCAGCCCCCAATGGATCTTATTTTAGCCAATGGCTGGCCGATTCCAAGTCATGAAAATTTATAGAAAAAAATATGGGTCATCGAATTAGAAGTTTAGGGCCATAACAGACTTCTGAGACTATCGACTCCAAGCCTACTTTTATTATTATTTTTTAAATAGCCGTTACCTTCTGAAGTATCACTTCTAAGACAGAAGAGTGGCAAGCACGAGGCAACTGGGTTAAGGGACTTGCCCAGGGTCATCCAGCCAACACGTGTCTAAGGCCAGATTTGAAATGAAGTCTTCTTGACTTCAGGACTGGCTCTCTGTCCACTGTCCTATCTAGTTGCCCCTCAAAACCTATTTTTAACAATGGGGAAACTGAGGATTCCTTAATACTGCTGCATGGAAGACTATAGAAACGTGTGACTTGTAAAAGTACTAAGCATTTAGAGACAGGACATCCATGCCGAAGCCCATCTTTGTTGAATTATTATATATATTTATAATACAATTTATACACACAATATAATTCACATTGTAGAGTAGTAATGGTTCTATGCGGTTAGGACCCTCATCTCTGAGTTTAAGGAACCAGCCCTTCGGATCTTCCTCTAGTGACGTGGATCACAACGTGTTTATGGTCTTTGACATTGCAAACGAGCGATTATGAAGCACGGCTGTGAAGGAAGGTGGTCTGGGAGTCGGGAAGGAGGAAGAATTGCAGATCGATGGCATCGTATCCCTTTCTAGGTAAAAGTGAGGATCAGTAAGATGATGAGACAGTTGGAAAGGGAAGAAGAGAAACAGACAGAGACAGAGAGAAAGAAACAAAAACATGAGAGAGAACAAATGAAGTTAGTGAATGATTTACTTTACTATATGTCGGGCCTTGAGCTCATATATCCAGGACAGATGTCAGCACACTGTCTAGACTCTTTGTTACTAACCTGATTTTAAACTGTCCTCATAGATTGACTAGCTGTGTGACCCTGGACAAGTCCCTTAGCCTCCGTGTGCCTGAATCATTGCGCCTGTAAAGTGGGGATAACGACAGCACGGGTCTCCTGGGGTTGTTGGAAGCCATGAGTGGGACAGCATTTGTAGGGGACCTCACACAGTTCCTGACCTGGAGGGGGCGCTCTATAAATACTAACAATGGCTCACAAAAACACAAATCGTAAATGAAAGGTCTCCAGTCTCTGGCCTGGGGCGATGCTCCCCTACAAAAATCCTATCACCCACTTTGGGGGCTCGGCGCGGGCCTGAAATGCTTCGCCCCCCACCCTCTGGCTCTCTCCCTCCGCTCTTTTAGGGATCATCTTCATCCCCACGCTTTGCCTGATTCCCCGGGCGTTGGTCCTCTCCATCGCTGCTAGGCAGATCTCTGCGGAGTTACCTCGCGTGCCTCCCACACATGGTGCCATTGTTGGCTTCCTCCCCTCTCCCCCAGCCCAGGAGCACGCGGGCTCCTCCAGAGTGACTAGCATGATCCCTGGCATGGACTGACTCCCTCTGAGACAGCCTCGGACGGGGAGCGCCTGCCTGGGAGAAGCCTCACCCTGGCCAGCGTCCTGCCTCCCCTCCAAGGGCTCATGCTTGAACGTCCGCCCACGAGTGGCTTCTGGCCCTGAGACGTGCCGCCGAAGCCCCGCCTGGTTCTTGCAGATGATCGCCGAACACCAGTGAGAAGCCGCCGTCTTCCACGTTAGCCTGGGCTCTGGCGGGCTTCATGGCCGGGGAACAGAGACCCAGAATCCAGGAGCTTCGAGGAAATTCTCATTTGGAAAGTCACGCAGGAAAAGCCCACGTCCTGATGGGGAGGAAGCTGGTAATCTGTAAAGTGCCTCAACAGGAGTTTGCACTTTGAAGTGGCAGAAGTCTGCTGAGGAAATATTGCCTTTCCCCCAAGTTTCATGGTTTAGAGAATTCATCCTTAAAGAGGTAGCTAGAAAACGACGCAGGCTTCAGTGGACCCAGCCCTGTTCGGACGTTGCCATGTTGGCCTTCCCCAGCAAGCCAGCGGCCAAGAAGCGGCTTCCCGCTGAGCAGCAGGAGGACGATCCTATCTTAAATTGACATTTACAAATGCCAAATAACACGTGTTTCCAGTTAAAGAGCATGTGGAGGGTGGGTTGTGGTCTGTATTGTTTTTCAATTTGACAAAAGAGTTTTGGACCCAATTGCTAAAAGCCACTCAGCCTGAACGGAAGGATAACAAGCCCGCGCCCACATAAAAGACGACCCCAGATCCCTTCCAGTGCGGAGAAGCTTACCTTGGCTTACTCAGCCACTGGAGAGAAGATGGCGGCCACAGACTCTCTCTCTCTCTCATTGGCTTCCAGCTACTGTTCTGGAACCAGAGAACTTCTTTATCTTTCAGGGTTGTCTTATTACTGCTTTTTACAAATGCCAACTTTCCATCTTAGAATCAATATTACATATTGGTAGTAAGAGCTAGGAAATGGGGGAGGAAGCGACTTGCCCAAGGTTACACAGCTAGGAAGTATCTGAGGCTAGATTTGAACCTGGGACTTCCTATCTCTAGGCCTGGCTCTGCATCCACCAAGCCACCTAGCTGCCTCCTGCCTTATTATTGCTAAGGTAAAATTTGCTTGTTAAAGGCCACAGAGTTACCTGGGTATTGGGAAATGGATGATTCCATTGGGAAATGGGAGTATCGGGAAATACTCCAAAAGATTTGTAGCAGCCCTTTTGAAAGCAGGGGAGAACGAGGAACAAAGTCAGCCCCCAAAGGCTGGGGAATGGCTGAACAAATTGTGTTGAAGGATCTGAAGAATTCAGAAAAGCATGACGTGACCTCTATGAACTGATGCAAAGAAAAGTAGAACCAGGAAAGGTCAATAAAAAGCAATCGATGTTGGGGAATGATAATGCCCAGCATTATCCCCAAAGGAGAGAGATATACGGGGGCACCTTCACCAGCGCCCCCTCCATGCCATTCGCTCAACCTCCCTGCATTTCAGTTTTCATATTTGTAAAGTGAGGAGGCTGGACTCCATCAAAGATGTCTTCTGAGTCTAAATCTAGAATCCTCTGATGTTATAGATATAATATAGAGACAGACCGAGAGATAGAGACGGTGAACTCGAGGTAGGGAACACAGCATGTCATTCCAGGTTCTTTTAGGTACTGGTTAGTTTTATCAGACTATCACCTTCTCTTCCTCCCAACTTGTTGCTGATCAATCACTTCAGTCATCTCTAACTCTTCATGACCTTTCTGGAGGTTGCTTCGGCTGATAAGAGGTTGGCCATTTCCTTCTCCAGTTCATTTTACAGATGAGGAAACTGAGGCAAACATGGTGACATGATTTGCTTATGCTCACATGGCAGAGTTTGGATTTGAATTTGGGTCTTCCCAACTCCAGGCTTGGTACTCTATCCACTGTACCAGGGGTTGGCAGCATATGGCTCTCCAGCCATATCTGGCTCCACCTCCCAACCAGTCAGTCAGGGCAGAGCCCCAGGATGTGCCCCAGGGGGCCCTTCAGCCCCTGCCCCATATTCCAGCACCTTCTGCCTCCATCCTCCTCCTTCCGCAGGTGTTTATGGCCCTCATAGCCAAGAAGGTTGCTGACTGTTGCACTGTACCACCTCTTTGGCCTTCTTCAACACACACACACACACACATACACACACACACACACACACACACATATATTTTAAAAATTATTCTTTCTGGGGCAGCTGGGTAGCTCAGTGGAGTGAGAGTCAGGCCTAGAGACAGGAGGTCCTAGGTTCAAACCCGGCCTCAGCCACTTCCCAGCTGTGTGACCCTGGGCAAGTCACTTGACCCCCATTGCCCACCCTTACCAATCTTCCACCTATGAGACAATACACCGAAGTACAAGGGTCTAAAAAAAAAATTATTCTTTCTTTTAACAGATTGCTACCAGAGGGAGGGAGGGGAAGTGATATTCTGACACATGAACATGATACAAATGCAAAAGTTATGAAGGAAATGACTTTTTTTTTATTTTTAAACCCTTAACTTCTGTGTATTGGCTCCTTGGTGGAAGAGTGGTAAGGGTAGGCAATGGGGGTCAAGTGACTTGGCCAGGGTCACACAGCTGGGAAGTGTCTGAGGCCAGATTTGAACCCAGGACCTCCCGTCTCTAGGCCTGGCTCTCAATCCACTGAGCTACCCAGCTGCCCGGGAAATGACTTTTGAAAGCCAGGTCTTGGTTGTATCAATCCTCTAGAAAAAAGGGCATCATGTAATTTTTCACTAAGTAGCTCCTACTGTATGCACAGACCTCTTTCAATTTCATGGTATTACTGTAAAAATTCATAGCGTTTCCATTTATTCAACCCTGCAATGCCCACCCTGGAGAAAGTGAATCTTGGACAGCGGAGGCTGCTTTGGATTTTTAGAGCAGGGTCACCTCATTCTCTTTCATCTTCTCCCTCCCTCTGGTACCCTCCTTGTGTCCCTAAGATAGAAGGGCTGTCAGCTATCAACCGGGACCTGTCAAGGCTTTAAGACCTGGCGCTATCTTGGGATGGTCTCTTCCAGAGCATCCAAACAATCATTTCTAATAGGATATTAATCCTGTGATGGGTGGGGAGAAGGAGCTCTAACTAGCCCCCATGACCCCAGGACCCCTCAGAGGAATGGCAAAGTCTGTTTTTTTTTTTTTTGCTTTTGTTTTCAGCACTCCCTTAAAAGACTTGCTCTTCTCTAGAGTACTGTGTGTGATCACTGAAGTCAGAGAAAACAAAGGCTACAAGTGACTCGCCCATGGTCATCAGGTAGTATGTGTAAGAGAGCACTGGAACTCCAGGCTCCTCTGACTCCCAGCCCAGTGATGTTTCTGCTCCAGCTGGCAGCATCTCAGCAAGCATCTGGAAGCAAGAAGCCAGACAAAGGAAGGCGTCCCCAGCCTTGGAGACCAGCGGGGAAGACCAGCGTGTTATTTCTTATAACAAAGGCTCCCCTCCCTGTGGACGAGGTGGATGTAACAAGTTGGGACCTGGAGAGTCAACGGTTGTCCACTGTGGGTCAAAATCTCAGATGGGATGGTGCCTTGGCTCCCAGGGTGTCTACCTTCTGGACACCCTGGAGAAAGGGTCCTGCAGGAAAGAGAACGAGCATCTACGTGGGCTTCTGTGATAAGGCAAGGACTGACCTCATCATAGGAAGCCACGCTTGGGGGGAGCTGAGTCATCTTTCATGTGTAGCCTGGCCTGATAACACAGCCTGTTGGGTGAACCACCCACCCCCTCAGCATCTGCCTGGTTTTAATTATCTTCATGGAGATGGATTAATCTCTTGCCTGTCACGACTTCACTAGAAGCTCCAGCCAGCTGAATGGCAGCCCCCTCCCCAAAGAAGCCACTGCAGGCTCCATTCGCCTCTCCCCTACCAAACTCTACAACGACAGTTCATCGTAGCCTTAGAACTGGATTCCAAGATAGCCTCTGGGAATCAGCTGCCGAGCAGCGTCAGCACATCCTGAGTAAGAGTTCACGCCACCTCTGACCATCCTGGGGGACCCCCAAGCCCCTTTAATAAATGTCTACGACATTCCTCTAGCAAGCAGGCAAGCAGAAACCACGTGGCCATGGAATGAGAGCAAACAGATGCCACGAAGGCCAAGAGGGAGCTTGGAAAGAGGAGTCCAAGTGTGCCCCTGACTGTGTAGGTGCTCGGCTTTCTAGAAGGGGTTTCTGACTCAATTACGTGGGTCACGGCTGGGGAAAAGGGAATTAAAAATCTGCTGCAGGGAAGTTGTAGAAAGGACAACGCAGACTCTCTCTGAATGTTTTCGGGCATCAGCCTGGCATGCTTGAGGGCCAGACAGTGATCGGATGTCGGCTGATTGACTGGACATGCGGGAGCTTCCTGCCACAGTTCTTTCTAAGACCTCGTCGTGTTTCCATTCTGTGTTTGTGAACCCACCCAGAACACTTGTTCTAAGAAATGCAGGGACAGCCAGTTGCTCAATCAATGGCCATCTTGTCTGTGTGTGCCTCTAAGGCGCAAGTATGCCCCTTTAGCTTGGAAAGAGAAATGCTTTCTTGCTCAAGTAGGGCGCCAGGAAGGTGCTTCCCGGTATTTATTCCAGGCTCAACAGCAGTCTCAGGAGAAGGCCCTCTCCCTGGCTGCCAGACGAAGGGAGTCCCTCCATGGTCATGCCTGGAAAGAACATGATGGAGCTCCGATCACTGCGAAGCAGACCCGTTAGGCTGATCGTTCAAGGACTCATTCACTAAGGGCCTCTTGTACCGCAGGAAGGTGGTAAGCCCTGAGGTACAAAGACAAAAGGGAAATAGCATCTGTCCTCTGGGGCTTACACAGTAAAGGGGCAGATTTCGGTGGAGGGGCCACCTTAGGTGGGATGGACGGGCCTTAGTTATCTTTTTGCAATCTGCTCTTGAAGCACAATGGATCTCACTAATTGAAAACTACCAGAAACATCAAGAGCTCTGGACTATGTGGGGGAAGACAGCTATCCCCAAGGGGGTCAGGGAGAGAAACAACCCCGAGAAGGATACCACGTTATTAATCACGACCATTTTCACGAGAACATAAAAAAAGGAAAAACAAAACAGAAGCAAAGTGGCCGTCAACTGACTGGAGAACAGCTGAACGAACCATGGTATTTGCCAGAGCAATGGAATCCCAGGGCACCATCAAAACATGGGTAGGAAGAAGAATTCAATCAACAATCATACATTAAGCATCTGATGTGTGCCAGGAACTACGTTAGGTGCTGGGAACACAAATGAAAAGAATGGGAGAGTTCTAGCTTCAGAGGAAAAGGAGATACACGATGACTAAAATAAAGTAAACAAAAGGATATTCAGGCAAAATGAAAACGGATCCCTGGAGGTCCAAAGAGAGGAGAAGCACCATGAGGTCTGGGGCCGAGGGCCATGTTTGATGATGACTTGCTCATGAGAAATAGCATAAAAGACACTCCTTGTTGCACAGATGATCACAGAAGATGGATCAGTCCTGGATCCAAAATGGGAGAAAATAAATGAGTAGCCTCGTTGTTGATGGTCCCTGGGAGAGGGCAAGAGGCCTTGACTGAGCCCTCCAGAGCGCCCTGTGGAGCTGAGAGGGACAAATGCTTTGCCATCCGTGCTGGTCAATAGGCTGCCTTCGCCCAGGAGATCACGAATCTCTCAGGGTTTAGAGGTGTGACTTTCCTGGTTCTCAAAGAAATGGAGAGCTTGGGGGACTTGGCAGAGAGTAAGCCTCAGATAAACAGCCCTCTGTCAAGAGCTCTTTAAAAAAGGACGGTGTCTGGTGGACAAGCATATCATTTTCCAGATAATTGCTCTTCGACAGAGCCTTCGGATGAAAAGCAACTCGTCATCCAGTGCAAAGACCATCTTTTAATCTAAACAAACCACTGATTACACCGAGATCCAAGAGGAAGAATTGTTTTTATTCAAGGAAAAGTACTGCCTTTGGCCACCAAGAAGCCCACAGGCCTCTGCTGTCAGACACTCGAAGGGCGGGTTTGTTTGTGGGAACACAATTTGATCCCTACAGCTGCCATATGGGATAGGGCAACATGAGATAGAAATATGGGGCAGAGAAAGAGAAGAACAAAATCTGTTAATCCCCGAGAGCCAACTGACTTCCTGTCTAAAATATCCCTGCTGGGATTTCCGACAGCTTCAGCAGAAATGGTTTTAGCCATCCAGCCTTGGCCTGTGGCGCTGTCTTGAGGATCGCTTTTCCAGGTGGGGGTGAGGAAGCAGCTGGTGCTGTGCTGCCAGGGCTGAGCAGGAAAACCCTCCATGAAAGCAAATGAATTGTTATTTAATGCAACCAATTAAGATTCAGTCAAATCATCACCTCATCATGTCATCGGACAAACTGTTGTCATTGGGCAAGGAATGGATTGTCTGTGTGGGGAGGAGCGGACAACCCTGACATGTTCTGTTTTTTGAAGGAGAGAAACATGTGAGGCTTTGATGCCCCCAGTGAAACGGAGAGCCTCTCCTATGATAAGTATTAAAAAAAGAGAGATGTGGAAATAGATGGCAGTATGTGGCACCCATTCATTCATTCAATTAAACCACAAGATTTTTTTTGTGCCTACTATGTGCTGGGGTGTTGCAGACGCAAAGGCAAAAATGAGACCAACCCTGCCTTCAAAGATCCCATGTTTTACTGAAGAACCACAGGCACCTAGATAAGAAAATAAAGACGATACGCACTGGGGCAGCTGGGTAGCTCAGTGGATTGAGAGTCAGACCTAGAGACAGGAGGTCCTGGGTTCAAATCTGGCCTGAGACACTTCCCAGCTGTGTGACCCTGGGCAAGTCACTTGATCCCCATTACCCACCCTTACCACTCTTCCACCAAGGAGCCAATACACAGAAGTTAAGGGTTTAAAAAAAAAGAAAAAAAAATGATACGCACACAGACAATTATAAAAAGTAGCATATTGGAAGTAGCCTTACAACTAGGGTGTGTGTGTGTGTGTGTGTGTGTGTGTGTGTGTGTGTGTGTGTGTGTAGACACATCTCTTGGAGGGAAGACATTAGAACCACGCTTTGCAGAAAGCTAGAGATTCCAACAGGTGGAGAGGAAGAGAGTGCATCGAGGCATTGGGAAACAGCTTCTGCAAAGTCAGCCAAGTGGGAGGAATATAAAGTCGAGAAAGGTGGCTGCAAGAGGGCGTTCATGAAAAGGAAATCTGTGGTCATTTTGGCTTCTGTTCCTGACCCCATGCGCCTTGCTTGGGAACTGGATAGCCATTGGCCAGAAAGAGCGAGGGGAGTGAGCCTCGGGAAGCCCCAGATCCAGCTTTTCTCTGGGCATTTCAGGTAATAAGATGGATGAGGCTGTAACAGAGTCAGCAGACTGTATGAGCTCTAAGGGTTGGGGCCACCATTGCAGAAGAGCACCGAAGACCATAATGAGAGAGAAGATGTAGCCAAGTGCCCAGGCCCCTGACCTGCTCTTCGTCTTCCCCTTCCTACCCTCTTTCCCAGCTTGGAAACCAGTTAATTATGAATATGCTGGGTTGAACTTCAGGAAAATGCCCCTTTGTGCCCCTTGGCAGAATGAGGGGCTCCCTGCCATCCTTGGAGGGGCCTGAGCTTTATTTCAGTTATGGTCTCTGAAAGGCTCTGGCGTCTGATCTTGGAGTCCTCAAGAACCTGGGTCTGAAAGCTTATGATCTCTCTGGGCTTTGGCTTTGGCAAGTCATTGCCAGCCCTGTTTTAAAAGGAGGCATGGCTGGGAAGTCCCTTTCTGTCCTCGTTCCCTTCTCTGATCATATCATCCACAGGAACAGAGAAGTTGTAGGCTTGGAAGTTTCCAAAGCTCTCTCAATTCAGGTGTGAGATAAGGGAAAGTAGAGACCAGAGGCAAAGGCTAGACCAGCTGGGGGAGAGTCCCAAAACCAGAGGACTAAGCCCTGGCTCTGCCCTGGGCAAGTGACCTTAAGCAAGCTTCCAGGACTCAGTTTCCTAAGCACACAGGAGACGTTTCCTCTGTCTTTGTCTTCTTTGGGAAATATCCTTAATGATGGGTCAAAGAGTATATTTGGCTTTTCTAATCCGAATTTCATTGTATTTTCCTGAACAGTTTTGGTCCTCAAGTTCTACAAAGTTCTCCCAAATCATTCCGTTTCTCCGGTTCACCCCCTTTTCCTCTTAGCCAGGTGCCTCGATTCCTACTTCTCCCCATTCCTTCACCTGAATTCTGGGTATTCCATCCTTAGATATTAAATAGAGACAACAAAGACTGCCATATCCAAACTCAGCTCAGAAGGGAGAGAGGCAAGAAGTCACCAGGAATGAATGTTTGCCCTCTTGGTTTTTGGCACCGACTGTCTGTCCATTTCTGCCTCCGTTCCCAGGGTTGGGTTAGGCTGTTGCCCCCGATCTAGGCGCACCCGGGAGAACATCTCCATTTTCAGCTCCTCTGACATTCTGATTTCTCCTAGGCTGGGTATACCAGGTGGCCTTCTGGGTACTTTCTATGGGTAGCAGAGCTTCTGGAGCAGCGCCATGCCTCCGGGGTCGCCCAAAGGGACTTGAGGTCATAGAAGCTGACAGTCCCAGCATTGTCCATTGAAAAGATGAGGTAACTCGCACATACTCGGTGATGAATAAATATTTCTTAAATTCAACTCTTTAGGACACTAATGCATGGGCTGGACCATCCCCACCCCACTCCCAATTCAAATACTCCAGGAACTCCCGGGTTCCTCCAGGATCAGAGACAAGGTGGTGTTTTCAGCCTTCAAAGCCCTTCCTGATCTGGCCCTTCCTACTTTCCCATTTTCTTACGCTGCTCCTCCCCTGAGATGCTCAGTGATCTCCTGGCCTTGTTGTTCCTCCCACAAGACCCTCCTTTCCCCCATGCCTAGGAAGCCTCAGAAATGTTTGGGCCTCGACTCCCATCTCACATCCTCCTTCCAGCCTCCCTGGCTTCCTTCAGGATTCAGCTCAAATAACATCCCCATCAGAGGACTTCCTAGCCTTCCCTGCATCTTTTCCTCCCTTCTGTACAGATGTTAAGTCTGTATCTTTGTTTTCATGTCGTCTCCCCCCATTAAAGTGTGAGCCCCTCTTAGGCAGTGACTCCTTCTGTCTCCCCAGCTCCTAGCCATAGTGGCCCCTTAATCAATGTGTGTTGACTGACTAGGGGTGGGGGACATGGGCTGTGATCCACGTAGGGGAAGGTCTGCCCCGTGGAGGAATGAATGCTTCTCCTGGTGATTTCCCAGAGGACAGAGGAAGTCTCGGGGAGGCCAAGAGGCCTCCAACAATGGGAAGGCTTTAGAAGGGAAGGTGGAGGGTCCAGACAGAGCCGGGGCCAGCCCACTTGTCTCACAGGCTCTGCTTGGGATTCTTGTCATGTGTGGGCTGGATGGGATGCCTGCCGAGGAGGTCCTTCCAAATGGAAATCTCGTGATGCTGTCTAATGACTTTACACAGACAGCCCAGAAGGCGTCATCCTGCCCTTCCTGGTCCAGGGAGGACGTGGTGGCTCCTGGGGAGCAGCAGAAGATGGTGGTAGCTCTTCATCTCTTCTCCGTCCCTCCTTTTGTCCTGTTTCTTCTCATTTTCTCACTGCTCGATGGCGATGCTTTCAGAGATGCTTTTCTTTTCCTCTTAGTTGGTTGTGCTGGGGAGGTCTCATGCTTGTTTGTCCAGTAGGGCCCTGGGGGTCAACAGCTACAGGATGTGTCTGATAAGGAGAATTCCTAGCGACTTTCCCAGACACCGCCTGGGCTCTAGAACAAATATGAGATTTTTCCTTAAAATTTTCTCTAATAGAAGGGGGCAGCTAGTTGGTTCAGTAGACTGAGAGCCAGGCCCAGAGACGGGAGACCTGGGTTCAAATCTGGCCTCAGACACTTCCTAGCTGTGTGACTGTGGACAAGTCACTTGACCTCCATTGCTTAGCCCTGACCACTCTTCTGCCTTAGAACCAATATACAGTATTAATTCTAAGGCCGAAGGTAAGGGTTTAAAAAATGTGAAAAAATAAATCTTTCTAACAGAGAAAACAACAGCCGACATTAACTTCTCTGGAGGAAGAGGGAGTATTGTTGTTTTAGCTGAAATTCTTTGCCTGAAAATAACTTTCTTTCCAATCATGACAGATGCTCTATGCGGTTAAAACGTGACCACCACTGTTGGTTCCTCTGCACATGGCCATCGGATAATCACTCAGGGCCTCAGAATGGGGGTGCTGATCTCCTGGGGAAGTGAGTCACAGAGCGATGATGGCTGTTGCGGGGATCTGGGAAATGGACCTGAATATCATCTGGAAGTCTCTGAACCTCTGGGGAAACTTTGGTGCTTAATCGACCTGGGAGGCCATCGGATGTAGCTCCTTCTTTTACAGGTAAGTAAACCGAGAGCTGAAGAAGTCAAGTGTCTTCCCAGTCACCCAAAAGACGGGCCCCAAAGTCCTCAGCCTCTCTTTCTACTTTCTTTTCAGAGCCCACAACTAAAGGTGTCCCCTTTCTGGTGTCCCATCTCAGGTCAGGAAGGCTTCGAAGATTTTCCGAATTTTGGTGGCTATGGAGTTGTTGGATAAAAACAACAGCAATACTAAATGCCAAACTCGCGTTCATCTCTGAAACCTTCTGCCTCTGGATCGACCCCATCTTCTCCATCTTTTCCTACTTACCTAACCATATGTTTAGTTTAGAGCAGATTGAGCTCTCCATCCCTCAAACTCTTGTTCTGCTAATGTCCTTGGATGTAGAGCCCAGTCATCCAGAGGGTGAATGTCCATGTATCAAGTGCCGACCCCCAGAAGAGTTATTTCTTTTTCTTAAAACCTTCATTTTTTATCTTAAAACCAATACTGTTAATTGGTTCCAAGGCAGAAGAGAGCTAAGGATTTTGGAGATTAGGGATGAGTGACTTGCCCGGGGTCACACACTAAGAAAGTGTCTGAGGTCACTTTTGAACCCAGGACCTTTCATCTCTGAGCCTGGCTCTGAATTCTTTAAGCCACCTAGCTTCCCCAGAGAGTTCATTTTCTAACATCCATCCAAGCCACCTCAGCTGCTCTCTCTGAAAAAAAGAACGTTCTTTTACTTCGTTTCTTATTACAAAGGGCTGGAAACTTCCCCAGAAAATATTTTTAAGAGCAGATATTGTTTCCAGAGGCAGAACAGGGTGCCCACGGGATCCTGCAGAGATGCTCACTGGAGGCAGCCAAGAGAAGTATGGCAAATCCATCCACATCCTAACCTCCACCGAGATCCAAAGAGGCTGCCAGCAGCAATCTGGGAGATGCCTCGGGGACTTTTCAAAGCCCTTCAATTGTGGCTCTGCGTTGGGGCCACCCCCTGCCTGACCATGATGCACAGTGATGTGTTTACCACTAACCCACATCCATGCTGCATGTGGGCACAGACACTGGCTGCCGTCGGTGCACTCACCCTCATTTTTCTTGGAAAGTCGGGCAAACTCTGCTGGCTCTCTGGCCAACAGATGGAAGGGGTATCGCTCTGCCAGGATGTTTCCTGAAGAGCTGCTCCTTGAGGCCTAGGGAATCCGTTCCATTTTTGTGGAGGCCCAATGACTTTAACTCACCAAACACTTAGGAAGCCCCTACTATACATGTGGCTACCAAGGTAACAAAATGAAGGCCTTGAAGGCAAATATTCTGAGGCTCTCAACAATAACCCCGGAGGGTGGAGGTGGCTTTTGCGTTTGTTTGGTCAGACATATAGCCGAGGATGAATCGGATTGCCTGGGCCCTCACACACTCATTTTTCTCATGAGCTGATCTCTGAAACTCTGGTCTGGAAAGGTGGTCGGAGCCCCTGGGGGTACCCATGGTGAAATCTAACCAAGATGGTGCTGGGCTCCAGTTGGAAGAGTTCTCACACATGGTCCTTTGGCCAGTCTATTTGATAGCAGCAAGACTCCCATTTATATCTACAATTAAACATTTTTTTTCTGAGCTTCTTGACTTTCTTAAGATCTTACCCCAAATAAATTAATTATTTTCATTGGAAACTGAGGGATGCCAAATGGGTTTGGCTTCACATGGAAGACTAAGGGGCCGTGGGGTCTGCGTACAGCATTTGATCCCGATGACTCCCATTGGGGAAGGCCAAATCACATCCTTCTCGCTAATCCTTGAATCCGCTGCACAGAATAAACCTCTGTCCTAAGAGATGCCCATCCTGCCAGTTCCCCTCCTTTTCAGCACTCCAATAAGTCATTAATTACTTATAATAAAATGGCAACAACCAACAATTAATACTTTAAGTTTTAAACTGGGCATAAACTAGATTTATTTTTCCCCCTCAATGCATTTCCTAACTATGTGGTCCTCAGAAAGACAAGGAACTTTATTCAGCCTCATTTTCCTCATCTATGGAATGGGTGTAGGAGATCATCATCATTAGAGCTAGCATTTATATAGCATCTGTTGTGTGTGCTGAGTGCTTTATAAATATTGTTTCATTTGATCTTTACAACAACTTTGGGAGCTAGGGGCCATTATTATCCCCCCATTTTTATAGATAAAGAAACTGAGGCAAAATGGAGGTTAACTGAACAGTCCAGGTTCACACAACTGGTAAGTGGCTAAGGTCAGGTCTTCCTGAACCTGGCCCAGGACTCTATCCACTGCACCTTCTTGCTGCCTTTGTCCTCCCCATTGTCACCATCACTGACCAAGAGATTAAGCAAGGAGGCGGAAATTACTTATGAGACGCATCACCACAGGACGCAAACATTTAGCACTTACTGGATACCCAGTAAGACTCAAGGTGTTGGCTCATCTATCTTTCATGGAATGGTAGAAGAGAAATCCCTCTATTCCAAATGCAGGCTTCAAAGCATCCTGGAGAATGCTAACAATAAATACGTGAGCTCTACGAGCTGGGAGCCCCCAGTAGGGCACTGATCCACAAAAACCCGAGAGCAGCACTTTTGCTCTTCTTTGCTCTTCTGTCTTTTGTTTTTTCACCTTTTCTTGCTGCCTTAGTATCCATTCTAAGACAGAAGAGCAGCAGGAGTTAGACAATCCAGGCTTAAAGGACTTGCCCAGGGTCCCATAGCCAGGAAGTGTCTGAGGTCAGGCTGGACCCCACTCCCCTGATTTCAGCCTTGGTGCTCTGTCCATTGTGCTGCTTAGCTGCCCCTGTGGCACTCTGGCAAATATTCGCCATCTCTAGCTTCTATGAAGCTAATATCTATCCCAATTCAGAGACCTGGAAGAAGAAACATAAACCACACGGGGCGAGGGTCAGGGTTCCAGGTCCTCTCCATCATCCTGTCTGCTTCTGGAGCTGTCACAAGAACGCCATCAGGGAGTCTAAGGAAGATGGACCAGCACCCTCATTCTCTTGTTCAGCTGCAGGAAGTCACCATGGTGTCCACCAGTGCAGAGGATGATGGCTGGACAGAGATTTGTCCTTCAGCTTTCTCTGCCTTAGCTCCACCCAAGAAGAAGAAGAGAAAGGTGTTTCTACACTAAACACCATTACATAAACAGGTCCATAGCACTATGTATAAAGTCTACAAGCATTCTCCCCACATTATCGGATTCAAATCTCACAACAATTCTCAGGAGTAGGCACCAGAGGCAGGATGGTCTCTATTTCACAGATCAGGAAACTGAGGTTGAGAGAAGTTACATGACTTGTCCAGGATCCTACATCTAGTCAATGTCAGGGTAGGATTCGAAGCTGAGGCTTCTGCCTCTGAACATGGAACTCTATTCATTCAAACTGTCTGCCTTACGAGATGGCTGGGAGAAAGAAGGGTGCCTCTTGGAGGCTTGGGGCAATCAGAGTCAGCAGGGAAGGCTCCATGGAAAAGGTGATGCTTGAGCTAAGCCTTGAAGGATGAGAGGGAGTCTATGAGATGGGCATGAAGAGAGGGCGGACCCCAAAATGGTGGATGGTCAGTGCAAAGGTGTGGTGACTGGAGATGGCGTGCACGACAAGAAGAAAGAAGGCTGGATTCCAGAGGGCAGGAGGAGAAGGAATGTCCAATGACACTGGAAATACTGATTATTTTCTTCATCTTAAACCATCCTAACAATGGACTTGACCAAATTGGGTTATTATTTATTTTATTTGGGTTAGTTTTGAACCCAGGTTCTCTGACATCAAAGCCCCAGTGATTTCTACTGTACAAGGACACCTGGCTTGCTTCATGGGTTTGCTTTTATTTAAATGTAGTTTTGGCCCTGAATGAAAAATTAGTAACACATCATCATCATCATTATTACAAGCAGAGGTTCTTTGGTCAGAAGAAAGACCACCAGAGAGGCAGGAGTCTTGGGGATTTTCTTTTTTCTTCTGAATTGTGAGAGAGCTGGAACAAATATCCTGACTTGCTGCTTACTTCTCAGCCTACCACCTTCCCATGGCTCACTATGTAGGGAAGGCCACCTCAGCTGGGTGGTATAGTGGTTAGAGCAACAGACTTGGATTCATTAAGACCCAAACTCAGATCTGGCCTCAAATACTTCTTTACTCAATGTGTGACCCTGGGCAAGTCACTTACCCTCTGTTTGCCTCAGTTTCTTTAGCTATAAAGTGAGTATAATAATAGCATCTCTTTCCCAGAATTATTGTGAGGATCAAATGAGGTAATATTTGTAAAACTCACTTAGCATAGTGCCTGGAACATAGGAGGAGTTATGTAAATTCTAGCTATTATTTCAAGGCTCTATTGCAGTGCCATTTTTCTAAAACTTTATCTTCCACCTTGGACTCAATATTATATATTGGTTCCAAGGCAGAAGAGTGGTGAGGGCTAGGCCGTGGGGTTAAGTGACTTTCCCAGGCTCATGAAGCTAGGAAGTATCTGAGGCCAGATTTGAATTCAGGAGCTCCTTCCAGTCTCTAGGCCTGGCTCGCCATCCACAGAGCCTAACTGCTGTCTGCAGCTCCCTCTTTTCCTGCAGGTGTTTCTTTCTCCATCTCCCTCTCTGCTGTTACAGGGCCTTTGCAAATCCATCCCCCATTAACTCGGGCTGCTTTGGACGTGCCTTGGCAAGACAAATTGACCAAATGGGAAATAGATAACAAAACAGGCCCCTTTTGTAAAGACACATTAAATAGTTCACGAAAGAGCTGCCTGTAGAAAGAGATAAAGCACAGAGCAGACAGACAGACACTCATAGGACAAGGAGCCCCGATGCAGCAGAATCCGATTTTCCCAAGGAGAGAAAAAGAGCATCAAAGCAAAAGAAATCCTTCAGAGGAGGGTATTGTTAGGGAACATTCACACAAAATATTAAAATGCCAACAAACAGGAGAATGTGAAATGCCTGCTCGGTCCTGGCCGCTGGAGAAACAAAGACTCAAAAGAAAATGGTGCCTGCCCTCAAGATGCTTGTGCTCTAATAGAGTAGAAAGTCCACTCAAATATAAAGTATGAAATAATGTGAGAAAGGGAAGACCACACGAGTGATCAGCGCAGAAAATGTCAGCCCTTTACATGCAAGAGGCTAAGTTATTTTGGAAAAGAAGCTGACATGAATAAGTAAACCTAGAAGTAGTTCCTGAGACTTAAATTTTTCTTTTCTTGGAGGAGCAGGAGAGAAGAAGAGAACTCCAGAGGGAGGGAGGGACAGACAGACAGAAAGGCAGACAGAGACAGAGAAAGAGAGACCGACAGGCAGGCAGGGACAGAGAGACAGAGACAAAAAGAGTTAAAGAAACAGAGACAGATAGAGAAAGAGACAGAGACCGACAGAGACAGAGTGATAGAGACAGAGACAGATTCAGAGACAGAAAGACAAACAACTGAAGAGAGAGAGAGACTGAGACAGAGACAGAGAGAGAGAGACAGAGAGACAGAGAAACAAATGGAGACAGAGACAGAGTGATAAAGTGAGAGACAGACAGACAGAGACATTCAGACAGCAGACAGACAAACAACTGGAGAGAGAGAGAGAGAGAGAAACAGAGAGAGAGAGAGAGAGAGAGAGAGAGAGAGAGGGAGAGAGAGAGAGAATGCTTATGGAGTTCAAGACCTTAAAAGGTATCTTTGAGGGGAGAGCCTTAGAAGCCACAGTGCTTTCCAGAGACTTCAAAGAAACCATGATGTCTTCCAGGACTTTCCCTCATGAGTACCCTTTTTATTGCTGTCCAAGGCTGATCTTTGCTCCTACTTTAAAAGTCAAATATTTCCAGTTTCGTAAAAAGGCTCCTTCTGTGGCTTCGGCCCCAAGTCTTCCAAGTTAAATGGGGTCAGGGTAGGTTTGGGTCTCCACCTGGAGGTCTGCCCAGGCTGCCCACCTGGTATGAATGGCGCGGCTGCCCCAGATCTGGGTTGTTTAGGGATGTGGGATGTGTAAATAGAAATTCTGTAATAGCCCTGAGGCGGCACTTTGTCCAAAAAACGTTTTCCTGGTAGCCTTTGGAGCAGGTCATGCCTATTTCTCAGACAAGGTCCAGAGAGTGACCCCCTCCCATCAGGCCACCAACCCTTTCCATCTGCTCTCTAAGTGAAACCTGACGAAGCTCCTAGAGGAATTCTTCATGGGGGGGAGAGGGGGAGTGTGATTGACCCCTCCCCAAAAAGAGTCTCTAAAGAGATTTTATGAAGTTCATGAACTCGGGTGCAGGGAAATGCCATCCTTCTTTTCTTTCACCTCTAAAGTAAATGGAGTTTTTCCGTCAATTATCAAAACAAACAACAACAAACGATGATGGTGAGAAGGGTCCGAGGGGCTCAGCTGACAGCTGAAGGGGTCCAGGGCACAAAACATTTCAGAACGTCTTCCCTTCTGCTTTTTTTTTCCTTCTAAGCATCCCCATTGCTTAGCAAACTGAATGTACTTAAGAAATTTTCTCTGGCTGATCTGTTCATGTGGACTGTGATCGCATATCTAGTACTCTTCCCATGACATAATGTTTGGACACTGACTAGTTGTGAGACCCTGGACAAGTCACTTAATCCTGTTTGCTGCAGAACCCTCATCGATAATGAGATGGAGAAGGAAATGGCGAACCACTACAATATTTTGTCAAGAAAACCCCAAATTCGGTTACAGAGGGTTGGACATGACTGAACCGACTGACAACCCACGGTGTTGTCCCTCCAGATGTGAATAAGTTACAGAACAAAGAAACAGTTAAAAACCTGTCTTGAACTAGAGATCTACTAAATAGGGACACAGATAAGGGGCTACAGGAAGTAATGAAATGGATGGAAGGCTGGCCTTGGGGACTTGGGTTCGAGTCCTGATTCAGATACACACTGGCTGTGCGACTACGGGGACATGGTTTAAAGCACCCTAAGCTCTCAAACAACTCTCTAAGACCCTCAATTATAGGGGAATGGCAGATGTGTGTTGGTGGAGGGAGTTTACAGACCCCCACATTAATGAAGTTACATTTGCAAAATGAGAAGAAACAGAAAATGATAGAGGCAACATAGCACAATAGAAATATTGGATTTAAAGCAGAAGGAAGGGAACAAACATTTATTAAATACTTCTGTGTTCTATAAGATTTAAATTTAAGAGACTGGCTGTGGATGAAAAATTTTATTAAATTATAAGAAGTAGGAGGGGGAAAAATAGGGGAAAAGAAGATACTTAGCTGGCTAATCTCTGGTTGCCATTTTGGGCCTCCCCACTATGCTGGCCACGGATCCAGTCAACATCATCAGCAGGCAGGCCAAGACCCCACTTCCTCCTTGTCCCACCTTTATCCAGTCCTTTCTCCACCCACTAACTCTCCGGTCACATCTCTGGAGCCAAGCAGAGTTTCCAATTTGCCTGGGCCGCCCAGGGGGCAGTACGTGGGAAATCTCTCCGCTGTCTCAAGATATTCTTGGCTAATTTGCTCCATTTTTCTGGCTGTTGTTTTGCCCTCCTGACTAAATTTATCCAATGATTTTCCTCACACAGTCTTCGCTTCGGACCCAAGATCAAACTCACGCCAGGTACTCAGAGTCAAAAAGGGGAAACAGATAAATTCCTTTTTCACTATTCAAGGCACTGTGCTAAACCCTGTACAAACATCAACTCATTTATCCTCACAATAGACCCAGGAGGTATTATTATGCCCATTTTACAGTTAAGGTCACTGAGGAAATCCAAGGCTAAGCCACGGCGCAGGACCTCATAGCTAGGAAGTATCTAAGATCAGATTGGAGCTCGGGTCTCCCTGCCTCCAGGCTCAGCTCTCTATACTCTCTGTGCTCCCCAGCTACCTCCAGAGCTCGGGTTCGAGTCCCACTTCTGTTAATTTCCTCCCAGTGTGACCTCTAGTGAGTTAATTCCCTTGAAAGAGTGTTTCGGAGTGAAAAAAAAAATCTGGTGGCAAAGGCTCAAGTTCAGGCTCCTCTTCTGAATTTACTGCTTCTGTGACAACCTGCAAAGCCTCAGCCCTTCGGTGGCCCAGCGGACGCCTCTCTGAATGAGGAGGATCCCAGCCACAGAACCCGTTCGGAGGAGACGCCGAGGCTCGAGCACCGCACTGGGATGACCTTTGAAAAACGCCGTCTATGTTTCAGCCCTTTTATTATTATTATTATTATTATTATTATTATTATTATTATTATTATTATTATTATTATTATTATTATTATTATTATTATTATTATTATTATTATTATTATTATTATTATTATTATTATTATTATTATTATTATTATTATTATTATTATTATTATTATTATTATTATTATTATTATTATTATTATTATTATTATTATTATTATTATTATTATTATTATTATTATTATTATTATTATTATTATTATTATTATTATTATTATTATTATTATTATTATTATNTCTTTCTTTCTTTCTTTCTTTCTTTCTTTCTTTCTTTCT
This sequence comes from Gracilinanus agilis, assembly GCF_016433145.1. Classification (NCBI taxonomy): domain Eukaryota; kingdom Metazoa; phylum Chordata; class Mammalia; order Didelphimorphia; family Didelphidae; genus Gracilinanus; species Gracilinanus agilis. The sequence continues at coordinate 645,498,872 of NC_058132.1, read as the reverse complement.
TTCTTTCTTTCTTTCTTTCTTTCTTTCTCTTTCTTTTTTTCTTTCTTTCTTTCCCTTCCCTTCCCTTCCCTTCCCTCTTGGAGTCAATACTATGTATTGACTCCAAGGCAGAAGAGTGGTAAGGGCAATCACTGGGGGTCAAGTGACTTGCCCAGGGTCACACAGCTGGGAAGTATCTGAGGCCAGACTTGAACCTGGGACCTTCAGTCTCTAGGCCTGGCTCTCCATCCACTGAGCTACCCATCCACCCCTGAATTATCTTTTTATTTGATTTCCCCACATCATAAATGACTAGATGGAACTGGAAAGAGGCAACGTGCTCCTAATGAGATTCATCTTCAAGAAACTTTTTAAATGAATTTTGCTAAATCAAGTTATATTTTTGAATTAGTGTCAACATTTACTATTAAAAGGCATTTCAGAAAATCATATCATAAAGCCAAAATGGATCTTATTATGAAAATAATCACTTCCTAAATGGCTCATTGGGAAGATTAGCTTGCCAATATGTTAGCATTCCCTAAAGCGGGACACGTCTGTAGCATAGAGGGTGAATGATAACTGAACTGCTCTTCAAGGACACGCAGAATCATAGCGTCTTGGTTGGAACTGACCTCAGAGGCTCTCTAGTTCAACTCCTGGCCATTCTGGATAAAGAAGGATAGACGTACATACAAGGTTTTTGCAACTTTTAGGGACGGACTATCATCAGGCGAAGACAACATTGTTTCCAATGTCTCTCTCCAAGGAGGGAAGTTCTCAGCAAAATCCCCAAGTGACCAGCCAGGCTCAGCCTGAAGACCTCCAATGGTGAGAAAATTCCCTACATCTTGAAACAATCCATTTCATCCTGGACGGCTCAGATTGTTAGCAAGTTTGTTAACATTTGTTTTCCATATATGGGTCTCAAACCAGGCTCTAGTCAACTCTCGGCCATGCATGATTCCTAGTTGTCTCCAGGGTCAAGAAGAGTAAATCCCTTCCCCCTCCCACTTGGCAGCCTTTTCAACACTGAAATCAGTGATAATGTTCCATAGTATCTAGCCTAAAAATACCCACTTCCATCAACGGACCCTTGGAGAAAATAAAAAGGTTGAAGCCCTACGGACAATCTCACTAACCTTTATGAGTTGATATTAATTCTTTTACACATTAGTGATCTCCAGGATTTCCTTAATGTGGGCATCACCTGGAACGTAAACTTTCTCTAAGTTCCTTCTATAATTTTCTATTAGTAACTAGCTAGAGAATGGCCTAGAATTTTGATCAATTGTTTCAGTCGAGTCCAGTTCTGATCCCATTTGGAGTTATCGTGGCAGAGATATGAGAGTGCTGTGTCATTTCCTTCTCCAGCTCATTTTATAATTGGGGAAACTGAGGCAAACACAGTTAAGTGACTTTCCCAAGGTCACAAAGCTATTAAGTATTTGGAATACGGAGACCTAAGTGACTTGCCCAGAGTCATACAGCAAATAACTATGGAGAACAGTGAGAGTTAAGTAACTTGCCCGGGTTTATACAGTTACTATGAAGCTGGACTTGGACCAGGTCATTCTCATCCTTTAATAGGATGCTGAATATTTTGAAGATTCATCTTTGGTTAAGCATTTAAGCCTTGCCAAGTTCCAGGCACTGGGCAAAAGCAACCCTTGCTCTCAAGAAGCTTATATTTTATTAAGGAAAAACTATTTCAGTCTCCTTTGAAAAGGCACCAGAGAAATGTGAATTCAGTCAGTTAACTGAGAAAATGGGGGTGGGGGCATATGGATGGAGGGGGAAGGACATACTTTCTTGGTTCTAGTTTTCCTGCTTTTCCAATCGAGTCAGAAATCCCTTCATAAATCTTAGTTATGCAGGCGTCTCCTTAAGGCACCTTCATGATTGCCTCTTTCTATATATTTATTGAATATGTAGCGCTGTATACCTACTAACCGTGCCAAAAAAGGAAAATAAGAGCAAGTCAGACACTAAGCCACAAATTCCCTGCCTGCCACATTTTGTGCTTGGCTCTGCTTTTTAAAGTTCAGAAAATCACAAAAAACTCATTGGCCTTTACGTGCCGTACCAACATAGCATCCTCTGCTTGGCATTTCCAGCCCTTCCCAACCGGGCTCCTTCCAACGTGTCTAGTCATTTGACAATTTACTCATAAATCCAAACTCTTTGATCCTGCCGTAGTGGCCTACTTGCCATTATACACATGCATCTCTCCATGCCAACTCTGTCCTCCAATGACTGTCCCCCCTAGGAACTGTCCCCCAAGCTTACAGTGATCTCCCTCTTCCTCTCTACCTCAAGGCTTGCTGGCTTTATTTCCAGACTCAGAGACAATCCCACCTGGGGAAGGCCACCCTTTTGTAGTCTTTGCAGAAGCCAGCGTCTTCCCTCCTGAGATCACTTTCCATCTCCACTGGAGGCATCTTCTATGGACCTTGAGCTATTTTCATACTGTCTCCTCACTGGAAGGTGAGCTCTTTAAGGGGAGGGATTAGCAGATAGCAAGGACTGAATAAATGCTTGTACACTGATTTGGAGAAGAAAATGGCCAGTTATGCAATATCTTTGCCAAGAAAACCCCAAATGTTGGACACGAGTGAAAAGACTGAACAACAACAAGATTGATTGCAGTTCTGTGAATTTTTTAGGGAGGGGGCAGTGATATTACTACTAGCACACTGATAGAATGGTACTTATTATGTGCATTCCGGACCTCCTTCCTCATTTCTTGCTTCCCATCCGTGCGTATAGCTAACTGACATTTCTTTCTCTTCTCCCCATTTTTCAATCTGCCCTTATGATGCCTCTGCTGCGTGTGCCACAATGTATTTAGTAACTCCCTAACGTTGACCATGTGGTTCCTTTTCCTTTTTTTTTTTTTTTTTTAACTTTTTAGAAATACAACCACTAGAGCATTTTGATCGGGATATTTTTTTTTTTAATTTTTAAACCCTTAACTTCTGTGTATTGACTTATAGGTGGAAGAGTGGTAAGGGTAGGCAATGGGGGTCAAGTGACTTGCCCAGGGTCACACAGCTGGGAAGTGGCTGAGGCTGGATTTGAACCTAGGACCTCCTGTCTCTAGGCCTGACTCTCACTCCACTGAGCTACCCAGCTGCCCGGGATATTTTGTTTTGTTTTGTTCTTCTTTTAATAATATTTTCAGAGTATAACCATAGTAGTAGGAGTGCCAAAGTGAATGAACAAACAGCCAGATTGTTTGAAGAAGCAATTTACAGTTCCACCACGGGTGTTAAAATTTTCTTTTTTTCCTACTAAGTTAGCAATGACATTTTTTTAGTTGCAATCCCCTTTGATGGAGTTTATTTAATGTGTACTCTGATTATTAGAATGTTCTGAGAGTTTCTCAGGTAGTTGTGATACGTATCTATTTCCTTCTTCAAAAATGTTTCTTTCATATCTTTTGGCCATCATCCATTGAAGAATCAGCCTTGCCCATGTCATTTTTGTGTCAGCTCCCCAGTGATTTTGGTTGTTATCTTTCTACAAGTATATTTACCATCAATATTTTTCACGATCTACTTCTTAACTTAAAAAAAGTGCTTCATTTTTGTTTTTTTGTTTGTCCCAAACTGTACCAATTTTACCTAGCAAATACAGGCTAATTGTTTTCTATACTTTCTTCCATTTGCCCAATTGATATGAATCTTTGTTTACAAAAGTGAAAGCTATTTTTATTGTAATTTTCTTATGACCTACTTTTCAAATAATTAATTCATTAATCCAGCTGATATTTTTGTTTAATTTTTTTTATATAGTACATGGTATAAGATGTAGCTCTATTCCACTCATTCTTCCCAATAGCTTTTTTTTTTTTTAAATCCTTGTACTTCGGTGTATTGTCTCATAGGTGGAAGATTGGTAAGGGTGGGCAATGGGGGTCAAGTGACTTGCCCAGGGTCACACAGCTGGGTAGTGGCTGAGGCTGGATTTGAACCTAGGACCTCCTGTCTCTAGGCCTGACTCTCACTCCACTGAGCTACCCAGCTGCCCCTCAATAGCTTTTTTTTAAAACATCGAATGAAGATTCTTTTCCCTAATGTATGTTTTTATCTTAAGTATAACCAAATAGAGATCAATTCTGTTCTAAGTGCTAAGTCTGAGTTGTCTCCACTAGTTTGGTCCTCTTTGCCTTTTTAAAAAATGTAATTCCCAATGATTTTTACCATGATCGCTTGATAGTGCGGGTTCAAATATGTCAGCACAAAAAAATCCCATTATCATAATTTCTCTTGATATTCTTGAATTAATTAATTTGAGTCATCCTGACTTTTTCCCCCCTGTATTAACCCAAGCCACATACATGGCAGAATACCCCAATTTAGTCATTCCTTATTTCTCTTTTAAAAAAAAGAGTTTGGTCTTTGGCTTCCTATGGATTTTGGTCATTTCCTAGGAGGTTAATGCTCAAATCTGTGCTATATCTTATATTGTGAACTTTCTCTTTTCATCAATGTCTCTTGGTTTACTTTAGTAATGAACAGAAAAAATGATGATCATAATGGCTTTGGATTCTATTTCTTCATCTTGCTAAAGTTATTTCTTTTTATTTGTTTATTTATTCACATATTGATTGAATTATTCTCTGGGATTGGACCTTTGAATTATTTGGTGTAAGAGATGCCTATTACATGTCCTCCTCCACCAATGTGGCTCATCAACCATTCACCAGCCCACAGTCTAAGAGAGATGCCAGGGACCCTGGGAGGCCAATAACTTGCCAAGGGTGAGACACATTCAGGATGATTCAAAGGCAGGATTTAACTCATGTCTTCCTGACTCAGAGTCTGGTTCTCATTCTACTCTCTCACATTCCTTTTCAAAGACTATTCATCATCACCATTTTTTAACCCTTACCTTCCATCTTAGAATCAATACGAAGCATCAGTTCCAAGGTCGAAGATGGTAAGGGCTAGGCAACTGGGGTCAAGTGACTTGTCTTACCAGCCAGGAAGTATCCAAGGCCAGATTTGAACCTAGGGCCCCTTGCCTCTTGGCCTTGCTCTCAATCCACTGAGCCACCCAGCTTCTCCCTCCATTTTTTTTAAATTGAATTTCCTAGGATCTATGTAGTGTGAATATGAGAAGGTAATATGAGGTGTTGGATAGGGTGCTGCTCTTGGAGTGAGGAAAACCAGAGTTCAAATTCTACCCTATAGCCTGCTAATAATGTAAGTTCCTTAACTGTTCACTGTTTCAGTGTCCTTAGCTATAAAATGGGGATGGAAGCATTTAGAGAGTGGTGAAGATCCAATAAGATCAATCAAAGTCATATATAGGCATGTGAAAAAGTGCTCTAAAGCACTACTGATTGGAGAAATGCTAACCAAACAATTCTGAGATATCTTCTCACACCTAGCAGATTGACCAAAATGATAAAAGAGCAAAACGATAAATGTTGGAGGGGATGTAGCAAAAATGGGGGCACTGATACACTGTTGGTGGAACTGCGAGCTGATGCAACCATTTTGGATAACAATTTGGAATTATTTCTGGTGAGTTATTAAACTATGTGTATATACCCTTCTGTTTCCCTAGGAGATCAGGGAAAAAAGAAAAGAACTTATATGTTCCAAGATATTCATGGCAGCTCTCTCTGTGGTAGCAAGGAATTGGCAATTGAGAGAATGTTCACCAACTGGGGAATGGCTGGGCAAATTATGGCATATGACTATGATGGCATATTATTGTGGTATAAGATACAATGAGCCAGTTAAAAAAATCATGGAAAATCTATGTGAAGTGATGAAGAGAAAAATGAGTAGAGCCAAGAGGATATTATATACAGCTACAGAAATCATATTTAAAGAATAACTTGTGACCATCCACCTCCACAGAATGAAATGAAAAATAGAAACATGGAATATACAATTTTTATACCAGTATCTGTTTGTTGGGTGACACCTTCTATAGTGCAGGGAGGGGAGAGAAGTTTCAGGTACTTGGGAATAAATTCTAGTCAATAAATAAATTTTTAAAAAGATTTCATGAGATATTGCAAGTTAAGCACTCTACCGTCCTTATGACAACTGAAACATTAGCTCTTTCCATACAATCTCCTCTCCTACCCAGTCCCAGTTGGCCCAATTATCCCCTTGACTCATTTTGTTCCCAATGCTCAAGTTTGAATTTATTTGTCATGCTTTATTACTCAAGTTAGTGCTTCTCTAGTGATGCTGAACTACATGAACAATGGTGGTCAATAGTGTCCTTCATGTCCCTCTTGAACTCAAATGGCCTTTGAGGTTTGGGGAGTGCAGCAGCATTTGGAGCATGGCTCCTCAGAGAAAGACCACCTGCTGTTTCACTGTGTTAGAGTACTTGCCCTGAAAGGGGTTCCTCTAGCACAGCCTCCTCATCATCCATCAATGGAAGGCCATTTGGACCATAGTGAAGTGAATGTCTATCACATTTTCAGAGAATGCAGAGCTGGGAGGGACAGCTAACAAGGTGGAAGACAATCAAGACCCAAAGGGTAAACCCAAGGAAGGAAGGTAGTGAAGTGGATGGAGCAGTAGACTGTTGATGTTCAGTCCTTTCCATCGCATCTGACTTTCTGTGACCCCATTTGGGGCCTTCTTGGCAAAGATGTTGGTTTTCCATGTCCTTCTCCAGCTCATTTTACAGATGAAGAAACTGAGGAAAACAAAGTTAAGTAATCTGTCTAGAGGCACATAGCCAATAAAGGTCTAAAGCCAGATCTGAACCTAATTCTCTCTGACTTGCTGACTTCCTAAGACTGGTGTTCTATTCACTGTACCACCTAGTAGTCAGCGATTCTGCAAGATCTGAGTACAAATCCTGCCTCAGGTGGTTAGTAGCTATGTAAGACACTTGCTCTCTGCCTATCTTAGTTCTTCCTTCTGAAAAATGGGAATACTAATAGCCCCTACCTCCCGAGGATGGTGAGAGGATCAGAGGAGAGAGGCAGAAAATGCTTTGAAAATTTGAAAACATCATAGAAATGCAAGCTTGGATTATTGCTGTTCTGTCAAAGGTTGAGCATGATGGAACCAGTCTGATGAGATGCAATCTAAGAGTCATATCGAAGCCTTTACCCGTAGCCTCACAGAATCAAATAAGAAAGCGAAATGGGCAGGCACAGCCCAAGGGGACGACAGATGATGTGGGGAAAAATGTGAAGGCTTTTGCCATCTCGAATTGGAACATCACAGGGTGTTCCTGGGTCACCACTGTGGCCACAGGGGACAATATGGAGGCTCAGGCTACTGAGGGAAAGAAGGGACAGACAGATGGGCTTACGGTACCTGCCCTGACCAGATTGGTGGACTCTCAACATCCTTTAGGAGGCTAATATTTCAGCTCATTTTGTCATTTGTTAAACCCTCAAAAAGTCTTGTCTTTCAGTTTGTAAGAGTTCTCCACATCAATGCTATATTTTATTTATTTATTTTTAAGCCTTACCTTCTGCCTTAGAATTAATATCAATTCTGCTAATTCTAAGGCAGAAGAGCAGTAAGGACTAGGTAATTGGGGTGACTTGCCCAGGGTCACACAGCGAGGAAGTGTCTGAGGCCAAATTTGAACCCAAGATATCCTGTCCCTAGGCCTGTTCTGTCCACTGAGGCACCTAGCTGCCCCTCTATCAATGCTATCTTAAAGCATGAGATAATTTCCTCATTTGCCTCTTTCAATACTTTCTAACTGAAATTGTGTTGAATGACCCGGCTGGAGATTGGTACATTCTCGGCCACCCTGTCTCCATCGTAAACCATCTTGGGAGCTTTCCGCATCAGAGGGGCTTCATGTAAGCAACACATTGTGAGCCGGTGTTTTTAATCACCCCCCTCCCCCATCGCCCTGGTGAGGCTTTATTGTTATGATAAAATTCCCAAGATTCATAATGCAATCAATGGGTGTAAATCCAGAAGAAACCTGGGAAGGTCATCTAGTTAGAGAAGGCAACGAGTCCGGAGGGGCTTATGCCACTCTCCATGGTCATAGAGTCATAACGGAGCTAGGAGTCGAACGTAGGTCCTCTGACTTCTCAGTCTGTAACAAGCTGCTTTTGACACTTACATTCAAATTTTAATTGTTAAGTTTGACTCAAACTCTACGGCTCTTTTCAAAAATATATTGGCTTTTTGGAGGTCGTTAAATGGATAGAGTGCTGGCCCTGGAGTGAGGGGGATCTGAGCTCAACTTCGGCATCAGACACACATACACTGAATTATTCTGGACAAGTCACTTAGCCCTGTCTGAAATCAACCTCTGTCCTTAACAAGAAAACACCAAATGAGATCGCTAAGAGTAGGACAGGACTGAAAAATGACGGAACAAAATTAGAACCAGGGCAATCGCCAGAAGAATCAGGATCAAACCCTCTCTAGCAGCCCATCCCAACCCATTAAAAAACAAAACTAAAGCAAACAAAACAAAACAAAAACAACAAAAAAACCTTTCTCTGGAGGGAATGTGACATTACTCATTTCTCTAAAATGAAATCTTTCTTAAACCAGGACATAGCTGCTGAAGCAAATCATCTATTTCATACCATCGATGTTATTTTATAATCAAGGAATACAATTTTACAATTATTTTATCACATTCATATAGCATATGCATATTATAAGAAAACAAACCCCCTTCTTCTAGACAGGATTTTCAGTCTGGTATTGTCCTCTCTCTCCCTGAAGCTGATCTCACAGAGCCCCTTCCTTGTCTTTGTTGAACATTCTTTTACTTATTGACCCTTTCTTCCTCCTCCCCCATTCCCTCATATCCCAGCAGGCTGTGCCATCCATTCAGTGTCTGATCAAAGCATTTCCCTCTGCCAGCTTTTATCTCTCTATTGTCATTTCACTGAGAGGGTAACCACTGGCAAAGCATATTGGTGTATCTCTTGTTCAAGGCACTTTCTTTTAGAAGTTATTCTCTTCCCCAACGTTTCTTTCTGGGATGGAAGGCATTTAAGGATCTCCTGATAATTGTTGCTCTTCCAAGTGAGAGCTGCTCTGCCTTCCCACGGTTCCCCGTCTATCACCCCCAGCTTGGATCCCAAAGCATAATTCCACATCTCTTCCAGAATCTTGTCTGGGGGTGGGGTGGGCATTTACTGTAGGCAGCTGTGGCAGCTCTCCTTGGCCAAGCCTGGTGGGACGATGGCTAAATAGATGGGGGATTATCTAATAGGGTTCTCAGAATGGATGGACTTTGGCTATGTCTATTGCCCGAGGTCCAAATGAAAAATACCATTTTTAGAAGTTATCCAGATGTCTGGTGCATGAGCTACCAAGTATCCAAAAAAGGGATTTGCAATGCTCTTTCTAGAAGGCTACACATTTGTTTGGAGAGGACCTGATATTTGGGCACTATGGAGGTATAGTTCTAATTCTTAGAAAACACTTTTCCCAACTTCTTCTTGAATACTAATTATTGTTAAGAATTCTCCGTGCTTCCCTTTGGATCCACTGATGTGCGTTTTTTTTTCTAGAACTCTTTCTTGTCCATTAAAAAGCTCACAGGTTTCCGCTATATGTTTGCTGTCCTGCCCCACAAAGCCTCAACTTATATCAGAATGCTATATTTATGCCTTAACTTACAGGCAAAAATGCTGCAGTATTGATCACTGAATTATATCCATCAAAAAGGAGGCAAAAGGCCAAGAGCCATCTGTGGACCTGGGGGGATTTGGGACCAGCCCAGTTCTCATACTGGAACATCTTACTCTTACTCGGCTGTTTTCCGAAGCATATGTTGCTAATTAGGGCAATGAGGCTCCCAAGTTTTGCATTTCAATTGTAACGGGTTCATCATGAAGTTATCCAGCACACGCTATAAAACACTCTGAAATGCATTGAATATAATCATTGTGTGGCTCCAGCCAATTGGACCAGCCTAATTTTCCAACTGGTGATCTTGTTTTATTATAGTACTATGGTCATCCTTTCTTTGATTTCCTATCTGTCAGCGTTTCACAAATAAGCTTCTCTTGTTAAACTTCCCTTGTTAAAACTCTTGGGAGTGCTCCTCTCCCTGAGGCCATCCTTGCCATCTCTAAATAAAGAGCAGATCCCTCTCCTTCTTCCCACCTGACTGTGCAATCATCTCAGAGTCTATCTCAGTTTCTGCTTGCTCATATGAACTTCTCATTCTCTTACACTTTTCGAATAACCGATTCCCACCATGTTCCCAGTGACTTGGGGGTGGGGGTGGGAAAGAAAGTAATAGAAACACGATAATATTCTGACTTCCAAGTCAAATCCTATGAAGATAAATCCCCAGGGATTGAGTCAGGCCTTTTGTTGTGAAGGACTCCCATGGGGGCCAACAGCTTTGGAAGGAAATACTCCCTGGTGATTTTTAAATTACAGAGAGCAAATGACTGTCAAAGTTGTTCAAGACCAAAGTTTTAGGCAAAAATTGTGTCATCCTGGAGGTACAGACATCGTGGAACTGAACTTAAGAGAGGCTGGAAACAGAAGATGTAAGTTATACCAAAGAAGGTTGCCCCAGGGACTTCTTTATATTATTTTCTGTGTGTAGAAAGAACTTTTCATCAATGAATACCTTAATCAAGAAAGTTCTAACAATGAGAAAGGAGGGATTCTGCCCCAACTCTTACAAGAAATAGATCCATTTGTCAGTGGATTTCCCTCACAAAACTCAAGGCAGTCAATGCGGACACTGCTTGGCCACATTGGCTTCCATCCTGGAGGTAAGAGGGGGAAGATGTGAACCAAATTGTGGTCACTAAGAATTCACAGAAGGAAAAGATGTTTCAATCACCAAAGAAAGGATGAGCCACAGTAATGTGGGCATCTTTTTAGTTTATTTGTTTGGGTTTGGTGGAGACTAGCTAGTCAGAAGAATTGGCAAAAGCCCACTGGTAGCCATAATCTGCAATTAGAACACGTCCTACCCATTAGAATATAAGCATCTTGAGGGCAAGAGCTATATTTTGCCTCTTTTTGTATCTCCAGAGCTTAGCACAGTGCCTAGGACAAGGAAGGCACTTGATAAATGTTTATTGATTCAATGACTGATTCTTTTAGGAGCTCTTCTAGGAACATGCATTGGCTGCATTGGTGACTTTGGCATCTGCTCTTCTAAGTCTTCCAAGCATTCTACATGCTAGCCTCGGTTTCTATTTCCAGCCTCATCTCCTACTTTTCTACTTTTCCAGACTTATTTCCCATGAGGTCCCTTTATTCTAGCTCAACTCACATTCCTACTACTTCCCCAAAACTGAATCATGCTTTCCAATCTGTCTGTGTTCTTTCCTTTGCTTCAAATCCCCTCACCATCTCTCTCCTTCCAACTCTGCCTATCAGAATTTACTTACCAAAAATTCCTCTGGTGCCTCAGTTGATCCCATCAATTCAAATAGTTAAACAGCCCCATTTTTGCTCACAAAGTTCCTTTTTTTAATATATTGCATGAATGTTATTGCAAATGGCTAAGAATAGTTACTAAAGTCTCAGATCTTGTGATCATGCCAATGACCCAGTCTCAAGCATTTCGATATAAGAGCATTTCAAAGGCATGCCATACAAGCAAATCACTTAAGTATTAGCTTATGTGCTCAAATGAAAATGAAGCCCAAGTGACTGACCAGCCTGGCTTCATCCACCCAGTCTTCACTAGCTGTTGTGAATCCATTCCACAGCTGACACTTCATCACCATTCAACTGGTCTTCCCACATCACATAGGAACTCTGAGATCAGCACATTCACAGAGTTTTATGGAAAAGGTCCATTTGGAAGAATGAGGTTTAGATTAGGTACTCTGGCATGACTAAACCAAAGAGCTAGCTCTGGACAACTCCATTGGACTTTCTTCTTTAAAGTGCTCCAGTCATCACTACCCACCATGCTCAAAGGTAGAAGGCCTGACATGAGTTAACAGTTCTGTGTATTATCTACAACTCTCTGGGTAGGAATGGAGCCAGGAATGGTTCATCATATGTTTTTAAAAATATATTTCCATGAGCTTTTGTTGACACTGAACCTTTTCCACAGTTAATCCTACACTACACAGCTGGGTCCACGTTAACAAGTAAGCTAGATCACGTACTCTTCTAATAGTTACATGACATAAGAGGGAGGATCTCTCAATTTTTTTCAAGGAATAGAGAGAGTTGGGGGAAGGAAAAGGAGAGAGGGGAATTGATTTGGAAACAAAAACCCATTTTTCAGCTGACATTCCATTGATGACTCAGAGGATAACGTGAGAACAGAAAATGGCATTTATTTCCTTGCAAAAAGCTGTTCCTTGAGGATGTGTTAATCACAGATGCTGGAGAAGGAAGAGACCTCATGAGCCACTTCTTTCTTTCTCAAGGCAAGCCAGAATCTGTGCCTTGCTGTTTTCTTCCAATGTATATGCTTCATTTACTGTGCCAAGAATGGGACCAGATGCTTTAAAATTCACATTTTATGAGAAACACTACAGGTTAAAAGTTTTACAGAACCAAGTGACTCTGTGGCCTTCTTTTGTCTGTTTCCTTGCTCTCATATTCCTTTATGGAAGAAATAGCATCCACGAGCTCTGTTAATGGGGGCACCCTCCACCAAACTGCCTTCATATCCTGCTTACAGAGCACTTTCAGACACAATCAAAACATTCCTGAACCTAAGTTAAATTTAATTGCTTGAATGTTGACCATGAACCTAGGGAGGTGCTGGGTCCTGGGGATACATGGTAATGTATCATTCTTTGGTGTCTAGGAGCTTTGGTTCTCTGGGGCAGGATGATGGATATTTACATAAAATAAAACACCAGTTGATGAAAAAAGGGGAAGATCTGAGGAATTCCAGGAAAGCTTCCATATGAGTATGAGTGAACACTTTCCATTGTGTGGGATTGGGGAAGCCTCCCTGGAGAAGAAGGTATTTGGTTTGGAAGAGAAGAATTCTGAAAGACACAGATGAAGAAGAGAGGGTCTTCCAAGCACAGAGATGATCTGAGTGGACATATCTTGGCAGCAGGTGGCCTGTTAACTTGAGGGAACCTACTCATCTGGTCTGGTTGGAACAAAGAGTGAATGACTGAGGATCACTCAAAAAACACCTGGGAAATTAGGGCACAGCCCATAAAGTTCCACTTTCTCCCAGGAAAACAAATTGGAAAGTTACTGGGTTTAGAGAAAGGACATGGAGGAGAAATTCTGAGAAATGAACTGATCCAAATGTTCTTGTAAAAACCATCCTAGTAATAAATGTCAATATTATCCTCAGAGAGTTACACGATCAACTACAATTAGTTCCAATATGGATTAGTTCAAATAATGGATCTTCTAAAGTTGTCATATCTATATTCACATTCATACTATTCTAGATGATAATCTTCCAAAATATGGTAATAGATTCCAGCCCAATGGAAATGCACGTGGGAATTTGAATGCTGCAGCCATTTCAAAGGATTCATGATTCCTACTCATCGACAGCTGGCTATACTCACCAACCAACAGTGGTCACTACATATTAAAGACCATCCTATCGATTTCCTTCCAGGATATCACCAACTAAAGCAGCACACATCTGTGTGTGCCGAGAACTCCTGCCATGGTGCCCAGTGTCATAAAGGGAGTAATGCAGCCACAGGTTCCAGAGACATTCTTCTTCTGATCAGAAGATTACGAGACCATCAAGTATCAAGAAAGGAACCACTAACAGCAACCTCTTTAACTGCATGAATAGATTAATTAAAAGAATTTCCAAATTCCTTGTGCAAGGAATTGTGTCCTGGGGATACCACAATAGCCCAGACAAGGTCTGCCTTACATTCTATGGGGCAGAAATGGCCAGAGAATAGAGTTAATGTCGGGGAAGTAACAAAGTAGAAGGAACTGCAAGGTAGTTGGTTGATATGCCCTTTCCAAAAGCCGAGGTAGCGCTGATTTGGTGACCTGAAGAAGGAGTTTCCTAGGGTTTGCGATGTCAATCTGGAGTTGACTTCCTACTCTATCATGTTATTTCTTTGAAGCTATACATACAAGACCAAGAGAGACCATCAAATAAGCATTTTGTATCCAAATAGTTTTCTGGAGGTGAGGGTCCCTGGCTCACAGAGGCTTTACCAAGGAAGCATCAACTGGGGTCCCTCCCAAGCTGGGGAAGATCATCTGAGGACCAGACTGAGTTCAGTTCAGAGAGACTCAGCATCAGGTTGGCTGGAGATGGTAAATATTTCTGCTCCAATGACCATTGAAGACAAGCTTCTAAGTGAGATCCAGCTATGGTTGTCTTTGTGGAAAGGTTGAAATCTGTGAACCCTGTAGGACAAGAGAAGACGAGGTCCAAGATGGAGCTAGTCATTTCCTCAAGCTCTCTGGTAGACTCTTTGCCTGACTCCAGGGGCTTTCCTTTGAGGATCTGACATCATATCACCCCAGAAGATGAAATGAAGCTGTGGATCGCCTTCTCACCCTTCTCTGATATGTAACAGCCCAAGGAGTCAGACCTCCCAGGATGCCAGTGGGCATCATGGCAGAAATTCTCCACATACACAAATGGAGATCACAAGCCCACCTGAGTCAGCCTCCCATCATAGTAATATTTCACAACTGCTGGGAAAGATTCCAGGGAAAATTCTGACTATCTGGGACAGGACTATTTCCAAAGCACTCACATCATTTTATTGGTTCTATAAACTGGGATGTGGTTCAGTCAGTGCTAGAGGAGAGAGGTCACTTCAGGATGGCTGCCGAGAGTGCCAGAGTGCTGTTACAGAATCTTCCACCTGGACCATCACACTGGAAAATGGGACACTCATTCCATTGCCGTCAAGAAAAAAATTCTGTGTGTCATCCTTTTAGAAGAGGACGAGACTGATTGTTCTTGCCATAAAGAGATGGCAGAAAACAAAAGGGGACTTCTTTGGTGGTGACATGGTATCACGGCTGCCATCTTCTCCATCGGGGGCACAGGGACTTTGGAATTGGCTTCCCATTGATGGGTGGTGATGACTCACCTGTACTAGTTCATTTCAGCCTCGATTATTTTGAGTGGCCCAAAAAGGTACAAATAGCCAGAGTCAAGGGTGCAATCTGTGATTAGAGAATGGAGTGTTTCTCTGCTTTTGTTTTCATTTTCTGTCCAAAATGAGTAGGCCAGATAGTAACAACAACTCTCCAGTGAGGTCTTAATGATTTGGGGACAGAACTGACCTAACCTGGATGTTAGAGCACGAGCTAAAGTTCTATAGACCTCGAGTGGGACTCCTCCTAGGGTAGCTTTGCCAACCCATTTTTACCCAAGTTTCATCATTAATACTAAGGGTCCGAGATTCTCTGTGTGTGTGTGTGTGTGTGTGTGTGTGTGTGTGTGTGTGTGTGTGTGTGCTTAACCACAGTATTATGTATTTATAACCAGAAAGGACATTAGAGACCATCTACCCCAACCTTATAATACAAATAAAGAAACTGAAGCTTAAATGACTTTCCCAAGGTCACACAGGCTAATAACTTTGTGATGCAGTATCTTTGTCCCCTCAACAAGGTCTCAGTGGTCATGACTATACTCTATCTAGTCAAGAGCTCATAAGATTGACTAGTCAGAGCTCCTCTGGACACTCCCCTCCCCAATAGACAATTGAGGTCTTAAATGAGTCTTGTTGTTCATCTGGTCCACCAACACCTCCATTTTATAAATGAGGAAACTGAAGCCCAGAAGGTTCAAGAGGCATACCAGATCCCCTGGGTAGTGAATATCTGAGCAAGAATATCCCCTCAGTTCCTTTGACCCCAAATCCAGAACTCTTTCCATTTCTCTCTTCTTTCATCACTCCTAAGAATTCACCCAGAAATCAAATTAATCCTGGGTGCAGTTTTCCTGCTTGCAAAAAATCAAAATCTCAGAGCAAAGCAGACTCTGAGACAAGCCATCTGGTTCTCACTAAGTTCAATTATACCCTACAAACATGGCCTTGAGCCAGGAACTCTTTGAGTTTCCTTGTCTGACCTGCAAGGGTTGAGAGAGTCATTATCTCCTCAGCATCTCACATAGCCCCAGACCTGGGCCACTACGATCCAGCGAAGGCCTGCTTCTTTTTACTCAAGAAATAAAATTAAATCATTTCTCCTAATTGCTTTTATATGACTTTAAATGCCCAAAGGGATCAGGAAAGGAACAGGCAGATTTCCCTATTGGCTCCCACGATCATTTTTAATTTCTAAACCTAAAATGAGAGTGTAACCAGAACACAGAAATCCATGGCCACAGGAAGTTCAAGATTTTGAAAGTTCTCCACATATTAAAAAAAGGCATTATTTCAACTTTATTTCCTTACTCTTTTAACATTTTTATATATTGCAACACTATTAGAAAGGGAGATTCTTGCCTTGCACACAGGCATCCACACTGAGCTATCCAGCGTCCACTCAGGGTGGGCACGCCAGTGCTTTGCTGTTCTGCCAGTCAGTCAACCCATCAACATTTCTTAAGTGCTGACTGTTTGCAAGGTAAATACAAAATCTACTCCAATTCAGCTCTGAAGAAATTCACATTCCCATGGAGCCTATCCACTGCCATCAAATGAAAGGGGAAGACCTCCTCGCACACATGGATCTAGCATTTGACTCTGCTGGAAAGATTCCAAGGTGGCTTGTCAGGGCTTGGCGCTGTTTCATCCCAGGGGAATTCTTCCTTGATCTCAATCATCAAAGTGCTCCCCCCACCCTCAGAAGCTCTTAGATTGCATTCTAGATCCACTAATCTTGGCTAGTGATTATAGCTATTACAAGAGGAATGATTGTTGTGAACCAAACTCAGCCCCTTTTCCTCAGTAGGAGCTAGAGGGTAAGAGAACACATGAGTAGAATCAGGAGCTCAACAGTGTCTGAGCTCCAAAAGGGACTGGATCTCTCTTTTCTGGCTTCCTTCTCCTGTTTAGCAGGCCTTCTTTTCTTTTTTCTTTTCTTTTCTTTTCTTTTCTTTTCTTTTCTTTTCTTTTCTTTTCTTTTCTTTTCTTTTCTTTTCTTTTCTTTTCTTTTCTCTTCTCTTCTTTTCTTTT